>NW_027225596.1:0-300000 GCF_038994185.2 Dermacentor albipictus
TCGATATCACAGTGCGGGCCGATTGAATCGATTCCCTCTTCATTCTCATCCGTCCCCTCGTCTGTCATGAGGAATCCCCGGCACATTGCACGCTTTCCCAGCTTTCTTGCCATGTATTGCGCGGTTTTTTCTAATGCAAATACTATAATACTATAATATTGTAGAGCGCGTGCCTTCTAGGAAAAACCGATACTCACAGTATCTAGATCCTTCAAATGCCGCAATGTAATTTTAACGAATGTTTTAAAAGCAATCAATGACGCACAGACTTAAAGTATGTCAAGTTTTCGCACGTGTTCAACCACGCGGCCACGCTCTCACTTTCCTACCAAAGCAGTATTCCCGATACCAAAGCACAGACAGTAAACCCCATAATAGCTATTAGTATTGCCACTTCCGAGATACTATTTAAAGGCTATAAAGACTTAACGTCCTACACGGTTGCACGTTTTGAAGCACGTGGCGCGAAAGGACGCTCCGACTATCCTGCAGAACCGAATATACATGAAACACACCCACGTACACAAAAAAGGAAGAGAGAAATAAAGGAAGCTACCCAATTAGGATTTAGTCGCCGCCACGGAGCCCTGAAAAAAAAAAAAACGTCCATCTGTCACAAAATCTCACGCTACAAGATCCACAAGATCTCCGCCACAAGATCTCGCGATCTTGAGCGGCATCTGTACGTATCTCGAGCGGCATCTGTACGTATGGCAGGTCACCGGGCGCGCCGCTCCATGGCCCCCGAGATACTCATGTGCCGGCGCGCGCAAATGGCGGTCGCCGTGGCCGGTCTACATATGTTAGAAACGTTGGAAAAGGAGTTTGAGTTCTCGCGTAACAGAATTATGTTTTCTCGTATAGCCAAATTACAATTCGATGATATCATGTCTGTAGATTGTGTGTAAGTCGTACTTTACGATTTTTCTACGTATTTTAGCTTGAGAAATTCAATTAGTTCAGTAGTTTCCTTGCGCCACATGGAGAGCCGGGGTGTGCCTCGTTCGAAAATCCTAATGGCAGAACGACGTCCGACACTGGGTTTTCGGGGACACGGGGCCTTTTAATGCTGTCGCATTAAAATGTTGGTTCCAGCACCGCGAAAGCTCTTTTGCTGACAGGGAGGGACGATGGATATTTGGGAGCATGAGCAGCGACGGTGTGCTGCTCTGCTCCAGCGAGATGGTGAGGAGGTTTGTCGAGAAAGGGTTTGCCAACACTCGAGTGGACGAATTCGGGAAGGGTGGCAGGGCTGTCAGTGCCTATAGCCGGCAGTCTGCATGTCCAACAAATTTGAATTAAAAACATTTTCTTATCAGTTGTCGCAATTTACGGCAACGTGCAGGAAGTGTGAACGTTTGAGTCCTTTAACAGAATTGGAACAACGACAAAAAACAAGAACTCCTTCATGCTTAGGACAATGCAACAAAACACAAGGAAATAATGCGCAAACAAGCTGCCAGGCGTTATAAATAAGTCTCGTCTATTATGGTTAGCCAGTAAAAAACAAAGCAACAGTTGGGGCAGTTCACGGTCTTGACTGGGACAAGTCAGGATACGGGGCATATACTGAAAAGTCGAGACTGTCCCGCTAAATTCTGGTTTGTTGGCAACCGTAGCCGGGAAACACATGGATAACCACTCTTTTAAACCCCTGGAGAATGCCCGCGCATGAATACGCCATTAGAGAGCGCAAGAGAGTTTCTGTAAAGATGTTCTTTCGGTTCTGTTTATATGTTCTTGTTTCGCCGAGTCGCCTACCTCTCTGTTGAGGTCATAGTCAGCGTCATAGTCTGCTACAAAATACAAAGAGACGGGAAAAAAGGGAAAATCTTACAAGATATGGCTCCAAGTGGTCGCAATTATTTCCTGCATTTGTTTTACATCGTCCTTCATAGCCGTCTCAGGAGATACAGAACGGTAAACACCAGTTACTATAAATTATGGGGCATACATAGAGATTGCGACGTTATGGACACTGCTTTGCAGGAAGCATCTGTTGCAGGAAACATCGCGCAGCCAGCCCGCTTTTGAGGGATCCGATGGACACCCCTTCCCAGCGTTAAAAATGAGTTTCTCTCAACAGCTCGAATCGCATCATATGAACGTGCCGGAGAGCTAATCTACTAGAGACTATAGCATCATTGTACGCAATACTTTCTACAATCTGTCCAACTTTCTCCATCTGCCTTATTCTTACGAAGCGTGACTACTCCTCACGCCTAATCCTTTTCTGGCAGTAGAAAAGAAAGTATTTCGCGATTTTACATACATGCGCCACCCATTTCTCTCCCAAACATTGAACTATTGACCCTCGAAGTGGTCTTATAGCGACGTCTTGACAAAACTGTGGCACCTCAAGTGATGGCAATGAAGACAGAGGTTATCATTAAGATGAGCGTCGTTGGCAACACACTTGCAGCGCGAACGTTGGCACGAATGGAAGAATAATTCCCGTTACGATGGTCATAGGGACAATGGAACATATTTTCTTTCGAATCTAGGTGCCAGTACCCACTACGATCACCACCCAGATGAGGGGGGAGGGTGTATTGCATAGACAGTAGAAGGTGCGGCATGATACACGTGAGAGTACTGCGTGGATGAAATGCTTGCGCTGATTCGCGTCTTTACAGCTGAGACAGAGACAAAGAAATCTCTATTTTGTTTCACCAATTGTTCAACGCGCAGAATGCCAAGGTCATAGGGCACTACGTGGGCCTCCGTCCCGGGAGGAATCCCGTGAGGATCGAGCGTGAAGATTACGTCTTCAATGGCGGTGCTGGAAAGGTAAGCGTCGTGCACTTGTTTACATCGTAGCTGCTTTTGGTAGCGCGACGGCACGAACACAAAGAAGTGGGCTGACCGAACATGCACTTTCTTTACAACTAATATGCCAGTAAGCCACTGTGGCTTTGTGTTGCGGTATCATTCGTAGGAAGTCTCGAGGCGGCGCGGCGCCTGCAACGCCACTTGCGGCGCTACAGTGAACTAGAATGGCTCTAGTACCTTCTAGCGTCACTCCTCATGACACCGGCGTTTTGAAACGCCTTCAGTGCAACACTAAACCTTGGTATCGCCTTCAATGCTTCGCCTTCCGGTGAAACTGGCAAGCTTTCTTGGCAGACATTCCTATTTCGACCATTTTCGCCTACCTTCTGGCGATATCGCGCTTGACGGGTCCTCCTGCACTTAAGCTTTTGACTACAAATAAAATTTCCAGGTGCGAGAATAGCGCACGTCCTGCCAGCTCACTACTTTCTCCTCGTGTTCCCAAACTGTCGAAGACATTTACGAATCCCCTCGCCTATCTATCTGTTCCTTTGAATGTATAGGGTTACAATGCATCTTTACTGGCCTCCGAAGTTAGTTGCACTGCTGGTCGCGTACGCGGCCGCGATTGGTTTGTGCATGGAACGCGCTCAGCGTCTCGAAGCTATTTCTGAAGCGGCAGTCTCACGCACCTGTGTTACAACAAAGGAGAGTGTTACAATCGTTTGCGTGCAACGACGGTGAAATTCACCCGCGACGTGCTTGATATCAAATGTCACTTAAGAAACAGCCAGTAATGCAGCTTGCGTTGAAGCCCAGAATTAGTTCAGTACACATGATAAGAAGCGTAGTGAATATGTAAATCGAGAAGCTCATATGAATGAAACCCGTGAAGCAAGCAGCGAAGAAAGTTGTGAACAGCTTACAAATGTTTGTAGCTGCAAAATGTGAGACCTCGATATAACAACATCGTTTAAGCATTTAGAGTATACAATGTATTGTCTCGGTGTGACGCTCTAGTGTTTACATAAACGGCAAATACTTGTGAAACTCCTCAACTACTTGTCCTCTCCTATTAGTCTGACGCGTGCAAACACCAGCATGTTTATTCTTTAATATCGTGGCATGCATTTGCTCATTGGGTCTTTACAGAACCCTAGGCATCAGAAACCAATGGTAAGGGGCCATGTCATAAGAGGCCGTGGCGTCTTTTGCGCACCGGTTTTGAACTCACCGCCCTGCGGAACAAGCAAGCGTACGATCACGCTTCCATATTGAGAGCGAAAAGCGATCTTCGTGTGAAATCTCAAGTGACGCAACACACCTTCTGCCTTCTACAGTTGCCGCCCAATGGCAGCTGCAGTGTTTCGTGCTGCGAATGCTTAGCGTTCCTGGATTTACAATTTTCAAGTGGCGCTCTGCGTGGCGATCGCATGACGAATACTAGAAAAATCGGCTGGAAGTTTCTTTTTATTAACATTGCACTATTCCTTCTGGATCTCACGTTACGGTCTCCTGACTGCTCAAAAAAGACAGATATTTTTCTAGGGAATATCGCTTGTACTAGCTTGTACTACAAGACACAAGCGTATAGCATAGACAATCTAACCTAATAAATATTGGCGATTCTATAAATAGTCCACTAATCAGTGCTTCAGTATATGCACCAGACAGCTGATTTATCGATCATTAAATTATTCTATCGAGATAAGTCAGCTACAGAACGTTTGAGTGATCAGTTGGTCGGTCGGTCGTTATGTACGACGTAATGAGCGAGAGTGGGCTATAAAGCCACTGAGCCGCGCCAGTCGGCAGTATTTTACCCCGGCGTTGCCCTTAGCAGGACTTGATTGCTAGACCAGGCTGTTCCGCGAGAGAGAGAGAGAGAGAGAGAGAGAGAGAGAGAGAGAGGAAGTAGACGAGAAAGGCAGGGAAGTTGACCAGAACTTACTATCTGGTTTGCTACCCTCGACTGGGTAAATGAGTGAAGCGGAATGATAAAAAAATTGACTCGCCATCCCGGCACTGTGGAAGTGAATGTCCGGCAAAGCTGTTGAAAACCACTACTACAACTCCTGAGGGGGTATGCAGTGCTTTAGGGCTTAAGAGCAATGGTAGTAATAGGAGTAATGGTTATCTTGGCAGCGCGCCGCCTCACATAGCGGTGCTACAAAAAAAAATTGAAATTGGTTGCAAGGCTAGTTATTCTCTATACGATAGGCTAGGGATGTCACTACCCACGTCGCAAGCTGCCGTCGCCGCGGCAACTTGCGCAACAGTGATCTTTACCGGGAAATGTATGCAGGGAGTGCTACGTGCTTGGCATTGTTATCAGGAGTGCCTTAACATCAATTAGGTGGTTCGAATGATTGGTTTGAGCTTGTTCTTTGTTGAAAGATATGCTGTTTTGTATGTTGTATGCGTGATTTCAAAGAATGGATGCACTGTTCGCTTCACTTTGCTGATTGCTTGTATCGTCTGTAATACGAGGTTATAGGCCATTGAATTTTTTGCTTCTAACGAATATGAGCCATTGCTTGGTCCTGCACTGCCTCCGGGATCGGCTAACTACTGTTTTCTGTCGACGTTACGTCACTAAGAAATCTCCGGATCATATCCATAGACAGTTTCGCTGTACAATCATAACCAGGTAGTATGGACACACGGTCGCACCCGATTACGGTCAACGCACGCAATCACAGCACAGGGCCATGAGCAGCCCGAGGAACAGTAATTCACACTGTGGCCATTTGTGCCGGTCTGTTGTATTTAAAAGATGTAGCAGTGCATTTATAGCGCTCTGCTGAGATGGCTTACGAGGTAGGCATTCTCAAATGGTTTGCTGTAGTAATAGTTTGGTCTGATAACTCCAATGCGAAAAGCTATGAGCCGGGTGGTTCGGATAAACAAGAAGTACACTAGCCTGAACTCAGTCAAGGAGGAAACATAAGTTCGGGACGAGCGCCTTCTTGTGTCAGAAATGGCACAAAATTTTTATAACAATGAGAAATGTCCTTCTTTTTCTGTCGTCCTGCCGAAGGTTCCGGTCATTCACAACTACGGCCACGGAGGCTCGGGCATCACCATCGCCTGGGGATGTGCAGGTGACGTCGTTCGTCTGGTGCGGGACACGATCCGCGAGCGCTCACCTGGCAGGTGTGAGACAAGAGCGAAATTGTGAAAGGCCGTTCAAGACGGTGGCCCGTGACAAGCGACGGCTTGCTATTCGCCGAAGTCATCACGTCACGCATGACTGCCGAAGAATAGATACAGGAAAGTACGAAGAGGAGCCAGACTGCATGATTGCTCTTCCGTAACAATAAACGAGTCGTTTTCACAAATAGCAGAAGTCTACAATAACAGAAAACGATAAAACTAAAGAAAGCAGTTCTCCTACTGCGCTTCACGTCACGTATTGCAGTGAATCTTCGAAGTTCCTTAAAAATTTCAATATCAAATCGTGTTATTATGATGGTTAAAAAGCCTAAGTTAACTAGGAATTTTCTTCTTACGACGCTTCAGCTTCTTGACGCACTAGTAGGCTGAACATCAATTCACACTACTCAAAGTGTCCTTAGTTGTGTATAACTCAAACCATTATACGCACAGAAACATGGAGTTGTCATGTTTAAGACAGCTATTGCAAGATTTGCAGTTTAATACAAGTATTGTTCGATAGAGACTGAGAGTGGCTGTGGTAATCTTGTGTGCGCTCATTGAACATCTCGTGGCACTTTTTGTAAACATTGTTACTTCATTAATTTCCAACGATCGGCTCGACAGGCGTACGTTTTCTGTGGAGTGGGCCCTTGGACCCTGGTCGTGCACAGAAAAATAAAGGCATGCTGTCACAGATCTTCGTAAATTCCAGCAGATCGCGATTTGGTGCATCCTTAAAAGACAATTTATTGTGAATGTGCTCACTATCTGAGTCTGTACACGTTTACCTGAACTCGTACTACTTGTAAATGCTTTTTTCTTCACGTGGCCTTTTTATTTTTATGCCGTGACTCAACTATCGAGGCTGTTCTTGTAATGGATGGATGGAAACAACTTTATTTTAAATCCGGCAAAGTTTAACGACTCGGGATCAGGGGTGCTATGCAGGATGCGCCGAGTTTGGCGAAACTCGGGATCTTCACGAGCTCTGGCGACACCCCAAGATGAAAGCACGAATGGTACCGATACACAGTTTATCTTTCGACAAGCCTCCAGTTTCATTGGTTTATCTAGATTCACTCTGGGTGGCTATCATTCCTTGGGCGTTGCCTTCTGGGCGGTCGACAAACTGGGGCTCACGTGATCATACCGTCGGTGCATGGTCGTGCCTTCTTTCATTTGTTTGTCGTTCCACCGAGTGCATTACATGCACAAGCGAGTTATAAAATAAACGCATTTAGTACAATATTATTAGTTAGTTTAACCTCGTTTAGAAGCATTTTAAAGCTTGCAACATGTACACTGAATGTGCGTTAGACTAATTTTTAATTTAGCACGCTTCGCATTATACCACGAGGGAACGCTGTGGTGGCGTCATCACATCCAGTCACCGGTAACATGTTCATTAGAAAGGAAAAAAGAAACCGAAAAGCTGGTGGAACAAGGAGATACGAGAAGCGATCGCCGAACGACAGAAAGCATCTCGATAGCACAGGCAGGCAAAGAAGGCGCAGTTGCCACAGGATGAAGTAACCAGTAAATGGGAAATATACCGGGAGAAAAAGTCTATGGTTCAAATACTGGTGCAAGCAAAATTAAAAGGTGAAAGTGAAAGTTGGTTGTCAGAAATACGCGAGAAAAAGAAGGCCGCACCTAGAATATTTTGGAATCACATAAAATTATTAGGCAGGAAGTCAACAACAATACAACAACATATCCTAGACGAAGATGAAAACAGACTGGAAGGAGAAGCAGCAATAAATTACATCCAAAAAGTAACAGCCGAATCTTTCCAAGGCAAGGACGAGGTTGTATTTGAAGAAAAAAGAGCATGAAAGAGACCCAAGGGGGAAAGGAGCTAGTGCTTACAAATTTAAACTGGAAGAAAGCGGAAGAGAAAATTCCTAAGCGCACAGCCACAGGGCTAGACGAGGTTCCCGTTAGGCTGATAAATGAACTGGGACCAAAAAGTAAGGAAGCTCTCGTGAAAGCAGTTGAAAAAACTTTAAAAGATAGACGAATACCAGACAGTTGGCGACAAAGTAGAATGAATTTAATTTATAAAGGTAAGGGGGAGAAAGACAGAATTCACTCGTATAGACCGTTGACCATTACATCGGTAATATACAGGCTAGCAATGCAGGCAATCAAATTAAAGCTTCAAGCATGGGCAGAAAATAATGGCATTTTGGGAGAGCTTCAGAATGGCTTTAGAATAGGTAGGCGTTTGGATGATAACTTGTTTGTTCTTACTGAGTGTATTGAAATATCAAAAGCAGAAAGCAGACCGTTGTATGTGGCCTTTTTGGACATTACAGGAGCATACGACAACGTAGACCGCAGCATTTTGTGGGATATTCTGGAAGGGGAAGGCTTAGGTAACCATTGTATACAGCTTTTGAGAGAGATTTACCTAGAAAATACTGTTTGCGTTGAATGGGAAGGGATGAGGAGCGCGGAGAAAGTTCATATAAACAAGGGACTGAGGCAGGGGTGTCCTTTATCCCCGCTGCTGTTTATGATGTACATGGTGAGGATGGAGAGGGCGCTAGAAGGAAGTAATATCGGGTGTAATCTCTCATACAAACAGGCAGGTACAGTAATAGAGCAGTAACTCCCAGGTTTATTTTATGCGGACGACATTGTGTTGCTCGCAAACAAGCAAAGTGATTTGCAACGTCTGGCTAATATCTGTGGACAGGAAGGCAACAATTTAGGTTTGAAATTTAGTGTTAGAAAATCAGGTGTTATTGTATTCAATGAAAACAGTGAACAGACAGTGGAGATACAGGGCCAAGAAATACCTCGGGTAACAAAATATAAATACCTTGGTATATGGATAAACGAAGGCAGCGGATATATGGAAACACAGGAAAAAACCATAACAGTCAAGGGGAAGAGAAATGCAGCCATAATGAAGCACAGAGCGCTATGGGGATACAATAGGTACGAGGTCCTCCGAGGTATGTGGAAAGGCGTAATGGTTCCAGGACTTACTTTTGGAAATGCGGTTGTTTGCTTTAAATCAGGGGTACAATCAGGACTCGATGGGAACCAAAGGTCAGTGGGTCGCCTCGCATTGGGCGCTCACGGGAAGACTACAAATGAAGCTGTGCAAGGGGATATGGGCTGGACTAGTTTTGAAGTGAGGGAAGCTCGCAGTAAAATTGAGTATGAAGAACGGCTGAGGAATATGGAGGAAAGTAAATGGGCTGGGAGAGTGTTCAGGTATCTGTATAGGCAAAACATTGATTCACAGTGGAGGAAAAGAACTAGGAAGCTTACCAGCAAGTATGCGGCCTGTGGGGTGGGCAACACAGCAACAAAGAAGGTCAAGCGGAAAGTCAGAGAGGCTGAATTAATCTCAAGGGTGGCGGCAATGGAAAAGAAACCTGCCATGAGTAACTACTTAAGGGGAAAAAACGAAATTAGGAAAGAAGCCATTTATGATAACTCAAAGGGAAGCTCATTACTTTTCGAAGCGAGATCGGGATGCCTTAGAACACGCACCTATAAAGCGAGATATAAGAAGGAAGAAGAAGCATGTGCTTGCTGCGGTAAAGCTAGGGAAACGACAAAGCATATTTTATTAGAATGTGAAGACGTCTATCCAGCGGTCGATTTAGGCACCACTGGCCTCCTTGAAGCCCTTGGGTTCAGCGGGAGCAGTGGTAAAGCAAACAGGTCCGCAATAGACATCAGTAAGAGGCGATTGGAGGATTGGTGGAAGAAAAGTAGGGAAACGACAAAGGACGGAGACGTACAAAAGCACAGTTCGCAATAGGGTATCAGAAAATTTGGACGTGGTAGTTCATGGTGTTTTTTTTTCATTGGTTAATCTAGGTAGGATATTAGGCAGCATAGTAGCAAGAGCTTGGTGGCGCAAGCCACCGCCCCGTTCCAAAGGGGACGCTCATAACATCCATCCATCCATCCATCCACCGGGCGAGCATGGCAGCTAAGCATCGGAGGCGCCCAGTGTAAACAAACTCTTACAACGAGCTTGCAGTGCGCGACGTAATGATCAGGCTCGACGATGACCACTATTTCTTGGATAGTTCTGTTCCTCCGTGAGCAATCTTTCCATGCACCCCGAAAGACTGCCAATAGCTTCAGCGATTTTACAGATCGCTAAGCGCACCTATTGTTCACGGCGCAGTGCTGAAGAAACAACTTGTCCGGTACTGCTTCTGCGAGAGCGCTGAGTTCCTCCACTCTGCGTGACTGCGAGTGTCACGAATATTACATAGTGTGTGCAAAAGGAAGACAGCCTATATAGCTACGATGCGACAAGGAGGTGGTACCGACGATGGATCTCGCTACCAACACAGTGAAGGAGACATCGACAAGCTGCAGATAAGTATGTTTCTACTGTTTCATATTTAGCATAATAAGAGTGCACGGATTAAGTCACTTTCGTAGTAACGAACTGAATGCCCAGCAGTTTAAAGAAGGCAGTGAGAACCAATGAGTGTTCGTGCTTTTACATGCAAGTGGGCCCGCGAAAATATGGAAAATATGAAGGTAACCTTCACTAACTTGGTGAGATAACAGAAATTCATGAGTGACATTAAGCCCGCAAAGTTTATGGAAGAGTATCTTTGTCCAGGTGAAATATCAATAGCAGGTACTGATATAAAGCAGGAAACTTATACAAAAATTTTATGGGTTGAACAGTACATGGAAGGCATTACCGAGTCGTGATCGCCAAGTTACCGATATCCTTGAAAAAAGTCTAGAATCATTGCATTCTACCGGTTATGCAATATGGGACATAAACCTGGAGGTTAACAAAGAAACTTGAGATGTCAAGGACTGTGCAGAAAGTGAAGTAACAAAAATTGTTGGAGATAGCATTAAGGCAGGAAAACAGTGGCGTAGTAAACCGCGGCAACTGATATGCTAGTTGAGATTAAGAAAAAAAAAAAGGAATCGGCAGGCAGGCCATGCACGTATTCGATCACTTGTTGCCAATTCATAACAGGTGATTACATAAGCGTGACAGAATGGATGTCAAGGAGAGAGTACAGCCGAGGATGGTAGAAAACTGCGTAATGGGACAAAAATATGATGTTTGTAGGCGTAGGATGCAATCAGCTCGTATAAGACAGGATTGTAGGGTGAGGCATTTGTTTTGCAGCGAACAAAAATATGTTTGTGGTGCTGACAGTAGAGACTCGTGAAGGTGCGGGGCCACCTCAGCTGCTGGCACACTAATCAACATGACAATTGGCTCTGAAAAAGAAAACCCCAGTTATGAAAAACAAAGCAACCTTGTACCAACGCATTGTTTTATTATGCATACTACACTAGAGGCTTCCACAGTTCAAGGGCACTTAGTACTAATAGTGCAACGAGCATCTTTCTTTGTAAATAATGGTTTGTATGCAGCTGATTCATTCCAATACACTTTTTTGCAGCAAAACATTCTGCTGCTGGAGGCACTCAACCGCCTGGTGGCAGTAGGCGAGCACCAGGAACGTGCTCTTGAGAGTGTGGCAGAGGTGCAGAGGGCTGCTCTGCTACAGTAGTATCGGTGCCCTCACTGCTCTCCTGTCGAGCCCACAGAAGGCACCTTATAAAGGAGCTTTCAGTTTAATATATTGTTTATTATTCAAGAACATGAATAAAATTATTGCAGTAAACATTGTGCTGTGCATATTAGGAGACTTGTAACATGCACTTGGTGTCACTTCAAAATAGGCAAAAACGTAAGACAACCTGTGCCACTCTTGGACCATGTAAATAAAAATACACTAATGCAGCATACACGTCATTGTGCTGTTTCTTTCTATGTGCAAGAATACAGTGCGTGTTGATTAGCCACAAGATGAACGGTGTGTAATTCACAATGAAGACAAGAAACAGCAGGAGCTTAATAATGCTATCACCTATAGACTGTGCATATGACAGCAACACTCCCCGATTCAAATGTGCCATTACATGCATGTTCCATACCACATATTCTTTAACGTTGTCTTATAAATGCATGTACTATATTTCACACATCTTAAGCCCTTGCACAGCACACTTCTGATGTATCCATTTAATAGGCCAAATAATTGTACACTTTGTCCTTTTGTGTTGTATGAAATGCAGCATCCTTTACAGTCGGATTAAACTTCAGAAGACAGGAGAGGCCCTGCCCAGATGACCAAAGCGCAGCAGCCGATTGCCTCCACGTCTAAAGAAATAGTCCCTCTCCAACTAGCGGGTATTAGTGCGTCCAGCGGCATGACGTCAGTTTAAAGTGCGTGCCCATTGGTGCAGGCTTGTGTTCACCTGCGTTAAAGTGCAGATTTCACAGCCTCCTAAAGTTGTATCCGACTATAGAAACACATAATGCCTTGCACCAGTTGCATAGACTTCTGCAACTTGATAGCACACTATGATCAGGAGCAGAAATCTATAAAGGCATCCAAGCAAAGCTGGCTGGCCACACTTCCATTATGAGGGGCTGTAAAAAGGTCTCGCCAAATATTCCCATGACGTCCTTGAAAAAGAGGTGGTGTTTGGCACTTCTTTAGAATCAAAAACAGATTACAGTGAATGTTGTGTAGCACGTCAAAACAAACTGAGCTTGGTTATCTGCACAGCATTAAATGGGAGGTTGTGCTTCACATAGGAAACGAACTGCTCGGTCCAGTACAATATTGATGCCGGCATGGCACCTGTTATGTCAACAGTGTCTATATACAAATTACACTTTTCACAGGCCATTGATTTCACCATTATTTTTGTATGACAGTTTTTTCAATCAGTGCTTGTATTACATGAGCAGGTGGATTTGAAAGCAAAGCTATGTTTGCAAACTTTCCGACTTTCATAATTGTGTGGCAAGGCACTGGCATGTTGTCGAATAGCTCACACTTCCTCGGTCCTGCACCAAGGAAGCCCAATGCTCTATTTGAAGTTGGATCGCACAACAATTCAACCGCACATTAAGAAGAGTAACACACACAGCAAAGCATTCTGCTGTGTGTATTTCTATTCTTTGTGTCCCGTCCAATTGTTGTGTAATTAAACTTCAAGCTTCTATACCAATTTATCCTACACCGTCTTTAACCTCACCAATGCTCTAGTTATTAGGCCACAATGGTGCACATCTTTGAAATTTCCCAACACAAATTAGCTCTCCAAAAAATCACAAATGTTAAATTTTGCAGCACAGGTGTATGTATGCACGTGCCATATTCTTTGCCACTAAACTCACAGGAATCAAAGGGGCAAGCATTAACCAGCCTTGCTGCTGCCGTTACCATTATCATCATGACACCAATGGAAAGACAGTGCCACGTTTCAGTAAAGGAAGTGCCGGAGGGAAAGGTGTGACAGCAAGGGTTTACAATAAAAATAACGGTTACGAGACATGTTCAATGCCAATATATACTGCATGCCGCTCAGCCTTTGGCATTGCGGCAAGCGTTTACTCGTTTGAGCATATCACGTTTTGTGTAATCATTGCTCTAAAGCTGTACAAATGGTCTATTTGCTCTGCAATTTTTATTTTTATCATGGTGGGTTAAAGACCCACTTTTCATTGGCATCTGCACCACATTTCTCCCGATATGTAATTTTGCCTTGGTGGTTCATGACATCTTCACGTACAGAGAGTTCTGCAGAGCATTGGATGTACATTGTTTTACTGTTTAAGAATTAGAGCCCCATTATGAGACGAAAATATACAATTTATCCATCCAGAATAACGCCGCCCCCCTAAAAAAAGAAGATACACTGAACCTCTGGCACATGCATCGACACTGAACAGAGCAAACAATCTGAAGTATTTTCTTCATGCAATCCAGCACACTAAGATTCTCAATGCATTTTCATTTCGCCACAAATGCATAGGCACAACCGGCTTGGCGCAACATCCACATCTAGCGCAGCAACAAATTGTGCAATGCTTCGCTGTTTCATAGTGCGGCTGATAGATTACGCATGACCAAAATTCAGCATTGTGCATGCTAAGTAACTTCACCAATGACGAACCTTAAGTTTTTTATGGGATTAGGATTCATAGGTTACTTCAGACAATTTGTGATATCCATTTATCTATTTATACTTAACTTTTTCCCAAGAAAGTGAGTCATTTCGAAGGCACCCTGACAGACAAGTAGAAAAATCGGCAAAAAGTCATCAATCAGCGAAAAAGTCAGTATCATAAGCAGCCGCATGTGAGATATCGTTCACACAAAATTTAAGTCGGCTACACAGAAGTGACAAATTTGGCAATATGGCGTGTCTAAACATTGCTTCAATGTTAATCACAGTAACGCTGACACTGAAGGCGCCTTAATTTCTACGTACGTTCCGTCGACACACCCGACTACGTTCGTAATGTTCCCACGAAGTAGGAAGCATTCTTTTATATGTGCCCGCTCAGCCGCAGTATTCTGGAAAGCTAGCCACCGCTTACGCACTGCCGCATCGATAAGTGCGTCAGACACATCTCTGACACAGTGGCTAACAGTAGTTTGATGGCGTCCAATGTAACGCTCGGCACCGACGCTTCCCTGAAAACTCCCAGTCTCGTAGAAACGGAGGGCACAGATGACTTGCTCTACGACAGCCCGCCACGCTGTCTCCGCAGACGAGAGTCTTCGCCTAGCTCGTCACGCGAATGAAGCCCGCCACGCTGTCTCCGCAGACGAGAGTTTTCACCTAGCTCGTCACACAGCCAGCGCACTGATGTCTTCGACAGGTGAAAATGACGCTGCAACTCCCCGTCGGTCATGTAGGTGAACGGGTCCGGACGGTCATACTGACGCTTGCTGCCGCTGGATGCAATGAAACAGGCTGTTAGCCGCCATGTTCCCGAGTTGAACTCGGAGGGGGTTTCGCGATGTACGAGTTTAGCACGAGTTCGCCTGTCAATCAAAACCAGAGGTCACGCCCCGCGCGAGGCATGTAACTCTTGTGCGCGCACCCACTACAGTTAAGCCACGCCCAACTTCTCTTCCGGCAACAGCGACGCGGTGTCGAGCTGAGAGGCATCAACAATCTTGACCGCCGACATAAAACACGCACAACACATTGTCATCGGTGATGTACTGAGCACCACTATCGAAAACAAAGCGTTGACTGTCGCTGGCTTATGCATACATCTTCTCGGGCTGAGATGGCCGCACAACACGGTTTCATTCCCTGCATTGTGGCGCGTAGCGCACAGTAAACAATTATCGGCACGTCACTGTAGCTGCTTGCAAGGCGTCGATGCGCCGAGGGTGACGACGATGCTGAGAAGTGCGTATTGCAGCAATCGTTTGAGATGGCTGCTCCGTCATCGGTGATGAAACGGAGCCACAGCGTTGTAAACACGATCAGCGTCCGAGAATCGCTCGCTCTTCTAGACCCAGTGCAATGGCATTTCTTCATCATAAGCACTGCGCACTCAACAGTTCCAACACCTCTCTCCGTTCGAAATCTGGTTTCATAACTGCACACAAGAGCCCTCACCTGCCAAAATGCGAGTGCTGCGGTGTCGTTACGATATCCATCTGCGATCGCTGCTGGCGCCAGCAGAGGTAATCCGCAAGCACCTTCGACTGCACGACACACTCATATACTGCGTACATGCGCTCAGAGGCACCTTCAGTGGGCAAGCGATGACAAGCGATGAATTGTGTCGCTGGGGAAGCACGCACTTTTCCCAATGTATCGCAGAGGCTTCGCGCACAAAGATAAACTGGTACATTTTCACTGAACTGCGTCACTACGCACTCTAAAATAACATACCGCCATTTTGTAGCGACAGCCGTTGTGTCGTTTTTAGTAGGTCAAGCGGGGGCCGTAATAGCCTAGGGAAGCGCCTGCGATGAACAGCCGTACCACGGCGCTGCGTTTCTATTCCCCTAATATGATGGGATGGGTCGCCAGGCAACAGCTTTTTTAGGGGGACCCAGAGCCCTGAAAGAAGCAGTGTAGGCGTGGACGATTCGAGGCAGGAGCCACAAACTCGCGAACATCGGTACTGTAGGAGAGGTGACAGGAATAAGCGCAAGAGCCAAATTAAATCAGACATAGGGTTCATTAACATGCAAGGTGGCAGAAATAGGCTAAAATGGGAGGAAATCGAAGAACAACTAAGGCAGGAGAACTTAATGGTTTATGCGTTCGTAGAGACACATCTTAGGGACATGGAAGAACCGCCCTGTAACCCTGATTATGCATGGGAATACTGCAACAGAGTGCAGGGTAGCAGAAAGGGTGGGGGAATTGGAGCATTCATTCATGAAAATACAAATTGGCAAAGGGTCAAACAGGAATGCAAGGAGCATTTATTGCTAGAAGGAAAAGTAGCAGGGGCGAAAACACTTCTGGGCTTTGTGTACCTTTGGACAGGATCAAATGCTTCAGAGGAAAACAAAAAAATGTTGGACTGTATAGCAGCGGACATCAATGAGCTAGGAAAAGGATGTGAAGTAATTGTATTAGGAGACATGAATGCGCATGTTGAAGATATGGATGGGTACACAGACTTCACAGGTAACATGCTGCTGGATATGTGTGAGAGGCTTAACTTAGTTGTCTGTAACTCTACTGAAAAGTGTGACGGGATCATAACATGGAAGGTAGGGGGTCGATACTCGACAATAGATTATGCGTTAATGTCACATAGGATGTACGATAGATTAGGAGCCATGATTATAGATGAACAGGGCTCCAGAAGTATAGGTAGCGACCACAAACGTATCAAGTTAAGTTTTAAGAGGGAAACTAAAGCACGAACGACGCGCGAGGAAACGCCAGATGTGATTTTTTACTCAGAAGACGAAGTGGAAATAGCGGCCAAACAAATTGAAGAGGAAATATCAGAGGGTACTGAAACTGATTGGACTTACCCAAAGTTAATGAGACTATTTGAGCGTGAGCTAGGTAAGGCGCGAGTCAGGAAAACAAGGCAAGGGATACGAAAACTCAAGAGCTGGTGGGATGAAGAGGTTAAGAAGGCCATAAAGAAACGTCAGGAAGCCTCCAGGGAACACAGGTATTCCAAAAGTAAGGGAGAACCTGAAGCAGAAGTAGAGAGGAAATGGATAAACTACATAAAATGCAAAAGGGAAGCATCTTATTTGATCAACGAGAAAATCAAGACAAAAGGGTCCCAATGGCTGTCAAAAATAAGCAATAAAAAAGATAAACAGGCAGCTAGAAAATTCTGGCAACATCTGAACTCCTTGGGTAATAGGACAAGCCTAGAGCAGACGTATATAGTAACAGCTCAAGGTACTCGGTTAGAAGGAGAGGAGGCAATGGAGCATATAGGAACCATGATGAGGGAAAAATTTACAAAACAGACAAATGGTACATGCAGTACGTCGGAGAGGGATAGCCCGGTCAACCCACTGCTTTCGCTTGGACAAAAAGAGTGGGAAAGGGCGGGGAAGAGGGTACCAAGTAGCACATCGGCAGGCCCCGATGGTATTCCAATTATGTTAATAAAGAAATTGGGCCCGAAATCTAAGAAAGCATTGAGGGAGGTGGTGAGCAAAATGCTAGTGGATGGTAAAGTACCTGACGAATGGAGGCTAAGTAGGATGAGAATGATATATAAGGGAAAGGGGGACAAAGCTGACATAAATAACTACGGGCCTATAACAGTGACGTCAGTGGTTTACAGGGTGGTTATGCAGATTATAAAGGACAGACTGCAGGCATGGGTAGAGAACGAGGGGGTACTTGGAGAGCTACAAAATGGGTTCCGGAAGTATAGGAGGCTAGAAGACAATCTGTTCTCGCTAACACAGTGCATTGAAATAGCTGAAAAGGAACACAGACCCCTATGGCTGGCTTTTTTGTACATCAAGGGAGCCTATGACAGTGTACTTCAAGAGGGCTTGTGGGGCATTCTGGAAACTTTAGGAGTGCAAGATGGAGTAACCAATTTCTTAAAAGATATCTATAAAGGTAACCGGGTGATTATACAATGGGAAAAGCAGGTTTCGGAGCCTGTGATGATTCGGCGGGGGCTTAGGCAGGGGTGCCCATTGTCACCTCTGATGTTTATGTTGTACCTTCAAGGTCTAGAGGCCAAAATACAGCAAAGCGGACTCGGCTTCAACCTATCATTTCTCAAGCAAGGAAAATTAATTGAACAGTCATTACCAGGACTGATGTACGCGGATGATATTGTATTAACGGCTGACAATGCAGAAGATCTGCAGGAATTAATGGACATATGTGGTACAGAAGGAGACAGGTTAGGCCTGAAGCTTAGCAAAGAAAAATCAACAGTCATGATTTTTAATGATAGCAGTTGCGGCGAGCATAAGATACAGGAGGCCACGCTGGAGATAGTCGATAAATACAAGTGCCTTGGGGTGTGGATAAATAATGGCATTGAGTATCTGACAGAGTACGAAAAATATATAACGACTAAAGGTAGCAGAAGTGCAGCGATTATGAAGAGTAGGGCACTGTGGAACTACAATAGGTACGAGGTAGTACGAGGGATATGGAAGGGGGTAATGATACCAGGCCTGACTTTTGCCAATGCAGTTCTATGTATTAGAACAGAGACCCGGCAACAGTTGGAAATTAGGCAACGTGGTGTGGGTAGGCTCGCTCTGGGAGCACATGGCAAGACAACAAATCTTGGAGTGCAGGGGGATCTGGGATGGTCTTCTTTCGAGGGCAGAGGGGCTAGTAGCAAGATAGCACTTGAGGAGCGATTGAGAAAAATGGGGGAAATTCGGTGGGCTAGGAAGGTTTTCAGTTACTTATACACGAGAAATGTTGACACGAGGTGGAGGAAGCGAACTAGAAAATTGACAAGCAAATACTTGGGCAGTAGCGGGGGAACAAGTAAGGAATCATCTGTCAAGAAAAAGGTTAAGAAAGCAGAGAGGGGTATGTGGAGTACAGAGATGCAAACCAAATCGGCATTGGAGACATACAGGACGTTTAAGCAAGAAATAGCCAAATAAAATATTTACGATAACTCTAAGGGAAGCTCATTGTTGTTCGAAGCCAGGACAAGTGTGCTGAGGACTAAAACGTACCGAGCCAGATACCAGGAGATAGATTTGGTGTGCGAGGCGTGTAGAGAGGAGGAGGAAACGGCGGAACACCTGATACTTGCTTGTAAACAACTTCACCCTGCAGTTGAATCTAACGGGGAACTATTCAAAGCCTTAGGTTTTAAAGACAGTGAAAGTAGAATAGACTTTGAACAGGTAGAAATAACTAAACGGCGGCTATCTGATTGGTGGACAATATCAACGCAAAAGTAAATGAGTAAATACATAGGTATGCATGCATATAGAACCATTAAAGGCTAGGTGGCGCGCGCCGCCGCCACCCGATTCAAAGGGTTGAGTCACAATCATCCATCCATCCATCCATCCTAATAGAGAAAGAGTGGCCGTGACCCTCCATCACGGAGGAAGGAAACTAAGGAGAGGCCCTGACGTCACTCTTTGTGAAGCAAAAGTGAAGCCGGAAGTTGGCGTTGCTCATGGCGATGCTCCGCCTTTTGTGCCACCCTCCTCTCTTGTTTACATCTTTCGCGAAACCACGCCGCGCTGCGCGTGGTTTCGCGCGCGGAGCGCTCGCGCTCGCGCAACATCCGGCAGAGCACGGTGCAGGTAACACAGCGCAACAAGACACGGTGACAAACGCAAACCCGCCCACACAGCGCCTTTGCCACGGCACGAAACCTACCAGAGCAACACGTGTGAGCGCTCAAACAACGCCGCCCTTGTGGCCCAAAAGGCGTGGCCATGCATCAAAAAAATAAAAAAGCAGCAAAAAATGAGAACCTACTACGCCATTTCCGCCACACTTTTCTCCTAGCGCGCGGAGGGGGTAGGGCCTCTCCTTAGTTTCCTTCCTCCGTGCCCTCCATGGATCATGACCGACTTTATTGAGAATTGCACTGCAGCGCCCCTAGGTGACTTATCACCGTATGAACGCCCTCGTGCGAGCGATCCGCTTCAATGTACACCTTCTAAGCTTTCGCCTCACTGTCGCCACTCGCGGCAGGAAGTGCAAAATTTAATAATTTGCTCGATTTCCGTTTCTCATCACAAATTTCTGGCGTTCAAAACGAAAACCAGATACTTAAAGAAATAAAAATGTTCGTTATTTTATTGGTTGTATTTTAACGTATTCGTTTGAGTGAAAGTGTAGGTGCAATAATGCGCCGCATGTACCCTGTTCGCATTCGATGGAGGAAAGAACGATAGACCCCGAAAGAGGAGGCACGTCCTTGACGCGCCCGGGAAAGGCGTGGCAAGCGGCTCACGGCAAGTGTGCAGACAGACAGCGGGAGAGTCACGGTATCGCTAAGTTGCGATAATCCGTTGATACCAATACGCGGCGCTGGCGCGTTTCGTTGTGCAGCCTTCTGCGCTTGAAACGTGGAAGCAGCGTGCCGCGCAGGGTGCGCTCATGTTGTCATACGCGGCTTTTTAACGCGATAGCGTTAAGGAGCTCGTGTCGCAGAAAAGCCGGTGTCGTCGGCGTCGGTGTCGGGTGTCGGCGTCGGCGGCGTTGACCGTGAGCGATAAATCACGGCAGGCGCTTCATAAATAAAAAGCAACTTCCAAGATTGGCCCGGTGGGAATCGAACCCAGGTCTCCGGAGTGCGAGACGGAGACGCTACCACTCAGCCACGAGTTCGATGCTTTCAAGCGGTGCAAACGCGCCTCTAGTGAATGCGGTGTTGCCTTCGAAACGAGCCGTGGAAAGTTCTACTGCGGTGTATATCGGTAATTATGAACATGTAACGTACAGAAGTCACAATTACACGAGTTGCGAAGTGCGTTTACGCTGCATTTCTTCTGCGCTTTCCGCACACGCAGAGCCATCTTGCGGCAAACACAGAAGACCCCCTCCTCTCAATGTACGGCGCTGCCCCGACAGGAGGCGCGCCGCGCGCGCATTGGGACCGCTGCCAGGCGCGTCGCGGGACTCCCTCTCCTCTGACGACGCTTCGCCGTGCTCCCGGTTTAGATTACTATCTATCTCTCTGCCCGTGCCGATCACGACGTTTGGCTGGCGTAGATCGTTTCCCCTCCGAGACACCGAGTTCTTTGGTTCGTTTCGTTCGCTCAGGCGCACGTTTCGTTGCCGCGCCGAACGCTGCGTTGCTCGACGCTCACCGCGTGATAGGTGGGCGCTAAGTCCGATGCGGGGCGCATCGTAAGTGATTGCTGTGCCGTAGCGCATTGTCTTATACCCCTTGGCGGGTCGACGGGAACGCTGTCGCGTCCCACTCTTGAAGGCGAAGCTTAAGCGTCCTCCAATTTTTTTGTCTACATATTTCTTTGCCTGCACCTTCGGCGCGTTCCGCGCTATCTCCATTCACTGACTGCCGTCGAGCAAACTCGGATAAAACTCGGGTGAACGAGAAACTCGGCGCATCCTGCATAGCACCCCAGGTCTCCCATGAGGCGACTTCGAGGCCTTGCCTCGTCGCCGCCTCTCGGGCCTGCGGGACTGCCCACCCTTGCATGTTGAGGTTGGAGCTGCGCCGGGTGGCGGCCCACTTCGACGCAAGAGCCTCCGGAGCTGCTGCAATTGCAGCTGATGTAAGACGACACTCCCACAACATGTGTGAGAGCGTCGCTCTACTTGCCTGACATAACTTGCAAAGAGCACTCTGGTAGTGCGCGGGGAAAATGTGCCGCAACCGCACCGCACTGTGGAAGGTTTGTGTATGCAGTTGTCGCCAGACGACTGCCTGGCGACGTTTCAGTTTGAATTTAGGTGGGGGCAATATCCGGCTGGCAAGCTGATAGCACTTGGTGATGTCAGTGTATCTGACCAAGCGTTCTCCCGAGTTTCGAATGAGTTCCGAACTCGAAGAGGTGGTCTCCGATTCTGCACGGCGGGTCAGTTCTCGCGCAGAGCGCTGTGGCACCTCGTTCAAGTTAGGGGGGGCTTCGTTGGTGGGGGTGGCGACGTGCGCTGAGAACCGCATGATCGCGCTGCTATCGAAGTGCGGTCGACCAGCTTTCCTTAGGATATGGAGAGCTTTGGAGGAAATGCACCCCCACGCGTAGTTACGAACTACGGATTCTAAGTCGCTATAGCTACCTCGCAGAGGAGGTCGGTAAGCGCAAGCGCAATCGCTACCTCTTCCGCTGTTTCTCGGTATTTCGTTGTGACACTACGCGCGTGCGTAAGCCGGGACTTAACGTCTACGACTACCGCCGTGAACCGGTGTTCTCCTGTGTATTCTTGCCGCGTCTACGAAGCGCGTAGTCCTCTTCCCACCAAAGGAACGCAGCAGTGCCTTGACACGAGGCTGGTGTCGGCCCCCATTGTATTCGGGGTGCATGTTTCGAGGGGTAGGGGCGACAGTCAGCGTGTCGCTGAGGTATGGTCGAAGGACCTGTTTCTGACCGTGTTGCACGTGGTAATTGAAGCCGAGTTTCTGCAGGATGTACCGGCCCGTGGCTGTCAGAGGTACGCCGACCCAGGCCAAAATTACAAATTGGCCTAAGTTTAGGGAGAGGCAACAGCTCGATTTAGATACAAGTCTGCCCTTCCCGGAACAACAAGGCCGCTTAACCACGATCAAGGAGTGGGCCCAACGCATCAAAGAACTATATGATGCCAACACTAAAGTGTACCAAACTGATACCGACACGCCGGCAATCGACAACCATCTCATACACTTATGGGAAGCATGTAGAGGCCTCACAAGAAGATGGCGCAAAGAGAAGCTAAATCGCCAACTTAGACTTAGGATTTCAAACGTCACTAAACAGGCCAGCGATTATGCCCTGAAGGTTCACAGGGACAATTGGCGCACGTTCTGCGATTCGCTTAAAGGCACGGTAAGCACCAAAAAGACGCGGAACATATTCCGCAGCATCATCGATCCCTCAGATACCAAAACAGAAACAAACACAACCCTACAAAAACTCGTTGGCGAATATCCAGGAACCCAGGATAAACTCATACATGAACTCCAGCAAACGTACACGGGAATCCGGACCGGGCATTCGAAACCATACCCTCAATATCCGGGAGCTCCGAACGATATACTTGATGCCCGCATCACGCATGCGGAGGTATACACGGCAGCACAGAGCTTCAAGAAAAACACGGCACCGGGTCCCGACGGGATCACCAACGCCATCTTGAGAAACCTAAGCGATGAAACCCTGCGAGCCTTTACAAAGCAGCTGAACGATGAAATATGGACACAGGGCGAAACATTACCCGAGGAATTGACCACAACTCACATATTCCTTATACCCAAACCAGGAAAACCGCGCCGGCTCGATCAATTACGATTGATCTCGCTCACGTCCTGCCTGGGCAAGCTTCTTGAACAAATTGTACTCACTCGAATAGAACAACACATGGAAGAACATGGACTACACCCCAATTGCATGTACGGATTTCGGAAAGGCATGTCAGCACTGGACGTCTTCCTCCTCCTCAAGGAATAGGAACCATCCCAGATGGGCTCGCCGCCATACGATGCGGAGAGCGAGTATACCATTATGTCGTGGCTTTTCTCAGCCACCGCAAAGGCCGCATCGGCATAGCAGGCCTACAATGGGACATATATGATCTACCGCAGAAGAGTACTCCGCAAGGATCAATAATATCTCCTTTCCTCTTCAACATCGGACTCAGAAAACTTGCTTTACAACTGGAAAACATCCCAAAACTCGTATGTGCCTTCTATGCCGACGATATCAATCTATGGGCAACCAAGGGTTCATACGGCGACAGAGAAAACACATTATCCAAAGCTATCGGACACATCGAGTCATACCTAACCACAGCTTGGATAGGTGTGCCCCACACAAGTCGCAGTACCTTCAAGTCCGGCCAAAGCAAACTAAGGAACATCGAGCCCCGCCAATACATCTCGAGATTGCCGGGCAACCCATAAAGGGCGTCCCAACCGCACGCATACTAGGTATGCACGTCCAGGAGAACAACGGCATAAAGCTAGCCTCAGAGAAATTAAATCACGTTATAAGAAACACCGCATCACTCATCGCCAGAGTAGCGCGCAGCAAAGATGGTTTCACAGAGGACGAAACCTTCAGACTGGTACAAGCCCTCGTCATCAGCCGTGTCACGTACGCACTGCCGTATCAAGTCAAGCGCGAAGGCGAGACAGAGCACATGGATACTCTTATAAGAACGGCGTACAAAACGGCCTTACAGCTACCGTCAAGCACAGGCACAAAGAAATTACTAGCACTAGGCGTATACAACACCTTTGAAAAGCTAGCAAGTGCCACGCTCATAGCGCAGAGGGAGCGCCTCAACAAGACTGAACAGGGAAGACATCTTCAACGGCTAGGGTACCCGCTGACACCTCAGTACTGCAAAGAAGAAACCCAACTCTTGCCTAACCACATTAGAGAGAACATTGTAGTAGACCCTATCCTCAAGAACATGCACCCCATCCACAATCAAGAGAGAAGAGCAGCGAGTGCGCTGTTTCAGAGACCGAGAAACCTACTACACATACGCTAGCCTGTATCCCTCGTCGCCATGTTGCGGGCCTAAATACACACTCGCCGTTGTCAATCAGGGGAACCTGGTAGCCTCAGCCTCCATCCGCGCCATATGCAGCGCAGCAGCAGAAGCAGCAGCAATCGCTCTCGCACTTCGCGACGCTGAGAGCAAGGGAAGGTCCGCCGCGTCCTTACGGACTCACAAGCGGCGTGTTGTTTATACATGAATCGAACCCTCCCTATACAAGCCATTCGAATCCTGAGTCGCACACTAGAATGGACCCACGGTATCGTCTGGTGCCCCGGGCACGAAGGCCTGCAGGGCAACGAAGAGGCGGACTTCGCAGCTCGAGGTCTCACTAGCCGAGCGGCAGACCACACCGTTCTTCAGCCCTCAACAGACCGACGAGCGACCCACGAGTTATTAACGACAAGTCAACATATACTACCGGACCAACGTCTCGGAAGAACACAATACGCTCCCCCACACAAAGCTCTCAATGAACTCCAGGCAAGGGACTGGCGCCGCCTGCAAACTAACACATACCCACACTTGTCTCGTCTACACGCAATCTCCCCAGACAG
This sequence comes from Dermacentor albipictus, assembly GCF_038994185.2. Taxonomy (NCBI): domain Eukaryota; kingdom Metazoa; phylum Arthropoda; class Arachnida; order Ixodida; family Ixodidae; genus Dermacentor; species Dermacentor albipictus. The sequence goes on from NW_027225596.1 coordinate 24,957, forward strand.
TTATACGTCCCTGGTGAACGACGCCTAGGCAATCTCGGAGACGCACGTGGGCCAGGCGATCGGTAGCGCATGAGCGACGGTGACCGTGGTTGATCTTGGCGAGGAGTAATGGGGCTTTGGTACGTGGACAAGCATTCTTCGAGCTCCGCTGGCCGTTCACCGTTTCGGGGGCATAGTGCGCTTAAGAGGAAACCCCTTAATCCAGCTGGACGGTACGGGCAGAATATATACAGGTAACCCGCTTCTCCGCAGTGAAAATACAGAGGCCAGAGGTCACGCCAGACGTCACTTTTCCGGGGCCTTTGTTCCACAAAACTAGGTGCACTACGTGCTGAAGGCTGATAGGCAGCCGGTGGTTCCAGCAGACGAAGTGCACTGCCTACTGTCGGTGGGTAGGGACCGGTTGTCACAACTGCTCCACTACTGTGTACCACCGCTTGCCTGAGTACATCGGCATACATTGGGGTTCGCCGCATCGGATGTGGCTCACGCTCTGGTTCCCGTATGACTTTCCTCAGCTCGTCCCGGACAACGTCGATGATAGTGCAGTTGGAGCCTGAGGTGTTTGCAACTTGTTGAGCTCTTTCCTGGTCACTGAGTGGTCGAGCTCCCGCAGGCCTTCAAGGTCGTTTGGCACGCCTCCAGAGAAGAGAAGGGCAGGTGCGCAGCTTGCCTCGCGGTTGTATTGCCGAGGCCACTGTTCCAGCGTCTTTTCGATGGTCGTTGCTTCGCATCTGAGCTCGTTGACCGTGCGTGGTGGGTTGCGGACGAGACCTGCGAAGAGTTTCTGCTTTACTCCACGCATGAGATGGCGCGCTGCTTCTTATCTCCACTCATGTTTGGATCAGCACGTCTGAACAGGCGGGACATGTCCTCGATGTACATCGCCACGTTGTCGTTTGTGAGTTGGTTCCTAGCTTGAAGTGCAATTTCCGCCTTTTATTTACGATCCGTGCTGGCGTACGTTGCTAGCAGTTGACGAAATTCCTCCCAAGAGGACAAAGAGGGTTCGTGGTTTTCATACCCTGTTTTAGCGAAGTTTTCCGAAGCAAAATATACTTTACGGAGCTTCTGTCTCTCATTCCATTCATTAAAGCTCGCCACTCTCTCCATCAATTCCAACCAGTCCACCACGTCTTCGAGCTAGTCGCCATGGTATGTTGGCGGCTTGCGAGGTTGGCGTACGATCAGCTGTGCCGATGTTACCTGGCTAGTCATTGTGGCAGCGTCCGTTGCCTGAGTTTTCCTTGGCATAAAGAGGGCCGAATTCGGGCGACTCACTTCGAAGACAGCGGCTGGTCCGCTGGTGTACAGGCGTCAGGTGTCAATATCATCATCATCATCATCATCATCATCATTATCATAATCATCATCATCATCATCATCAGCAGCAGCAGCAGCAGCAGCAGCAGCAGCCTGGTTACGCTCACTGCAGGGCAAAAGCCTCTCCCATACTTCTCCAACTATTAGCCCCGAGAATTAGGAGTGGTGCCCTCTCGCGAGTGACGTCACGGCCAGGACGCCGCTCGCTCCGGCTCGCTCGGCTGCCGCGCGCGCTCGTTCCCTTCGTGTATGCTTGGGGTATGGGTAGCTCGAGCCGTACGTATTGAAGAATACGTCGGCTTCTTTCAGCTGCCATACCTTAACCACAGTTTCTTCTTCAAAAGTGTGTGAGTCGAGAAACTTTGTGGCTTGGATATCGCAAGCTAAGTAGCGTTAAAGGGGTCTACTAGGTTTTGCAATGCATATATGCGCCGTGTCTATCGGTAAATTTTGACTAAAAAAAGAATATCGGCAAATTCAACGCGCGAAGTTGTGTATGATGCTTCGCTAAACACTTAACATTCCTTTAGTGTTTAGCTATGAGAGGCATTGAATTTTACGTGGAAGAAAAATTTGGTAATTGGCGTCAACATGTTATCCGATGTTAGAAAGACACTGCCCAGCGAAGCTGTCATCACGATTCCTATTACTCTGGTGTGTTGTTCTATTCAAATATGGCCATTCATTGTTGCGTAAAAACATAGTTAGGCGCGCATTTCTTATGAAAAAGTTTGCTGCTGCTTTCATCCCCCTCTGAAACAGGCCTCCAAAAAACGAATTGCTCATGGCTGCTAACACGACGGCGCGTCATGTAGAGTATTTACATAGTTAATTCACAAACACCATAGTAGCAATCACCTGAGAGAAAAGTTTCGTTGTTAAGATCGAGAGCCACTCAATTGAAAGTGATGAAATGTTTCATAGTGGCCCTCAGTAGCCTTTATCGACAATATGGCACACCCCTGATCACGTAACGGTAGCAATCGACTGTCCGTATGGCGAGGCACGCTATGTTCGCGAAACCCATCAGTTCACTACAACTTCGAATTAAAACCATAAAGCATATTTTACAGCGCCAACTGGAATGGCTAAAGTATTCTCGAGCTACTACACCGCAGCTTAGATTGCCTACAAAAGGAAAATTCAAGCACCTTCTGTCTCACGATGTCTCGATCCAGCGTTATTTAATTATACAAACGGATGAAAATTCGCTTCGTCGGTACATAAATTAAGGCTAAATTAAGTTTGCTCCAATCCAGCCGCAAACATTCATAAAGAAAGCATCACAAGCCTTGCATATACTTTCACTTGATTTCTGACCCTCCACCGGGGGAATTTCGATATCGTGAATATGTCCCATACTACTAGTCATTGACGCTTCGACGTCTTTCTGGCTGCAGCTATGCGGTCCAGCAGGCATGCTTCACTAAAAAAATTGGGCCGAGCAGCCTGTGTCAGTTCGCCAAACAGATTCGTCATGTATATTCCTCAAGCAACAAGCACCAGTATATTTCTCAAGTGAGTTTGATTTGATTTGATTTATTAATTTCCATTTACACACACACATGTGCAGAGGAGTGGTAACTGGAGGTGGATGAGGGAAAAAAGCCGCACAGACGCGGCTTGAGGTAACCTCACCCCCTTAGGTACAATATGGCTGCATGGGGTAACACATCAAACGCCATATAAATTACATTTATATAGTGGCCATAAAACATTGCAGTTATACAATATATGAAAGAACAGTAAAATATTTCCACAATAACAATGCAAAACACACTGCGGCATTGAAATAAATAAATGATATACACTAGGTAACATAGACAAAAAAAGCGGAACATAACATACATTATTAATCATTAACAAACGCTCTCTAAAGAGGTGAGTTGAACGTTTAGCACGGAAAAGGGAATATATATTGGTACATTCCTAATTGTACTCTGTAAATAGCTGTAAGCCTTCATTAACTTTACTTCAAGTTTCCGCCGCTCAAAAAAAATAAACACGTGAAGAACCGCCTAACGTTGACAAGCAGGTAAAGAAGCAAGTGAGGCGTGTAGAATCTAAGCTCCAGTATTAGTTAAGTCCCCGTGCTACTGCCGAGCGTTTCTGTGAGGAAATGCAAAAATTCGATATTATACCATGAACTACTCGTCGTGAGCAAACCTGTTTTAGCGGAATAAAATCAACGTGGCTGCTGTAGAAGTCATATATAGCCAACTTTGTGACATACTTGTTGCAGCGCGGCAGGTATGGTATCATAACTGGATTCCTATAGGCTAAGCTTTTGCGATTGTCTATGCGCGTATGAAAAACCCGCAATGGGCTGGTCTGCGTCGCTTCGGCTGGCACTGTAGCGTTGCCTTCGAGAGCTGCATTGTTGTCTAAGAAATTAGCTCTTTGAATAAATGTTCGCAAAGGAAGACGTCGTAAAAATATATTTGAGACGACCACCATAAGTATACAAGCAGAGAGAACGAGGGTGAACAAACGAAAACACCGCAGAAAGCGCCCGGACAACGCCCGAACTGTAGCAGACGACAGGCGTGAGTCCGTGCTCTGACGTCACGCGAGCGGCGCTCGCAGCGCCGCTCGTGTTCGTTCTCGGGGCTAATAGTGTCAATATTCAGTGTGTATACCTCAGCAGAGTATACGCGACAATAGAATAAAATTTATTGACAGGAAAGACAGAGAGGCCGACATGAGCTAGTGCGCTCTAGTCTGCTACTCTGCACTGGGGAAGAGGGAAGGGCAGTGAAAGTACTGGGATGGGCGATGATGATAAGAGAAATGGTGAGTGCTTATGTGCATAAGACACTTGCCTTGCTAGAAGATGAGAAAAACGTGAACAAGGTGAATGCAGGAGCCAACGTTTCGACAAGTCCACTTGTCGAAACGTTGGCTCCTGCATTCACCTTGTTCGCGTTTTGCTCATCGCTTTGAATTTTCATCTCCCGCATTCCCCGCCTTTGCCTTCCTAGAGCCGCTCATCGAGCTTGGTGTCCTGCAGAAAATTCAACAACACTCTGGTTGCACGCATTGAAGTTGCAGTGTCAGGCCATGGGCCGAGGATAGCTTCCTGCGACAGTGATTGCCTGCCAACGCTGGCTAAGAAGCTTTCCAATGTCCTTCGCTCCAGCATATATGCTGGGCAGATATATGCTGGCACAGTATGTGTTCCAGTGTTTCAGGCATCTAGCACTGTTCACAATCAGGGCTGTTCCACTGGCCGATGAGGTGCGCGTAGCGACGGGTGAAATCAACGCCCAGCTGAATCCTGTGTAGCAATGGTGTTTTGCTCCGCGTAACCTTCGGGGGCAAACAGAATTTACCGTCTTGGTCGATCATGTGTAGGCGTCTGTGAATGTTGTTATTGTAGGTTGTGTATGCTTTTGAAAGGTGCTGCATGAGTGCCTTGATCACAGAGTTGGTGCCAGGTCGCGATCAGACAATGCGCACTTCCTCAGGGGAAGAAAAGGCTGATTTTGCCTCACTGTCAGCGAGTTCATTGCCAATCACACCACATTAACTAGGCACCCATTGAAATGTGATCAAATGGCCGCTTAACCCGGGACTGTCATAAAGTTTGGCGATTTCCAGCTCGAGCAGCTAATACGGTCCTTCCTTTAAAAACCATTTCAGTGCCTGTAGCGCTGATTTGGCATCGCACAATACCGTCCATTTATGAGTTGTCTGTGTTCTCAGAAAACTGACAGCCTCCCGTATTCCCGCAAGTTCAGCAGCCGTAGATGTCGATTTGTGGTGTAATTGAAATCCGCGAGTAATTCGAAGTACTGGGATGAAAAATGCGGCCGTTGTAGCAGATAGTGTGACTGAACCATTAACAAATACTTGCACACAAACGTACGTAAAAATACTGAAAGATGTCTATACCGGCTCCACGGCCAGCGCAGTCCTCCATACGGAAAGCAACAAAATCCCAATAAAGAAGGACGTCAGGCAGGGAGATACGATCTCTCCAATACTATTCACAACCTGTTTGCAGAAGGTATTCAGAGACCTGGATTGGGAAGAATTGGGGATAAGAGGTAATGACAAATGCCTTAGTAACTTGCGATTCGCTGATGATATTAATAAACGCGTGTGATATTTGATTCTTTGAACAAGGCGCGCGGGTACTATCACTCGAGAAAAGACGAGGAAGAACGAACTCGTCTTTTCTGCGTTGAATACGGCCACCTAAACCAAATTAATAAAAATGACGGTTACCCTCTACCACAAATCGACGACGCTGTTGATTGTCTTGACGGTGCCAAATACTTTTCGTCCATCGACCTTCGATCTGGTTATTGGCAGATTTCCGTCGATGAGCCAGAACTAAGAAAGAACGCTTTCGTCACTCCACATGGCCTTTACAAATTCAAGGTTATGCTGTTCGGTTTATGCAATGCCCCCGCCATGTTCGAACGGGTCACCGACTCTCTGCTCCAAGGTTCCAAATGGTGAACTTGCCTTGGTTACCTCGACGACTTCATTGTATTCTCCTACGTTTGAGACGCACCTCGAGCGCGTCGCAGCTATCCTTGCCGTCTTCCGCAAGGCTGGGCTCTAACTGAACTCATCAAAGTGCCACTTCGGGTGCCGACAGATTACATTGCTAGGCCATCTAGTCGATGCGTCCGGAGTACAACCCGACCTGGAGAAGACTGGAGCAGTAACGGCTTTTCCTGTACCTCAGTCTGTCAAAGACGTCCTGAGTTTCTTGCAGCTCTGTTTTTATTACCGACGGTTCGTGAAAAATCGCTCCACCACTCACTGAACTTCTGAAGAAAGACGTGCCGTTTATGTGGGCTTCCCCTTAGGCTGTCGCATTTACACACCTTATCACGATTCTCACCAATCCATAGGTCTTGGCCCCACTTTGACCCGACCGCACCTACAGAGGTCCGAACCGATGCCTTTGGTTGTGGAATCGGCGCCGTCTTATCGCAACGCGAACACGGACACGACCGCGTTATAGCCTACGTTAGCCGATTCCTGACACCTGCCGAGGGCAACTATTCGATTAGCGAGCGCGAAGGTCTTGCTTTCGTCTGGGCTGTTTCAAAGTTCCGCCCATACATATATAGCAAGCCCTCCTCAGTAATCATAGACCATCATGCGCTCTGTTGGCTTTCGTTGCTCAAGTATCCTACTGGCCGGCTTGGTCGTTGGGTCCTCCGACTACAAGAATAGATCTACAGAGTTACTTACAAGTCGGGACGCCAACACCAGGACGCAGATTGCCTCTCTCGCTACCCAGTCGAAAACGCCACCTCTACATCTGATACTGACACCAACGCCTGTGTTCTCTCTGTTGTTCCACTGCTCCATGTCGTTTACGGGCAGCGCCATGACAAGTCCTTGCCTATCATCATTGACCGCCTGGAATCGTCACTTGCGGACAGTTTTTTGCGCTTATCCACACTTCCAAGATGGCGTACTCTAACGCCACAACGTTCACCTCGATGGCCCTGCAATACTTCTTGTGATCCCTAAACACCTTCGCTCGGCTGTTCTCCATGAACTTCACGACTCCCCACTTAAGGTCACCTGGGTGTCGCGTACCTACGACCGGATCCACCGAAGCTTTTTTTGGGCTGCGCTTGCTCGCTCCGTTCGAAGATACGTAGCTGCGTGTGAGAAATCCCAGTGACGAAAGAGACCATCGACACTCCTTGCTGGCTGCCTTCAACCCGTGGACGCTCCCGAAGAACCATTCTTTTGAGTTGGCCTGGATTTACTTGGCCCTTTTCCTCTTCCTACCTCTGGGAACAGGTGGATCGCTGTGGCCACAGATTACGCCACGCGCTACGCCATCACACGAGCGCTTCCTACAAGCTGCGCCACAGATGTCGCCGATTTTCTTCTACGCGACGTGATCTTATTGCATGGAGCACCGCGACAATTTCTCATAGACCATGGCCGGAGATTCCTATCGAAAGTTATCGCGGACATCCTGCAGTCCTGTGCCACGAGGCACAAGCTATCCACTTCATACCGTCCGTAAACAAATGGCCTTCCCGAGTGTCTCAAATGCACGCTCACCGATATGCGCGCGAAATATGTCTCTTCAGACCACACAGACTGGGACCTAGCTCTACCGTTTCTCTCATTTGCATAGAATTCCTCGCGCCACGACGCCGCCGGTTATTACCCATTTTTATTTCTGTTCGGCCGAGAACCAGTACTGCCCCTCGACACAACCCTCCCTGTTCACGCGGCACCGACCAATGAATATGCACTTGACGCCATCGCCCGCTCTGCCCACGCAAGGGCAATCTCCCGCACTTCCCGCCTGGTTCTTTGGTGCTTCTATGGTCTCTGTCGCGCCAGGTCGGCCTGTCAGAAAAAACTGCTTTCTCGTTACACAGGTCCATACCGAGTGTTTAGTGCCTGACTCCTGTCACATACGAGGTCGTCCCTGACGCCCCATTTGCTCCCCAGTCCAGTGATATTGTGCACCTTACACGACTGAAGCAGTATCACCCTCCCTGTGATGACATTTAGACGCTCCGGGACGTCGCTTCAGCCGCCGGGGATTATGCTACACGCGTGTGATGTTTGATTGTATCTACGAGGTGCGTGGGCGCCATCACTCGAGAAAAGAGTAGGAAGAACGAACTGGGCTCGCGCCGTGAATACAACTGTTCAGTGCTGCAACCGATGTTGTAAATATAACATGTGAATAGTTGCTAGTCTTACTGACTCATCTTTTGCGTAACAATATTTCCTACTTTAGTAACTCAGAGTACAATTGCAATGCATTCTTGCTGACCTGGACAGGCAAACCAGAAGGGTGGGTCTAAAAATTAATCTGCAGAAAACTAATGTTTTACAATCTCGGAAGAGAACAGCAGTTTACGATAGGCGGCGAAACACTGGAAGTGGAAAGGGTTCCTTACTGGCTATGGTGTTGAGCGTCTGAGCACGAGGTCGCGTGATCGAATCCCGGCTAGGGCGGCCGCATTTAGATGGGGGCGAAATGCGAAAACACCCGTGTACTTCAATTTAGGTGCACGTTAAAGAACCCCAGTATGTCAAAATTGCCGGTGTCCTCCACTACGGCGTGCTTCTTAATCGAAAAGTGGTTTCGGTACGTAAACCTCCATAATTTAACTTTCTGCTTTCAAATGGATCGAAAACATGTACAAATGGGAATACGTTAGAGAACAAGTGAAAAACTCTCATCTGGGTGTGTTTCTTTTTACAGTGTGGAAGTAGTGTTCCTCGCCTCTGGTGATATTGCACAGGAGACGCGGACAGGCCTGCGTAAGAAGGCCGAAAAAAATCTCTCAGTAGCATCGAAGTTGGCGTTGACGCTAGCATGCCGGTACATAATATAAAATCCAGTATTTGCGCGGCATTATTCACTACGTGGCACGCATAGCGCGCCCGCGACGCAAGGCTTCACACGGAGGCTAGACGGACTATGCCGTTCTTTCATATCGGAAAATAAAACGGCATTCGTGGCACGCACGCTGCTTCGGCTTCCAACGAACCTAGGAGGGTTTTGTATCCTATGTATTAAAAACCAAGAGCTCCGTCCTCGTGTTGCGATGATTCTACGGCCTCGTTAACAACCTCAAACAATATTTTCTAGGAATGTCCAGATAACTCCTAAATTTTGTCAACATTTTTTTGCAGTATTCAGTCCATTAATATGCCCGATGCATCCTTAGTCGGCAGAATGGCACCGGAGGTGTGCGAACTGTGATCCCGACTTCAGCGGTGAAACATCGCAGTGATATGGTAAAATACGCTAAGGCAGGCCGTCCTTGATCGGCAGTCTAAATCCACATGTTGCTACAACCCACCAACATACGAACACTGGATATGCGCAACTCGCTGTCTGTTGGTCTTCAGTGAACATCTTTGATGCCAACCTGGGTCATTGCGCATATACCACTCAGTCGGGGCTGGTCTTCAGTCAACCTTCTTTCAATTCAACTTGGGAACTAGGTCCGGATGGAAAACTGGGCGTGTTGATTCAGGATATTCGGAGTTGAAGGGCACGTAAACGTCGATACATATAAGAGATCTAGATACACGTAGTAGCTGCCACTTCCAATAAAATTTATTTCCAGAATCCGGGACTGCTTATATGCACAGTGCGCTGTCACAGTTCATCGGTGCGCCGTTCCGTTTATCTTCAATAGTTGGCTCACTATATTGATTGAATATAGGGCAATTTCACAGCCATCGTTAGATGGGTGTTGCCACTTTTTAAACTGAAACAAAATGATTAGGCTGCTTATTAACTCATGTAACCTAGTAACTCTCGTGACAGATTTTTCACGCAGGCCATGGAAGCAAGGCATGTATAAAATACCTCTGCTTGAGCGTTTGTGAGAATATGTAGTAGTAATCCTCCATCCACAGTCCTCCTAAAACCCTCCTCGACACCCAGTCTATAGTTTTTCAGCATAACTACAGTTCTGAGCTACTCTGGCACTCTCCTGTCCATCCTCCGCGACATGCAAGTGGATTCCCTGTGCTATATTCCCACCGGTGTAGATTTAAGCGATCAGCCGAAACCCACCGATGTCAATGCACGACATCGAAAACCTGGAAATACTGTCTGACCGAGTGGATCCTCAATCACACATGTGCAATGAGAATTGTGAAACCTACATCTCCCATCACCGAGCCGGTACTTTGCTTATTGTCGGTCACGGTTCTGGTGGGTGCTGTACAAATAAATAGAGCATTTATATAACATAGTTTTTCTTATATCTGTAACTATGGGGCACCCTATATAGGCCATACGTTTAAGGAAGCATAGTTTTCGTAATTTTCTCTGACCCTGAAGCAGTGATCCGCAGAATGACATGAGAAAGTAGATGACAGCGACGGGGATGTACGTCGTCATTTGAGGCGCAGGGAGCGCGTTTTGTACCATGTCACATTCAGGAACCGAAATAGCCGCACAGAGGTCTTTAGAGGTAAAAGCGAAACATTTATGGAGCTTTAACATTTTCGTGGAGCATACATGCGGATGGCCGCTGCTCTCGCCTGGGCTGCAGCATTGTGACTTTTTCCAGCAAACATAACGCTTGCTCGAAAGACGTGAAGTGCTGCGCGAGGTCTATACTGCAGCCGCCTGAAAGATATTTTTGTCATTCTATGATTATTACGAGAGCGTCGGCTGGCATCCGAAATGCATGGCACGCTGGTGTGTCGGAACGCTGAGAAACGCCATTGCGGCTCCCAAGCGCCTATCTTGCTCTTCTTTCTGGGCACGCTGCGCCATCTAGTGGCATTGCCAAGAAGCCGGCGCGCGGTCTCTGAAACGAGAAGCGCGGTGCACCGATGCCCTCGAACGCTTAAAACACTTGTTTGTAAGGGAAGCGCTTAATTGACGCAGGACAAACAGAGGCCCAATACTACGGGCAGGGTTGTTTCCTTATAATTGTTCCCTCGCTTGCCACACACTCAGTGGCACATACTCAGGGACCCAAGTCGACGAGAGGACCATTTAATAGCGCCACATACAAAGTGCATTGATGGTGCAGCTCGCTAAAGCGTTGGCGTGGAAGGCGTTCATTCAAAAGCGGCACGTATACCGTACAATAGTGGCACAACCTGCTATTCGATCTGGTTGCTTGCTGTTCTTGACAAACCCTTGTGACGGGATCGACTCTGCTCAGCATCGGTGAATTTTAGGTGATCTTTTTTGCCATTGTAGAGGTGGCACATCCCCAATGCCACATAATTAATTACCCAAGTTGGCGTTGAAGACCTCCATCGAAGAGCGGCACTTATCTACTGGCACATACCCCATGCGCCAAGTAGGCATTAGAAAGGTTCATTGAAGACCACCACAGATTGAGTCGCGAATACCCGGTGCTCCAAGTCGGCGTCAAAGAGTTTCGTCGACAAGCGGTACCTACCCAGTCCCCCATCCCTACTGAACTATGTCGATGGGAAAGGCATTCGTTGAAGAGAGGCACGTATGTGCACATTGGCACACGCTGTGACCGAAGTTGGCGCGATGCTTAGTTTCGAACCCTCTGTCCTCAGCACAGCACCCGTTGCGCTACCCATGCATTCGACCACGGACTACGCAAGGACCCAGACAGGCAGGAAAAGGATTATTTATATACAAGCATACAACTTTAGACAGACAGACAGACAGACAGACAGACAGACAGACAGACAGACAGACAGACAGACAGACAGACAGACAGACAGACAGACAGACAGACAGACAGACAGACAGACAGACAGACAGACAGACAGACTGGACAGACAGGACAGACTGGACAGACTGGACAGACAGACAGACAGACAGACAGACAGACAGACAGACAGACAGACAGACAGACAGACAGACAGACAGACAGACAGACAGACAGACAGACAGACAGACAGACAGACAGACAGACAGACAGACAGACAGACAGACAGACAGACAGACAGACAGACAGACAGACAGACAGACAGACAGACAGACAGACAGACAGACAGACAGACAGACAGACAGACAGACAGACAGACAGACAGACAGACCCCATAAAGTGCGTGAAGCACCTAAAGAATGCTACCGCATTAATGGAAGTGTCTGATCACCGCATGGAATATATGCCGTTCTTAGCGACTCTTTGTATGCGATTAATCGCGGTGAAGAGCTTGCATGTTTCTGTTGTTGTGTTAATGGTACTGCTCTTCAAGTTTTACAAGTAATAATTCAATCTGTAGCGATAAGCTTTACTGAATCGTTATCACTGTTATTCGTCATGTGCTACTACGTCTGACCTGATTTACGGGCTGCCATGTGCCGCGGTGACTGTGGACGCCAATTCACATGGTAACATTCGAGCGCTTGGTTTTTGCCTTTAGCCAGGCTGTTTTCCATTCCATCTTAAGTAGGATGTTTGTCCCCAATGGTGGGGGACTGGTTTTGCGGTGGCCAACGGCACTGGTGCACTACTTCGAAAATGAGAATACTGAGGGCAAGGAAACAGCGAAATATTGCTCCCGCAGTATCTGCGCCCCGCACTACGTCTTTTTGAAGAACATTTCTGTAACATATTTCCCCGGCACCATACTCGTTCCAAGGTGCTTTTAAGGCTTCAAATGAAGGTGCTTCAGAGCTCCGTTAATGGTATGAGTGGCTTTGTCTTCACATTGTGGATCAGCAATTCATTTAAGATCCAAGTCCCAAGGAAGTAAAATATTAAGGCGAGGTTAGACGAGCGCAACATGTATGATGGGCTATATACGTGTTACGTATAATGACTTGGCACACGAAAGCGTCTATACACAGCGCGGTTTGTTGTCTGAATTACATTCCTCCCAATTTCACTGTCTAAATGTCTGATGTTCGTGTGTCGGTTCTCTTTTCTAAGTTTCAAGTGGTGAAAAGAAATATGTGAAGACAAAGTAGTCTGTGCTTTTATGTGGTTCAGCTTCAGCGAATAACAAATTTAAAATCAATTTCTTCATGCATTGAAGGAAAAGAAATGTACTTACTTGTGCTTGAGGCATGGCACATATTAAGGTTACTTCAATATCTAGAAAGGGGCTTCTGCTGCTCCGCGCCAACGTGAAAATTTTGTGTGTGCGCGTGTGTGTGCGTGCGTGCGTGCGTGCGTGTGTGCGTGCGTGCGTGCGTGTGTGTGCGTACGTATGCGTGTGAATAATAGGCTGCTGTTACGAAGGACAGGATGTTTCTTCGAGTCTCTTGCTCACCGGTGCGAAGACGACTGGAAAGCTCTAATAATAATCTGAAAAAAGAAAAGGAAATTTGGCGTGTGGTTAATTCTTGTGTCCTAGAAACGTTTCCCATACTTTTGCTGGAGCAAGACTTGAAGAAAGCAGCCCATGCATGTTGAGAACGCAACACTGTCTAAATTTGAAAATCGAAACTATTTAACACGTGGTTGGGAATAAACGCACGTAGGGGCCGTGGAGGTGCCAATATTGTAATTTGTTAGAAACATATGTCCATGAAAGTCAACGTATATTAATCATAGAAGTACCACACGTTTTAAATAAGATATTCCTTTTGTAATGCAGTACTTACACGTAAGCTGGGCTATCGGTCGTCAACCAACGCCCAGGCAGAAAGCACACGCACAAAAAGAAGATATGCTGACCCTGTTCGAGAAAGAAGGAGCAGCAGCGTGACTTGTAATAAGGTGTACACTTATGTTTTCATTTTTTATATTTTTTTATTTCATTTCTTTTTATTTCACGGTGTTCAAGCGGGCTTACGTTATATAGATACTGAAAAACTTGCGTGCAAGCCAGCATCTCTAATCTCAGTAACTCTCTCTTAAAGAGAACAAGAAAAGCTCTAATTCGTGAACTCGCTCTACACAACTAAGCAATAGATATGTAAAATGTCTGCAATATTGAAACCGTGAGTAATCCCATAAAAATGTCTTTTCTGTTATCCCAAAAATACTGGAAGCCTGCAAAGCTACTTTAGCCTTTCTTACCACACAGAAGCAAAAAAAAAATCTTAGTGCCCTTCCACTCAGTAAGGAAGGATGACTAGCGAAGCTGTGTATGTGGGCCCCTTAATAGTGAACAGCACCTCTGCCGCAGGTAGGCCCAGCATGGCACTTTCTTCGGGATCGGCCGACGTGTGGCGAGTGCATAACGGCTGCTTCACGTCCGCCGCGGGTCGCCCCGGCAGGGCACTATCTTCGGCATCGGCCCAAGCATGGGAAGTGCTTAACGTCTGCTTCACCTCCGACGTGGCTCGGTCCGGCATGGCACTATCTTCGGGATCGGCCGACGTATGGGGAGTGCTTAACGGCTGCTTCCCCTCCGCCGCGGGTCGGCCCAGCATGGCACTATCTTCGGAATCGGCCTACGTATGGGAAGTGCTTAACGCCTGCTTCACCTCCGACGTGGGTCAGCTCTGCATGGCACTATCTTCGGGATCGGCCGACGTATGGGGAGTGCTTAACGGCTGCTTCCCCTCCGCCGCGGCTTGGCCCGGCATGGCACTAACTTCCGGTTCGGCCAACGTATGAGGAGAGCTTAACGTCTGTTTCACCTCCGCCGCGGGTCGCCCCGGCAGGGCACTATCTTCGGCATCGGCCCAAGCATGGGAAGTGCTTAACGCCTGCTTCACCTCCGACGTGGCTCGGTCGGGCATGGCACTATCTTCGGGATCGGCCGACGTATGGGGAGTGCTTAACGGCTGCTTCCCCTCCGCCGCGGGTCGCCCCGGCAGGGCACTATCTTTGGCATCGGCCCATGCATGGGAAGTGCTTAACGCCTGCTTCACCTCCGACGTGGGTCGGCCCGGCATGGCACTATCTTCGGGATCGGCCGACGTATGGGGAGTGCTTAACGGCTGCTTCCCCTCCGCCGCGGGTCGGCCCGGCATGGCACTATCTTCGGGATTGGTCAACGTATGAGGAGAGCCTAACGTCTGTTTCACCTCCGCCGCGGATCACTCCGGCAGGGCACTATCTTCGGCATCGGCGCACACATGGGAAGTGCTTAACGCCTGCTTCACCTCCGACGTGGGTCGGCCCGGCATGGCACTATCTTCGGGATCGGCGGACGTATGGGGAGTGCTTAACGGCTGCTTCCCCTCCGCCGCGGGTCGGCCCGGCATTGCGCTATCTTCCGGATCGGCCAACGTATGAGGAGAGCTTAACGCCTGCTTCACCTCCGCCGCGGGTCGCCCCGGCAGGGCACTATCTTCGGCATCGGCTCACGCATATGAAGTGCTTAACCCCTGCTTCACCTCCGCCGCGGGTCGGCCCGGCATGGCGCTATCTTCGGGATCGGCCAACGTATGAGGAGAACTCTCTGCGGAGGCTTCATTTCTTAACACGAGACAGAAAACCAAGTCAAGGTGGTTCTTTTAAAGAAAAACTGTACTGGCTTAATAATGTTTAGGTATACGAGAGGAAGAGAGGGGATACACTTTTGGGCCACTATAACAAAAAGTAGATGAAATTACTGTATGACGATGTACTTGCTTTGACACACAGAAACACAAGCCTAGAGTAGTAACTCGGAAAATTTGCACCTAAGGCATGGGCCAAGCTCTCTGGTCACGTGCACTTTAGAAATAAAAGACGTCCATTTTTGTGGAACACGAGAAATGCATTTGAAATTAGAATAGAATGTTATAGAAATACTTTACCGGAAAAAGTACTTAAACGCGTTCAGCAGAAACAGAATTAGGGAAACTCAAAGTCGGATGTGATACCATTCATGATGCTTGCGCTCCTCCTTCAATGCCGTGCACTGCGAAGTCTCTGATCCGCTTACTGAACGTCACCATGGCTCGCAGTTAGTCTGATTTTTTGTTGTCATGTAAGCGCCACTACTTTCGATTCTCGCGCCTACCACGCGCTAAATGCGGTTTTCTTCAGGGAACATCAGATTGCCTAGGTAGTGGAGTTGTCGTGGCGGTCACGGTATCAACGTTACGGAGCAGACCACAGCTACATGCATGAGTACTGCATATGGGCACCGTTCGCTTTGTGCTAGAGTGTGCGCTTGCGCTCCTCCGTTCCTGTCTGGCCGTGCTACGTGGTGCGGGCCGGTTTTGCCCTGCACCACCTTGTCCGACAGACAGCGGCCCCAACCAACTCGCGCATTTTGAAGGGCTACGACTAGCCCAACCGAAGGGGATTCTGACTGGACGTGTAGCTAAAAGCCGCCAGCTATGAGGGTGGCGGGAACCTTGCGGGTGGTTTGACCTGAAGTTTTTCATGGTTTGAGGCTAGTTGAGTGTTCAGAACTGGTTGAGAGAAGCGAGACTCAACGGCAACGACCTCGTTAAGCAGAACAGCCGAAGTTTAATTCCTGCGCTGGCGGCCATGGCCGAGGGTCAGCAGACGATAGACGGCCAACAATTACTACTGGAAAAGAATGAGCGAACTTTGTCGACCTGCCTCAAGTATCTGACAACGTCCGACAGAACCTATGCGAGCCAGCGACCCTCGATGCAGTGTTTGAAAACAAGAATTAATCTTCTGCGCCCGGCCCAAATGGCATCCGAATGCAGTTTTACGTAATGTTTCAAAAAAAATAACCCTCTTCTATCTATGGTAACATTATTTTAGATGGACTTCAGCTAGATTCCATCCGCGGTAGCCGGATAGCCCTCCTCCGCAAGCCAGGCTGCCAGGCTTCGTACCCATGGCCTTGGCGACCGATTACGTCCTTAAATGCGCATTACAAAATGGTATCGTCGTAGCCAGCGAAATGAAGAACCGACGCTCTCTTCCAGACATAAACCGCGAGATGTATGTGTGCAGCATACCAGGACGATCAATCTTTCAATATTTAGCATTGACAAGGGATCTTTTACAGCGAAGGTGAACATAGCGAGCCGATTCCTCCCTCCGTCTGTTGGTCGCCTCTACGCCGAAAACTCCTCCGGCGCAAACCCGTGCGCATGCGCGCCATAGAGAGAGAGAGAGAGAGAGAGAGAGGCGCCATATTACCGAACACCACCTAGACAGTACAAAGCCTGTTTACTGCCATCGATGACGTCACGCTACCTGATCCGAAATCTAAATTTAAAAGCTACGGTGATGAAAGCGAAGATGTCAAAATCACTGTTGTCTCTTCCGAAT
Organism: Dermacentor albipictus; assembly: GCF_038994185.2. Classification (NCBI taxonomy): domain Eukaryota; kingdom Metazoa; phylum Arthropoda; class Arachnida; order Ixodida; family Ixodidae; genus Dermacentor; species Dermacentor albipictus. Next base: position 41,843 of record NW_027225596.1, read on the forward strand.
CATCCTATTAGATTCTATGGCAATCGGGCCAGGTAACATAACGTCATGGATCGGAGTGCAAAGGCCTTGTTCTATGTAGACGCTTTTTAATTAGCTTCAACTTTAGTGACTTCGTTGCTCTCCGTCGCAGTGGACCGCGCGCTCAGCTGTTTCTCTCCGGCTTCGAAATAGGCAGTCCACGCGTCATACATACTCCTTAGGATCAGGCAGCTTTCCATCAGGAACACCGCGAGCAGAACCGGAAACTAGCTCGTCCACGCTGGGCCGATGCTGCAGCCCGGGCACAAGAAGCTCGTGCATCCGAGCGCAAGCAACAATTGCACTCTGCTGAAGCGGCAGCCTATCTAGCCATCGTTTAGTGAAGCGTCGGGACTAAACCCGTGACAAAACGGAGGCCGCACATGTCATGTTCGCTGGTTAACCATCTGTACGAAGTGCTTGGGCGGTTATTTCTTCCATATCACCACTCGACGTGGCAGCCCCATGGTTACAGCATTGCGCTGCTAAGCTCGATGCCGCTGATTCGACGCTTCCAGCGGCGGCCGCAGTTCGATGAGAGTGAAATGCGAAAACTATTGCGTATACTTAAATTTAGGTTAGTGTTAATTAGCCCCAGGTGGCCAAAATTATTCCGGAGCCCTCCACTACGGCATGGTTTATAACCATCGTTTGTGTCGGCACGTAGTGTTTCAGAATCTTTTTTTCCCTTCTAGGTGACGAAGAAAAAAAGAAGCAATGTGCGGATGCGTGTCGCATCGGCTCCGCAAATTTTGAATGATTGTCGACGTAAATTTCAAGAATTCACCGGCGTCTTATTATCTAGAGGAAGGTGGATGTTTACGGATCACCCTAATATCACTCTCAAGTAGGTGGACTGTTCATTTTCGGCACATCGACCACATTTATATAACCCCACGCCGACACAGCCGCTAAGCCTGACCCAACAAAGCTGGTGGCTTGAGCCTCCGCAAGGTCGCCTCTTTTCGGGTTAGCGCTGCAAGGTGGCCACGGTGAGCGTGGAAGGAGAAGATATAACGAGAGAAGAGTATGAGGACTAAAAAGGTTGGCGCGTTGTGAAGAGAGGAGGGTGTGCCAACGAGCATACGAAATAGCTCGGAGCCAAGTATCAAGCAGCGCGCTTCTCAAGCCAGAACGCAGTCACGATCAGGTGGAGCAAGGGACAGAGAACAAGTCAAATCATGGGCGGGAAGCAGAAGGCCCAGTTTGCCAATGCCAGAGCAAAAGATAATAGCGCGCCCACGTGACGAGTTCAATGACACCGACTTTGGAATCAATCGCCTAGAATGCTGCATCGCCAACGCCGCGGGAATCCCCAGAAAACAATTGGAAGATGACATGGTGTGTGCCATTCACAAACAGAACATTGTATTGGTCAGCACGCCATCGGAGGAGTGCGCCGAAAATACAGCGCTATCACTCGACTGTGGATGGGAGACAAGGAGTTCGAAGAAAACGTGGCGTACGATTCGGCTTCGGAACATACATCTAAAGGCGTGATAAGAGCAGTAACGTACCATGTGTCTCCTAGAGAAATATGGAGATGCTAGTAACACCGAGGAATCCGATGGTCCTCATGGCCAAGAGGATGGGAAACACCACGAACGTCATCATGCTTTTCGACCAGCATCGTGTCCCAAACTATGCGAGATACGTAAGGGCTCTGGTGAAGTGCTCCCTACACCGGAAGCAAATATACGTGTGCTACCAGCGCGGACGCCTCGGTCACAGAGCCGATGTCAGCCCGAACGCGAACAACAGGATATGCAGAGACTGCGAGACGTAAAGCTCGCAGCAGGACCACGAGTGCTAAGACATGTGTCAACTCTGCGACAAAGGCCACTCTACGGCAGATCATTGTTGTAATGCCAGGTACAAGGTACCATACTTGGTAAAGAGGCACCGCTGGGAGCGAGCCAGATGACAAGAAGGAGCGATGTACTACGAAAGGGAAGCGGAAATACCGTACAAGTCACGACGGGAAGGCTCGAGACAACGATGGGGACATCGAACGACGTACGGGTACTGGCCGGAAGACTTTCCAAGCTCCATGCAAGGGAAAGGGGCCGCTCGACGTCCAACAACAGAACGAGATCGAGATCGCGGTCCACATCGAGATCTGGACCTAAGACCAGTAATAACGGGCCTACCAGAGCACAGAAGGGAGGACGATCCCAGAGCCCAAAATAAAGGGCAGCGTCAACGGCACCGCAGGAGGCTTACAGATGAGTTGGGCGGACGCGGCTTCCGGGGCGCGTGCGGAGGCAGAGGCTGCTTTTCAAAATAGAGTTAAGACGCTAGAGAAAGAGGTGGCGCTCATCAGGCACAGCAGTGTTGCTTTTATGGACGAAATTAAAAATCTCAGGGAAGAAAACGAGTGTTTTAGGAGCAGGAAAGTGCCACGCAGCGAGGAAACCTCGCGAGTTATAACGGAGAAAAAAGACGCAGCAATGGAAGAAGACGTAGCACTCACCCACATTAAACACAAAACCGAGAACGCTCCGATTGAAACCGGAGCAAAGAAACTCAAGCCAGCCACAACGCTCCAAGGAAGACAGGAGGAACTTGAACGGAAAATTGACGCCTACATCAAATAGAACAAAACATAACTTGAAACTAAACTGGAACAACTGGAAGCGAGAGTTCAGGCAAAGATATAGGCGCTAGGAAAGGCCATACAACAGCAAGTGCAACAAATTATGGCAGACTTCGAAACGAAACTAGTATTATGGGGACCGCAACCAAGTAGCGGGGTCCGGTAAAGACGGAACTAGGCCCCCAGTACCAGCCGAGGGATTGGAAAACCAGTAACGTGGCCATGGACAGATGAAATAGATACACGATCTGGCAACGGAATTGTAGCGGATACGATCGAAAACGATACATTCTGCTACAACTTCTTAATGGCAAAAAAACTCGAATATTATAATGATGCAGGAAATTGATGGGCTCGCAAAATTCTTGGGATACAAACCTTTGGGTAGTGCCAAATGGGAGACGAAGATGCTAACGACGTTGGTAGCGCAAAATCACACAGTCGTGCAACTCGACAAAGACCTTAAGTGAATCGATCGCATTTTACTAGAACTCATACCTACGAGGAAAACGAAGGACAATCTCTTTGTACTAAATATACACAGCAGTCCAAAATGCAGACATCATACGTTTCGAACGCTCTTTAGAAGAACTCTAGCGATCGCGGACAACCGAGCGGTAGAGATCGGAGGCGATTCTTACGCCCAACACGCGGCATGGGGCTACAAAATCGATACTCAAAAAGACAGGAACCTCCACCTAGACGCGCAACAGGAAGGCCTGACCGTCGTGACCGACCCATCGGTTCCCACAAGAATGGGTACCCGCGTTTGCGCAGATAGTACGCCAGATATAACATTCACCAATAACGTAGGTGACGCGCGGTGGACAAATAGCAACACGAATTTGGGAGCGATCAAAATATACTAGAAATAACAGGACAGAGCAAGAAAAGGGGATACAACGTAAAATTTGTGGGGTTTCGTGCTCTCCAGGTGGCTGTGTGGAGCCATAGTGTGGAGCGATTGATGCGGTTGTGTGGAGCCATTCCTCTCTGCCTAGACAAAATGGCAGCAGGTCATAAAACACTGTCGCTCTGCTGTCTTTCCGCCCACGGGAAGGTCAACAGGCTTTCTCTATTGGCCGACATTTTGGCGGGATTCGGGCCCTACTTTCGTGTGCTCCGGGTACGCGCGCGCAAGACAAGGCCAGGGAAGACCACATCGGGGCGTCTGAAAGTACCTACGTGTACCTCTCTGCCGGCGGCGGCCCCCCTTTGTCCGCCCCCAGCCGATGGTTACGCAGTAACATGTGGATGTTGCCTGCAGTGACCTCAGGCAACGGTCAAGGTACGTCACATCCTCGTACTGCCGCTGGGCAAAACTCTGTTCACAACAGCCAAAGGGGCTCTTCTTCACTGCCTCGTCCTGCCTGTACATCATATTGTTACGTAGAAAGACGCAGACGACAAGCTATGTACAAATATATTTACAAGGAAAATACGCTGCGCTTGGCCAAGAGGCAACAGCCCGCGCTAGCTTCTAAATCGTCGTCTTCGTCTTCTTCCTGCTCAGCTCTTCGTCAGTGGGAGCATACCCCGTAGCACTACCCCCGGCGGCAAAAGCGCCGTCTCGGAGCGACTAAAGGCTGGACTCTGAAGCAGTGTAGTAGCTCTTGAGCCTACTGACGTGCACGATATCACTAGACGCCAGAGTAGATGACGAGGTTGAGCTCACAGGAGCAATTTCATAAGTCACAGGCGTCACCTGGCGCAGCACGCGGTAGGGTCCTGTGTATCGCGAAAGGAGCTTTTGTGAAAGTCCGACGTGACGAGAGGGCGACCACAAGAGCACGAGCGCACCAGGCGAAAACTGCACGTCACGGTGGCGGGCGTTGTACTGACGCTGCTGAGTGGTTTGCGAGTCCGTCAGTCGAGCACGGGCAAGCTGGCGTGCATGGTCGGCGAGAGCGATGGCGTCGCGCGCATACTCGCTTGTTGAGATCGAAGCAGGAGGAAGTGCCGTGTCAAGGGGCAAGGTCGGTTCGCGACCGTAGAGCAGATAAAAGGGAGAAAATCCGGCGGTGTCGTGCCGGGAAGAATTATAAGCGAATGTGACGTAAGGAAGCGCAATGTCCCAGTCGCGGTGGTCCTTGGAAACATACTTTGACAGCATATCGGTAAGAGTACGGTTTAACCGCTCTGTCAGGCCATTGGTTTGAGGATGGTATGAGGTAGTCAGCTTGTGTTGAGTGGAGCAGGAACGTACAATGTCGGCGATAACTTTCGAGAGGAAGTTACGACCACGGTCAGTGAGCAGCTGTCGCGGGGCGCCATGAAGTAAGATAATGTCCCGCAAGAGAAAGTCCGCGACGTCAGTGGCGCAACTGGTAGGGAGAGCCCGCGTGATAGCGTATCGGGTGGCGTAGTCAGTTGCGACGGCTACCCATTTGTTCCCAGAGGATGACGTGGGAAAGGGACCGAGGAGGTCTAATCCAACACGAAAGAACGGTTCCACAGGGACAGTGATCGGCTGGAGATGACCGGCAGGTAGCACCTGAGGTGTTTTCCGACGCTGGCAGGTATCACAGGCAGCAACATAGTGTCGGACAGAGCGAGCGAGACCAGGCCAATAGAAGCGGCGGCGGACGCGGTCGTACGTGCGGGTTACGCCAAGATGTCCTGCAGTAGGTGCGTCATGCATCTCAAAGAGCACAGTCTGTCGTAGATGTTTTGGCACGACAAGAAGAAGATCAGATCCGTCAGGGAGGAAGTGACTTCGGTACAGAATGCCGCCTTGGAGGACATATCGGCGAACGGATGCGTCGGTAGGTGTAGAGCGCAGACGCTCGATGAGTACTCGCAGCGATAGGTCTCGGTACTGCTCATCGGCGATGTTAACGAAGGCAGACACAGAGAAAATGCCGTCGGCAGTACTACTGTCGGCGTCGTCAGGCTCGTCTACCGGGTAGCGAGACAGGCAGTCAGCGTCCTTGTGTAGTCGGCCAGATTTGTAGGTGACAGAGAACGAATATTCTTGGAGGCGTAGGGCCCAGCGACCAAGTCTTCCTGAAGGGTCTTTCAATGAGCATAACCAACAAAGCGCGTGATGGTCTGTGATAACGGAAAAGGGTCGGCCATATAAGTATGGGCGGAACTTCGCAACCGCCCAAACTAGGGCCAGACACTCACGCTCAGTGATGGAATAGTTGCGCTCCGCGGGTGAGAGGAGCCTGCTGGCGTAAGCGATAACACGGTCGTTGCCGCGCTGGCGTTGTGCCAGTACTGCGCCAATTCCGTGACCGCTGGCATCAGTACGAACTTCGGTAGGCGCAGACGGATCGAAATGGGCCAGAACGGGAGGCGCTGTGAGAACGTCGATTAGATGCGAGAATGCAGAGGCCTCGTTAACGCCCCACTGGAAAGGGGCGTCTTTTTTCAAAAGCTCGGTTAGTGGTCGTGCTATGGCCGCGAAATTTTTCACGAAACGGCGGAAGTAGGAACAAAGGCCGATGAAGCTACGCACATCCTTGACACACTTCGGAACAGGAAAGTGCGTAACAGCATGGATCTTGCCTGGGTCCGGTTGCACTCCGTTCGCGTCAACGAGATGCCCAAGGACGGTAATCTGGCGACGGCCGAATTGGCACTTCGATGCATTCAGTTGCAGACCGGCGCGACGAAAAACGTCCAGGACTGCCGAGAGGCGCTCGAGGTGCGTAGCGAACGTTGGGGAGAATACTATGACGTCGTCCAAGTAGCACAGGCATGTGGACCATTTGAAACCGTGAAGAAGGGAGTCCATCATGCGTTCAAAAGTGGCAGGAGCGTTACATAGACCAAACGGCATTACTTTGAATTGATAAAGACCGTCCGGAGTTACAAAAGCAGTCTTCTCGCGGTCGAGATCGTCCACAGCAATCTGCCAGTAGCCGGAGCGGAGGTCAATAGAAGAGAAGTAGCGAGCACCATGGAGGCAGTCAAGGGCGTCATCGATCCGAGGTAGGGGATACAATATCCAGCAGCTCCCGAGTACAGCGGAGTGTGGCGACAGACTTCCAGCGCAGTTTCTTCCTCACCTTCACCAACTGCTCGGTGACACAGCAGGTTTATTCAACACAAACAGAAAACGTGAATTGTTCCTGCAGCGTCTTCTGGCCAACGTACAAGCGATTCTCATCTCAACTCACAAAAGTTTGCTGTTGGAACTTGCAGAACTGGCCGACAACATGATAGATATTGCACCAGCTTGTAGATCTCCAGTGTCCAAAGTCGATTCCGCCTATGAAATAGAATAAAACCTCGCGTGTCAGGTAGCCAAGTTGCGCCAAGAACTTCGAAACGCTCGCATCTCTAACCACTGGTTCTGTCCACCTTATCTGCCCATCTTGCCACCTACCGCACGTCGGTCGTTTTCACAAGCTTCATGCAGTTTTTCAATGAAGAACCTCTGCTACTATCACCGGTGTTCTGCCACTCGGCGATGTGCGTCCCCATGTTCGTGGCATGTAGGAAACACTGTGGCTAGTTCAGTGCTGGGTGACCACAGGCATTCTGTCAGCCACTTTTTCTCAATTGTGAATGGTCAGAGGTCTCTAACCATTGAGCTCAGAATGAAAGGACAGTTTCAATGGCTATTCCGGATAGCAGGTGCCTGCTATGCTATCTTAGGAGCCGACTTCTTGAGACATTTGTGTCTGCTCATGGACATGAAGTAGTGCTGCCTGGTTGATAGCATCACCAGTCTGACAGTCAATTGTTTTCTGTTGGGCACAATGGCTCTAAATTCCGTTTTCGTCAAATCACCTGCCTATGCAAATACGGCTCTTCTCACCGAGTTTTCTGAAATCACTACAGATGCCCCTATGGACAAGCCTCCTAAACACACCATGGCGAATTGTACTGTCGCCACAGGCCCTCCTGTGCACTGCCGCCTGTGCCGACTCGGTCCTGACGAACTCCGTGTTGCTCAAAACATGTTGGAGCATACGTTGCAGCCAAAAAACTTTCATCCATCGTCAAGCTCGTGGTAATTGGCACTCCACATGGTGCCTAAAATAAATAACCAGTGGCCGCCGTGTCGTGCCTACCGCATGCTGAATGTGGTCACTGTCCCTGTCCATTACCCTGTACCCAACATTCAGAACCGCACTGCCTTTCTAGCTGAGACCAGGATATTTTCAAAGATAGAGCTCATGAAGGCTTATCACCAGACCCGTTATGCACCCTCTTATGTGCCCAGAACTGCTGTCACCACCCCGTTTGGTTTCTTCAAGCTTTTGCGTGTGCCTTTTGGTTAGTGTAAAGCGGCCAAAACATTCCAGCATTCTAAAGATGAAGTCACCAGCAGTTTAGTGTTTTGCTTTGCATACATTGATGATCTCCTCGTCGCCAGTAAGGATGCGGAGACCTACAAAGGATATTTCTGTCAACAGTTTGCGCATCTGCGTGATTATGATCTCATCATTTATGCTGACAAATGCCAGTTTGGGATTTCAGAGATCGATTTTCTAGGTCATCGCATCACCAAGCAAGGCATCACTCCACTGCCTGACAAGGTACAGGCCGTCATCGACTACCCACTTCCGACGTCCATACGCAGCCTGCGTTGTTTTCTCGACATCCTCAATTTTTACCGTCACTTCATTCCTACACACTCTACACTATCGCAGCCTCTTGAAGCGCTCCTTTCCGCTTTGAAGGGCCACCTGTCACTATGCGTTCGGTCTCTGTCGTCGATCACGCCTTTTCCGCTGTTAAGGCCAAACTCACCTAAGCTGCGCTCCTAAACCACCCTTCACAGGCTGCTCCCACTAGCCTTGTGATGGATGCTTCTTCAGTAGCCGTACAAGTTGCTCTTCGTCAGTGGCTTAATGGTGCATGAGTTCCCATCTCCTTCTTTTCCCGGAAGTTTTGCAACACTGAGCATCGATACATCACTTTCACACAGGAGCTGCTTGCTGCCTACCTTGTTGTGACACATTTCAGGTACTTCCGCGAAGTTCGAGAAATCATCATCCTCACCGACCAAAAGCTATCCACTTCTGTCATACGTTCCTTCATCACCAACCACTGTCCTCGAGATTTCCGTCATCTTGCTTGCCTTGCCAAGTTCACGACTGAAATACGCTATGTGAAAAGCAGCCTTAACAGTGCAGTTGATGCTCTGAGCCGCATCGGCAGTGACGCCACAAGAAGTCTCGCTGACCTCTTGTTGTCATCGCTTGTGACGATACATTTGACCCCGAGCTTCCACACCTCCAGTCATCTACAACACTCTGCCTGGAACAGGTCACCTTTTGCGACCATGACGTCATGCTCTAATGCGATACATCAGCTAGCTGTGCTCACATCTACGTCTTTTCTGTTGTTCATTGTGCTGTCTTTGAGTTTTATTTGATGCACTCGCTCTGCCACCCAACTGTATGTGCCATGGAAGACTTTCTCACCGAGCGCTGCGTCTGGCCTAGTGTACGCCGATGTCTATGAGTGAGTTAATGCTTACGCAGCCTGCCAGCGCTTGAAGATGCAACGACACACCAAGCCTCCTAGATACAATTTCCGCTCCCTGATGCACGCTTCGACACCACTAATCTGGACATCGTCAGACCTTTGCCACCTCATCGTGGTTATGTGTACTTGCTTAAGTGTATTGATTGGTACACCCAGTGACTTGAAGTAACTCAAATGCCTGATATCACAGGGGACACAGTTGCCCATTTACGCTTTACTGTTTACGTGGATCAGCCGCTTTGGTGTGCCGTCTACGGTGACTACTGGTTGTGGCAGACAGCTCGTGCCTGCCCTTTTCACATCCCCAACATCTCGGCTGAGTGTGCACTCTAACAACTGCTTATCGCCTAGCCTCCAACAGCAGCATCGAGAGGCTGCACTGGAATTTGAAAGCAGTGCTTGCTGCTCAGCCTGCCAGTAGCGCTGCTTGGCCTTCGATCGACCCTCTGGCCAGAGCTCTCCTGCTCAGTAGCCGAGATTGTTTACAGCTGCATCCTACGCTTACCGGGTGATCTCGAAGCTGCCGCCTTTCACACAGCCTATTCCTGATCGAGCTTCTTTTGCCCAGCATCTGCGGACTTTATGCAAACGTTGCATCCTTCGCCAACTTCCGCTCACACGAGTCCACATGAAGTTTTCCTGCCCTCAAGACTGCAAACATCGTCGTGTTTTCTTCCATATTGACGCACTTCGCCGTCCTCTTCAATGTAGCTATGACAGCCCCTTGCCAGTTGCCAAACGTCCAGTACACCACATTACTAGACTGCGTAATCAGCATGACGACATGGTCACTCTCGAGAGGATCAAACCTGCCCCCATCATCAGCATACCCACCTCAGTGGCTTTTCAAGTACCACAGCCACCTGTCTGCAAGAGGCTAGGGGGCCACTTGTGGCGCATCTTCCTCCTTCTTCTTCTGGCGGTGCCCTGGTCAACCACTGATCTGGTGCAAAGATAGGCTAGAAGGAAGAGGAATACATGGTAGGTGGATCTGCAGGAGGGTCTATCACAACTGCTGAAAGAAAGCTGCATAGTATTTCAGTGTGCTTAACAGTCGGCACACCCACATAAGGTAGATTGCTAATCGCATTAAGGTCACCAATCAGTTCCAAAGGATGGATGCAATGCCAACTTGTTTTCTTTATTTTCAACAAAGTTATTTCCTCCACCTCAACCACTTGGTGACTTTCTGGCGTCTTGTGACACCAGCTATTGTTAACATTCGTCTCCTAGTAAGTATCGTCATCATGAAACAACTTAAGTTCAACACAGGATGAAGGCTTCTCCCAGCATGCTAGCATGCAGGAAGTGTGAGTGAATAGTTTTGAAAGTGTCTATGCAGATTCCACTGCTGTCATAATTCTGAAGAGTTAAGAAGAGTGTTAGGAGAGCAAATGCAATCTCCTTATTATTCACTGCATGTTGCCAAGTTCTGCTTTGTTGGGTTGGAAAAAATGAGATATGTGAGGGCACACAGGCAAAATGCTGCTTGCATGCATCATCGTACTGGGAGATGTCTGGCTGCTGCTTAACACCGTTGCCACCATAATAAAATGGGAGTCCGGTGCCTTGAATAGGTTCTGGGCATTACACGACGCACACAAATCTCAGCCGCTCCAGAAACCAACAATTTCCCTGACCCAATGCTGCTCTATCCTCCTGCTTGGCCTTCTCTTCCTCTTCTTTCACTTGTGGCGTTCTTCGTTATCATAAAATATCTTTGTGCGCAGAAGAATGGCTTGAAAAGACACTAGTACACTTGGAAAGCTGACAAACCTATTAAGAGCATGAAATCCCCATAGTATGCCATTCAGCGAAAGGAGCTGTATTTGTATACGCAGCAACGGATGAACTGCGAGTAGTACATTTTACGGCATGATGTTTCCTTCACAAACTTAGGCACATATTGCTGAAATATTCTAAGAAGAAAGAGGCTGGAGAAAGAATACAGTCAGATAGGACTTAGTATATACTAAATTTTTTTATGTACTTAGAACAAAAGCTTTTTAAAAAGTGGTATGTCATACATCGATACAACCAAAGGGATCTCGTTTGTACCGGTCTTTAGCTACTCTAAATGCCGTTTTTGTGCATGCTTGGCTCATCAATTAATAAGAATCATTTTTCAAAGTCCTCAAATATGTTCCACAGTGTGTTGGAACCACCTGCAGCAGTTGTTATCGTAAGCTGTCCTCTGTGAAAATTTTTTTTCACAGCATTGCAAAAAGTGAGCAAGAAATATTACTAGTACTCCCCATCTACATGCCTGGACTGCCGTGCTCTAAATTGTGTTTTCAATTAACCATATCCACATCTTGGCTTCAGTATACAAGCGGATCAGAATATTTGGGTCCGTTTTCAGAGCTAACCAATTGTTCATCAGTTGTCACCATGGTGGCTTTTCACTTTCACAACAAAATTTTTTACATTGCTGCCTAGCCTTTATATTGGGCATCGTGGACGGCTGCTTCCTTGACACTTGCAAGCAGTCTTTGTACTTTGAGAACATTATGCTGGTGTGTAAATCTACAACATATTGAACACTTCCAAGGAAAGAACTACGTATGTATAAACTAACAAAAAAATAAAACAGCACTAGCTCTTCCCAAAAGGCTGCCCTACTTGTTCAAATGATACTTATGCCCTAAGATGGCATAAGTCGCATTTGAAAGATAAATACAAAGATACATACTGCATGAGATAAGATAAAGATAAATAAAGTAAGATAGATACTTGCATGATTGATCTTGGCTTCCTTGCGAGCTAAAAGCACGAATAAAACATAGCCTGTTATGATGTGCCAGAGTGTTTTCTAAAGTTTGGTTCTTATTACGAGGTGTGTTCAAAAACAAACCGAACTTTTGCTATAACATCTTTATTGTTTATAGTACTAGGTTAGGCACTCTCCGCCTCAAATCAGTCCCCTCTATTGGCAATACACTCTTCCCATTTTTTTCTTCCATTTTTGAAAAGCCTCCTGGAATGCACTTTCTGGGATGGTGTTCAGGTCTTTTGTTACATTGTCCTGAATCTACTCTGCAGTTTGGAAATGACATCCTTTCAACTTGGTCTTAAGTTTGGTATACAGGAAAATGTCTGCTGGGGCTAGGTCCGGAGAATATGATGGATGGGGCACTGCGGAAGTGGGACGTCTTGCTAGATAACAGTGGACAAGGAGCGACGCATGAACCGACACATTATCATAATGCAGCATCCAAGTCTGGATTTCACACAATTCAGGCCTCTTATTGCACTCAGCAACCCTTAAATGTGCTAGAATTCCCTGGTAGACTTCCTTGTTTACATCTCACCATGTGGTACAGATTCCTGCTGGACAATGCCTTTGCATTCAAAGAACACAACCAACATAACCACGATCTTTGACCTACTCATGCGTGCTTTTTTGGACAAGAAGACCCTTTGCTCACCCACTGAAACGACTGCTTTTTGTTTCAGTACCATAGCCATAAGCCCATGTCTGATCGCCTGTTACAATGTTCTTAAGGAAGTCTCAATCGTCAGTGGCAGTGGCAAGCAGTTCCTGGCTGACTCTAACATGGGTTTGCCTCAGATCATCAGTCAACAAATGTGGCATGAATTTTGCATTCACTAATCGCATACCGAGTTTGTCACTCAATATTTGGTGGCATGATCCTACAATGATGCCCACTTCCACAGCAACTTTTTGAACAGTTAAATGGCGATTTCCACAAATCACAGCACAAACTGTCTTGACACGGTCATCATCTGTTGAAGCAGAAGGTTGTCTAGGCACGGGATCGTCACTGACCAACCTTCTGCCGTGTTAAAAACGCTTAAACCACTCCTAGCACTGCATGTGACTCATAGAGTACTCTTTGCATGCTTGGGTAAGCAATCAAAATGTCTCTGTGATAGTTTTGCCAAGTTAGTAGAAACTTTCACACACACACATTCTTCTTCAAGATCTTTCACTATCACTTTGGCACTAATTCGACGAACAGATTGTGGACATGCTCACTTCTGCAGCTGTAGCTCGCCAACTAACGGTCAGTGCGAAATGTAGCAAATGGCAGTTTGTTGTCTAAAGCTACCGCTATGTGTACTCAGTAGTCACAGCACACTCCCTCTGATTATTGGTATGCTATTTTAAAAGTTTGGTTTCTTTCTGAACGCACTTCGTACAGGAAACACCCTGCAAGACAGGGCTGTGGCTGCAACAGAATTTAGAAATTGAGGCATACTTGTTTTGCATAATGTATACAGCATTATTAATGCTGACTCATTATGTAAGTACAAGTTTGATTCATCTTGAATTGCTGGCATTGTACACTGTTCAAGCATAAAAAAGCTTTCGTTTGTCTTGACCAGCACTCCACTTGACCTTTTACTGCTTTCACCTGCAAGCAGCGTCATCGAACATATGACGGCAGCCTGACAGATCAGTCAGTCATTATCATTGGGAGTCATAAAAAAGTCATATGGGCTAGACACATAAGCTATTACATGCCACAATATGCATAGAAATGTTTTTTTTTGTTATGAATGAACTAGACAATGTTTCCTAAAAAGCTTTTCTACAACTATATACAGAAGAACCTCTTTGATATGATCCCCATTTTATGATTTCTTGGAGCCAATGTTTGCGATCAAGAATGGCAAAAATGACCCAATATAGCTCCATTTCTTCTGACCTATTAATACGTTCCAGGAAATCCCAATCTTTTGGCACCAATGTTCATTACATTGCCAAACTGCAATAATACGGTATGTTTTATGGCCGCTAGATACCACGTAAGCAAGAAAAGGTGTGAGGCAGGCGTGACTAAGAGCAGTAGGTGCCGACAACGGCAGCTTCCCCAATCTACTTGCCCGCCTGTGTCACGTGAAAATACCGCCACGCACTCCATTTCCTATTCCGGTACCAGCAAGTCTGCTTACGGGACATCGTGTATCACCATTCACAGCTATTGCTGCCAACGCATTGCAATAAGCATCTTCACCTACCTGTTTTACAGCAAGTGCCCTGCAACGAAGCTACTGACCCAGGCTGAATATCAGGAACGCGAATGTGAATTTGGCGAAGCCGAAAGAAAGAATGCGTACATTGGATTGCTCGGCCCCCAACAGACCGGTATGCCTCGGTATACCATGCTGCAACGACTCATACAACGCTTCCAGTTGCGCAGAGGTCAACTGCAGTGAGTCCACCCCATTTTTAATGTCTTTAAATTACATGTTTCTCCTGGTTAGGATGTTTTTTTTTCTTGCAATTTTTTTCCAGGACATAAGAACAAGGTTCAGCACATTTGTATCTATGCTCAGCACTACACGTCTCTTGAACTTTTGAATACAAGGGTTAGTTTAAACCATCAACTGGCACATATTCAACTAGTTATGCCATTCTGCAGCCATCAGAGGCTGCAAGCCACAATTCTCCAGTTTGTTTTTGCTTCAAGAGGAACTAATTTGCATGAAATTTACTGAAATGTTCATTATACATGGCCTTTGCATTCAAACTGCTTGATACAGGCAATACCTTATTGTGTGATCTGCTGTTTCACACGAGGTCTCCCACTGAACATAAGCATTCAAATGTGCCAAAACACACTATCGTAGGTTTGTTTTCTAGCTATGCATTAGTAATCTGACTATACTCTAACTTAGTGGTACGATTAAAAGTATTCATACCTACTTTGCTTAACTACAGATCACACGCGCTTTCTGAAAATTATTATATTGCGTCTACAGTGCAGTGCGTCTACAGTGGGTTTCTTTTTTTGTAGTGCTAATGTCTTTTTCTTCTTTTCCCATGTGATAGTCATCGCTACATCTCAGTTTCAGCGCTCTGTAATGGTGTATTCTTGCACTTCCCTGCGTAATAGATAGCAATATGCACTTTCAAGGAATGAGTGCAGCATATATCAAGCATGGTTACCATATGCACAGTTGATGATCCGTCATCCGAAATGTACCAGTCTAATGAATGTCGCTGCAATGCCTAGATTTTTAGGAAGAGTATACTAGTGCAAAACACTTTATTTGATCTTCATCCACTTATGAAATGTTTGCGCGATACCTTCTCCACATTATTGGTGGAAATATTTCATAACCGAATGTTATGGTATTTTTTATTGAATAAGAGTAATGAACTGGGCATTGATTTGATGTGGAAAGGGCACAAAGTAAAAGCTAATTTGTCATTCATGCACGTGACCTGTTTTTCTTCTTTACCTTGTACTACTTTGTTTTGTGCGACTATTCAAGAATGAACTGATTGAAGAAATTAAATAGTCAGTTTCACCTGGATGTCATTCACATTTCAGAAGAGTAGAACCGTTGATACCTGCACACTTTTCTTTGCAGCTTCAGTCACCCGAAGGTCACCACGAAAGTTCTGCACTGCAACGTTACATCTCGACTGTCTTTCAATGTAGAATTTCCACCACATTTTATGCAATCCCGCAATCTTTCAAAAGCCAATAGCCAATAAATCCCTCCTGCAATTCCTTGGGAGTCTCGGCACACTTGTACCATGTCCTGACAAGGCCCTCATCACTAGAAATCTGCCGTGCTTTATGCAAAAGAACTGCCCAGATTTATGAACAATGCGGCCTTTATTACAGCACAGGCTGAACAACAATGCGCACTTTACTGTGCTGTCATGGTGCAGAAATAACATACTCTCCTTTCTATAACCTTAAAATGTGATTCCAGCACTACGTACTCCTCAACATGCCTGATGTTGAGGAAGGCACTTTTTTTCGCAGATGATAAATAATCATACCAACGCGAGTGCCTTTTCGTGTTCTAGCATCTACATTTTGTCCTTCGCTGTGCTGTCCTGTCCATACAAGGCATTTCTCTTGTTCTGCAACAAAATGTGGCCTCTGTTTACAAACTCAACCCCGCAACCTCGTCATCAGTTTAAGACAATGCAAGTGCTGAGCCTCTGCTGCAAGCAAGGGGTGGTAACAAGTTTCTTTCCAAGAAGCTAGTACAATATTTGCACGATTCTGCTGCACCACCAATTGTAACACGCAGTTACACTACTACACAAATATAAAAAAAAGCAACCTGGAGCCTATACTTTAGTGCACATCAAATAACAAAACCAGAGCCGACGCGTACTATGTTGAATAGGTATTATGGAACATACAAAGGCACACAGACACGCACAAAGCTGAATCTTAACCCGCCGTGGTTGCTCAGTGGCTAAGGTGTTAGAATGCTGAGCACAAGGTCGCGGGATCGAATCCCGGCCACGGCGGCCGCATTCTGATGGGGGCGAAATGCGAAAACACCCGTGCACTTAGATTTAGGTGCACGTTAAAGAACCCGAGGTGGTCGAAGTTTCCGGAGTCCTCCACTTCGGCGTGCCTCATAATTAGAACGTGGTTTTGCCAAGTAAAACCGCATAATTTAATTTTTTTTAACAGCTGAATCTTAGCGACTAGTCACTATCAGAGTCCGACGACACCTCCTTTCCGCTGTCTAATGACCACAGAAGGTCATCTTCAGTTCCAGTTACTGCATTAGAAATGCCACACTTTTTGAAGGCTCGCACAACCATCATCCGCAGGAGGGCATTCCACGCACCATGGACCCATCTTGTCCTGTCTCCAAACGTCGCTTTCTTCAGACGACCCGTTCGACGGCCGTGTGGCGAGCTACTTTCGTTAAGTTTTTTTTAGAGAGAGCGAATCGGCTTTATTTGGATATTTAGCAGAATTAGTTACAGTTGTGATGCGCATGCAAATTTGAGTGCACATTTTATTCAATAAAGGAGTCCGTTATAATCATGCAAATATGGTCCTTGTTCATCCAGCTTAACAAGGGCGCTGTCCCAATCTTGAAGACCTGTATCTCGCCAATAAATGTGCACTTGCTATATTCACACAGGTACAGAATACTACAAAATACATACCTTCTGTTAACCATGCTTTGAAACGTTTTCTAACCTGTACCATATTGTCATATATTGTCACCGTACTATTCTTCAAAAGGAGCATTTACGAATAAGGCGCCTTTGATCTGGCGCGTGCTCACGACCACATGGTTCAGCGCTTGATCGCCTTGTAAATACATTTTCTTGTTGTGTCTGCCTCCATGTAACATCTTGATGTAGGTGCTGGGGTCTAGTGTAAGATGGAGATCTGCAGCTGCCGCCTACTTGCCACTCTAAGCACGCGTACTGACGGTGAAACTACGTCAGAGGTGGCCACCATGCCAGTCGTTATCCTGGCTCCACCCCGTGGCCCTCGCAAATTTTCCGGTAATGATGGAGACAACGTTGATGACTGAATTCGACTCCATGAATGCGTAAGCGCACATTACAGGTGGAACCCAACATTGATGCTGCCGAACATCATATTTTATCTAAAGGGAACTGCGAAGGCCTGGTTCAATAGTAACAAAGAGGAGCTCACAAGCTGGAGCGTTTGTAAGACAAAACGTTATGAGTTGTTTGGCCAACCTGCAGGCTTCCAGCATGCCACCAAGAAAAGATTTGTCTGATGTGTACAGACGCCTACCGAGTTGTACCTGACGTACGTTCAGTATGTACTGGCCTTTTGCCGAAAAGCTGACGCCAAGGAGACAGAAGCCAATAAGGTAATGCAAGTACTGAAATGAATTGCAGACTATGCATTTAACTTTGTTGTGCTGAAAAACTTCAACAGTCAATGAGATTATTACTGAATGCGGACGATTCGAAGATGCTAAAAACCAACATATCGCCCACCACTTCGTGCGTCTTCAAAACACGGCAGCGGAATCGAAGTGTGAGGACCTTCACATGGCGACTCCGCCTTCAACATCAGATACTATCACCCAAATCATTCGATATGAAATCGAAGCCGCATCGCCTGCACATTTAATGATCAGGGAGCCTAGTGATCCCCAACTGACCATATCACTTAAACAATCCATTGTTTATCAACAACTGGCAAATGTGGGCTTTCAAACCGTCTGCTCTGTGAACCGCCCTGACATTCAGCTTTCAGCCACCTTCAGCTCTCTCCTAGTGCCATTGCCCTACTGTGAATTATCGAGATCTGAATGCGTGAAGGACGCCTAACAACAAGCCAATTTGCTTTCGATGTGGAGGTGTTGGACACATTTCATGTTATTGCCAAAGTGGTTGGCGTTCGCCTTCTCGGACAAGCGTCTCCGGCTTCCGCTATCTGACCTGAGGTCTTGATCTGAGGTGTGCTCCCAACCATACGGTGCAGCACTTGATGGCCTTCCAAATATATTGTATAAACATCTTCCTGTTGTGTATGCTTTCACATAACTATATGAATTCAGATAAGTGCACAACTCTCCCAAACCAAACCCAAATAAGAAGCATGGCCAGTTAAACAAATTATTCGGAATGTATTTTTACGCACATCTTGATAAAAGGCTGCAATTCTTACCGTAGAGAAAGTGGTAAAAAACCGCTACCGAAGTAAAATCGGTAAAAAAACTGGTGTGCGTCATTGATCATACTAGATACCTTGCACTGTGCCTTGATTTTCATTGCATTTTTATTGACTTTCTGTATTTAGAATGACATTTAAGGATATTTATTAATGGTGGCTGTACAAGCCATGTAAAATTTTACCTTAAGAAGAGATACTGTAGTGTGAGAACACACTCTAGATTACGATTTCTTTAATTACAAGAAAGTCGTATTCTAACGAGCGCAAGAAGCCACATGAAGTGACCACAAATTTTTGGAAGTGACCGGGCAAAAGCAACCAACCTAAATTTTAAAGTGAAAATAAAACTCAAAGACGACCATTCGAGAGCCGTACTACTAGCTAATGGCAGCATGTGGAGAATGGCACATAAAGCTTGTTTTTACCGTTTGGGAGCGGGGGGGAGAGGGGTGGGCTTGACTTTGCAAACACTGAACTGCCAATTTTTTGTGCATGGGATATTCACCATTATAACAAATTTTGCATAACAAACTGCCTCAACATCAAGAGGGCAGCTCAGCATCTAATTCAGCTTTGCCTCAAAGAAAGGAAAGGTGCATGCTGTTGATTTTTTCTAATTATTCGAAGGCAGCCTTAAAGCATAGCAATAAAAATACCTATATAAGTGAATGCAACCCTGCATTGTGCCGAAGTCAAGTAACATTCCGTAGTGAGAGTAATCTTGAGTTTACTTACTGACGACAGCATGCCAGTCACTTTAGGTAGTCTGAGCAAGGGCTCACAGGAGTGTCATGCGCTTTGGCAAGCCCACAGCAGGTGGTAAACATTGGCGCCTTGTGCCAGTTGAGACAGGTGACATTGTATTTGATGAAGCCCTTCCACTTGCAGGTGACAGCAGCGGTGAGGTTGACCACAGCCCAGATTTACCTCAGGGGAACTTCCTCCACCCTTGTGAGGTTGCTGGGGAAAAAGTGGGCACATGGAAGAAATGAGAGCTCTTGTGTTATTTTCTGGTTTTGACAAATGGCTAATGAATACAGCACAAGAGGTGTTGGTGGTGCTTGTTCCTGTTGTCATGTGCGTTGTTATCTACGATGGCAATAAAAGGTTCTAAGCTGTGTCCTTAAATGCAGTGCAGGGGATTATTGAAAGGGGAGTCATTACAAAGTTTCATGTATCTTCTGACAGAGTAATGGAGTTTCACTGACTCCACTCCATGTTTGATAAACTCTTAGGCTGCCTAAACGGACTCATGTATTGCTTGTAGCTCATGTAAAGTTAGACATCCATCACTGCTGTGTTATGCACTGGCACAATATAGTGGCCAGCGTGCGCAAGCATGGATCAAATGGTCGCAAAGCAAAGTAAATGCTTGCCTGCCCAGGAACTGAAGAGTCACTCGCAACTTGAGGCCGATTATGCTGGAATACGGGCGAATGTGTAGCACTCACACACGTGCGCCAAAATTTAGGCACATGTCACTCTTCTTTGCTACAATACCTTTAAGTATACATTCTGTAAAATTCTCTAGGCGAAACCGTGTGCCACTTCTAAAGTGTAGCTTTCTGTGTGAACCCTACTGGACTTTCCTGATTGTGGCTGCTGGGTGCTGCTATTTTGCCACGCAGCTGAGGCCTAAAAATTGAATTACGTGCCCGAAGGTGGTATTGAACATCGGTCCCCCAGCACAGCAACCCGTGCTTTAACCATGTGCGTGCGTGAAATGCCCTTGCGCCCTTCTACCTGTGCCGTTGTCTGAGCCGCTGGTTTGATCTCCGATGCGCGGAAGGTTACATCGCGCTTCACCGTGCTAACATTTGTGTTAGCAACATAGTCTCCGTGTTATTGCTTTTATTCATTAGACACCTGATCCCCGGGCATCGGGATGATCCGGGGAGGAGAGGGCGTTTCATAGGAAACTGTATTAACATGGCTATGCACAGAAAGGGAGAGCATTGAAACAAGGTAAGGCGATCGTGGCGCCGGCGTCCCACGTTTCTCACGGTAGGCCTTTTTTTACAATCATTTGCCTTTTACAGGGAGATTAATTTTTGTTCGCGTTTACGTTCGAGATTCAATTCGTTAGGTTGGACTGAAGATCGGGTCTTCCTCGTAGAGGAGAATCGAACTATAGGGAAGTGGGCCAAGTATGCGAGAAGCTACAAAAATGAATGAGAGCAAGACCCCGAGTTCATTGGTGGCTCCTGGAGGTTTGCCCCTAACGTCACGGATGCAGGTACGCATTGTGTTATTATAAAAGCATGTTTACCACGATGACTTCAGTACACCCCATCACATGAACATCACCCATCGTAGTAGCTTAGCAAGCGAGGCGTCGCGCTGCTGGCTTCAGGGCGCAGGTTCGACTGCCGGCCACGGCGGCCGCATTTCGTTAGAGGCGAAATGCAGGAATCCCCGTGTACCTAAATTTATCCGTGCGCTAAAGAAACCCAGGTGTTCAAAATTAATTCAGAGTCCCCAGACGCAGCATGCCTCATAATCATATCGTTGTTTTACCACGTAAAACCGCAGCAATTGTTATTATGAGCACATGAACATGGTTCGCTTTGTTACAGTAACCGGTTTCAGCAGGATTGTCACTCTTGCCAATTAATCGTTTACCTTTGGTCTTTGTGCGCCGTCGCTGCTTTCACCACTTCGAGCGAGCTATGTTCGGGACGTGCTCATCACCGAAAACGAGTGCACGCTTAGTGCCGCTTTGCGCAGTAATCTCTTGAAGCTTCGCTTAGACCGATTCAGACAGTGAGCGGCATGTGGCCTCTCTGACTTACTTTAACGCATGTTCTTGGCGTGCTAGAGACCTAAGGGGCGCTTGATGTAAAAATAAACTATATAGAGTGTGTCCCAGCTAACCTGGGCCAAGCTAACTGAATAGAGAGAGAGAGAGAGAACTAGATATGACGATGAGACAAAGTGTGTATTGCACGAACTGGCGACTTTCTCTGTTACCATTCCGCACGTACTTAGAGAAAATGACATTCCTATTTAGTTGCGCTAAAACCTAAGATCTCATGTCAGGGTGTGCATCATATTCGAAAACCACAGGCCCAATTGTTTCGAGTACGCAACTTAAGCTTTCCACTTTCAACTGTCATAGCGCAGAGAGCGAACAAGCGTGCGAAGTGAGCGCACGAGAGAAGCGCTCTCGGAAGATAAAAAAGTGATTCTCGGAAGATAAAAAGTGACCGACAAGGATGCGGTCTTCACCGACGCAGCCCGCTATCGAGACAGGAAGAGTTTCGTAGCAGCAGTTACTAGCCACCGAGGCAACCACCTCACGAGCGTCACCGTGAACACGGCACATGCCGAAGCGGCAGAGGAAGCGGCCATAGCACTGGCCCTCACACAAACCAAAGCTACATACGTGATCTGTGACTCGCAAACAGCAATTCGCAATTTTGCAAATGGGCGCATCTCGCAAGAGGCGTATCAGATACTCCAGCGACATCCCATACACCAGGGAGAGGCCGACATTGATACCCGAAGGCATTTGCTGTGGATCCCGGCACACACTGGAATGAGCACCCCCAACGAAGCGGCTCACGGCGTTGCTCGAGGCCTGACTCACCGAGCAGCATCGGAGGAAGAGCCCCCGCGGGGTACTGCAAACGTCTGGGCATGGGAGGATCGTATGACCACTTTTCACGACATCACGGCACACTACCAATTACAAAGACGCATATACCCATTCCCTCACGCTATTTTAGACAGGACGCAAGCAGTACACTTCAGACAATTACAAACAGACTCTTACAGAAACCCCAGACTCATGCACGCCATGTATCCAGACATGTACACTACAAACAGATGCACATCGTGTGGCGAGGTTGCCACACTAAATCACATGCTATGGGAGTGTCGGGACCTAACAAACAAGTCGGGCAGTGCCGACCCCTCCGTCTCTTCCACCGCCAGCCTCCAGTCACGCTGGATGACCGCACTGCTCAGCTCTGACCTGACAGAACAACTCTGGGCCGTCCAGCGAGCCGAGGAAGCCGCTTCGAGACAAGGTCTCGGAACCGCGTCCGCGGCGGGTGCCCAGACCCACTAAAAGACGCCGGACTCAAATCTTGCTGATTTGAAATTAAAGTTTACGCTCTCTCTCTTCTCGGTGCACTACGTGGTGACGGCGATAAAGTGTCAAGACAGGATGCAAAGGAAAGTTGCTGCCACGAACAAGCATCCACACGACACTATTGTAAGTGTCGTGCGGATGCAACGTAGGGAAGGACATTACACAATAGACTAAAAAGAGCTTGGTAGCAAAGCCCGCCACCCGGTTCCATAGGAGACGCTCATAGCATCCAGCCAGCCATCCATCCGAGAGACGCAGACGTGCACTCAATGGGCGCAATTTTAGGTAATGCAGGAATCAGCAAGAGAGGAACATTCACAAGTTTGCTCAACGAGGTCGCAAAAACAAAAACAGTCTTGGTCCGGTTTAGCGTGGACGTACCGTATAAGATTGAGGTCCATCTTAGGTGAACAGCGCACCTTGTGCTAAACGTGCTAAACTACTACAATTACTTCTGCTCTCTTTTGTGCTTGGCTACATTTGAGCTACAATTTCTCTAGCTTTGAGCTATGCCGCCTCGTTCACCCTGGCAACACTGCTTTCAATAAACGCACTATCTGCCTCAGTAGAGTGTACTAAATTTGGTGAGTGGCTCCAACGAGGGCTCCGCACTGAGTCATTTTTTATTGAAAATCCAGATGGCGCCCTCGTCGCCTTCTTTTGGACACCACGCCCCCGCGCGCTAGGGGCGCCGGCCGGCAGCGTCAGAGCGTGCCGAACAGAAGCACGGCTGCGGTCGAACGCAGCGTTGCAGTTGCGTTCGAGGATGCGTTGCCTACCGGGAAGTCAGAACAATTGCGTTTGTAGTTTGCTTTTCTTTTAAACCTTGTGTGCGTGTTTCACTGTGGCATGAGATAACGAAATGCAGAGCTCATATTCCGAAGAAATGGGGATCATGTACAGTTATGGCATGAGGTACAAGAATAAATGAACTGTGTGGCATAATTAGGGGTTAAATAAAAATTCGTACATCTTTGTTTTCTTCCTTTTCCAAAGCGATCTATTGAATGCTAGCAAAATTTTCCAGATGCCCTAATACCGGCAGCAATTCCACATTTAAGGAGGGTGTAGGCTACACATTCGTTACGTGGAGCAGATCTTTTTGTAGGTTAACTTTGTGTTTCGAAAATATTAGGAAATCGCCGTTTCCTTCCCTATTTTGTGCATCATACGCCTGAGATGTAGTTGGTTTTCCAGGTTCCCTGGTTGAATAAAGCAAAACACGTTGTTTATATTTGCTTGAATTAGGAAGCATTTTATCGGTTGTCTATGACTTCGAGGTCGCGCAGGTTTCCATTGTCACATGCCTCCAATGTCAATGACGGTTCAACTGAGAGCGGGAGCGTTCTCTTTGATGGTCGGCCTTCAACCGTTGCATATCAGGCCGTTCTCTTTTGCCTGGGCTGCTCGGGTGTGGGCTGTTCGCGGAGATACTCCGGAAAATACGGCAAAAGATTGTGGCTGCCGTGCGCAGGCTTTCCACGCTGTGTAGATACTTTCTGGCCTCCAACGATATGCACATAATGTCTCAGGATGTACTTTGCATCAAAGTGAAGCTCACAAATTGAGTCAGGGCCTTCCAAAGGGCTGATCGGTGCAGTGACGATTGAGCTCCCGCACGCGTCGCCCTTCTTCATCTTTAGGGACTCCACAGAGCGGGAGCTTGGCCTCGCCTTTCAATCTACTATATACGGTCTTGCAACCCACTAGTCAACAGTAGTTATTTCATCGATGTGGTGCTCATCCTCTCATTCTTCGAACACTCTGTCAAGTCGCGGATTTACGAGACAAACTATAGACATATGCGAGGGCCGTCTGCGCGCGTAGACATCGTGCAGACGGCATCGTTTGACGGAAGCGAGGAACCTCGATTCATGGCATAGCAGTAATTTTATTGTATTCTCCTTTTCGCACCTACTAAGGCCAAAAATTGACGGAAAAAAAAATGGCTGTGGCTTAGCTAAGGTTAAGCCCAGGATGCGAAGCATACTAGCCTTTATTTTAACGCGACAGCGTTAAGGAGCTCGTGTCGCAGAAAAGCCGGTGTCGTCGGCGTCGGCCCAGGCGTGCGGCGCTTGCTCAGGCCAAAGCCACCTAGAAAAAAATGTAAGGCCTCCGCACGCCGGTGTGACGTCATGCTAGTCGGATGGGCCGGATAGTCGACGCCGTCGGCGTCTCCGCGCCTAGGTTCGTTGCGCTTGCAGTGTGTCTCTTTGCGCGTCGCGGATACTATGGCATGAGAAAATTAGTGCTGTCCTTAAAGTGACAGCAACCTATAAATTCAGATGCTTCGTTTCCAAAGCAAGACACGTATAGCTGACGCAAAAAATAAGGGAGAGCCGCTGGTTCACCGCAGTCAACACCACCATAGAAAGCAGCATTCCTTCATACCTTCCTTAGATTACTTGATTGGCAACATTTTTGTTTTTTGCGTGTATCGCAACACGACCTGCCTTATTGTGCTTGTGATGTTTGGTCGGGACTAAGACAAGTAAACTGCATGATGCTTAGTCACTCAACTTTAGACGGAACGAAAGAAAGAGGAAAACTGCATATTGAAGACACAGAATATACTTTATTCACAAATGATAAGAACTGCATTAAGAAACAAACATTTTAAGTCTTTCATATACAATTATCATTCTCACTCTTGCATTGCGTAAAACAGTCCTCGCTAGACACACGAATATCGAGGTTAATTTTATTCTCAAAATGTTATCATTATAGGGTCACGCACAACTAATTCTCAAATAGAACAAGCTTCCGTCTTTGTTGTACCATTTCTAGTGGTTATTTTATTTCCACCCACCTTGTTTGCAGGCCTTATTGGTCTTCATAAAATACTGAGATAATGGCGAAGAGTAAGTAAAAAATGAGAGGCCTACTCTCAGTCCTAAAGGAAAGCATGTAATTAATGGATTGCGGTAGCATGGAGAGTTCGAATCATAAACAGGTAGCACAATGCACTCAAATAACATTTGAATTGGCCAAAATGCAGGGTTTAAATTTTGATAATGTAGGCAAATAAGTCCTAACTACGCCACAGGTTTCTTTTTACAACGGTTCTGTCAACACAAACATACGTAGATGTTCAACAAAACAGAGCTTCATGAATAAAAAATAAATAATGAGAAACATCTCAGGCTTTCAAGTTCTGCAATTTTCGGTCGTTCTTGGCGTTGCGTAATTTGTCGTTTTCTGTGCGGCACAAGTTATTCAGCAGTGTATTCGCTGCAGCACTTACAACATGCCCCATTACCTCCTGTGCAGGATGACCGAAATCACACACATTACATTTACCGCAGCACCAGTAACCAACCCAGCCTTGTAATCAAAAAATGATTGAAGGTGAATCTCATCAATCATTAACGTTACATTCTTTTCATGCTCTTTATATGTGCTTACCATACGCTTTGCATAGGAAAGAAAGCTACATTCTTGCTGCTCCGTTTCAGGGCGTACATCGTACGATGAACACAGTCTTCTGATCGTATCAGGATGCGGCATCTTAAGCTTCATCGAACTTCTCAGGAATCTGTATGCATGAGGTGAAATTGTGAACAAAAGGCTAGCAAAAACCAATAAATCGGGGGGGGGGGGGGATATCGGCCAGCATCATTCAAAACAAGATCAACTTGACTCTTCAAGAATTTAAGCACTTCCAAATGCCATTCTCGCAACTCGCATGCGAAATGTTTTCCACTTACTTCCTCGAGCAATGTCGAAACCAATGTCAGTAATTGACGGGCCTTTTCAGAACGCTCAGTGCTGATATCCTTACGTGTCTGTTCGATCATGTGTAACGCACTTTTCAAATCTCTCAAGTCGCACAGCTTTTCAGGAACTAAAACATCACCACACTTCCTCACACCCGTTTCACCAAAAAATACTTCGACGCGCAGGTCTGTGGACACGATCACCGAAGTATACGGACTGCAGGAGCAGATTGAAGTGACAAGTCCGAAAAGAAAACCTTGCAGCCCTTGTTCAAAACTGTCCAGAAGTCCGAACACTGAAAGCTTAGCAAGGCCTTCAGCAAGTCCACAAAGCTACCAACCAGAGTTTTGGCGTCCTCTTCTGCTTGGGTTTGCTGAGAAAGCATTATTGCTTTTTGCAAATATGTGGCTTCCAAACGCGCTCTTTTGGCAGCCGGCGCTTCTTGAACGCACACTTGCGGACGCGATAAATAGGCAGGGCAATTGGGAAACAAGCTCGGAACTGCAGTTTTCTTCAGACGGATGTTTTTCATGGCAACTTCGACCAGTTTTCCTGTCTTGACGTCCGTGTAAGATGTCGTCTTCAAGTAATCCGATGGCAAGAAATGCTTTTCACAGAGCTGAAAAAAAAACAAGCCGTTACAGGTATGAAGCTCGACGAAAATGTTGAATTCACAAGCGCATCGACAGGTGCAGAGACCGATCTATTGTGCACGCGTGCACGAATGCATTGCGCAGTATGCTGACGAAACCTATTCGTCTGGAAACCCAGAATAACAATAGAGAGAAGAAATACTTACCACTGTGTACTTCGTTGGCGAGAAGTCCTTCCGAGGAACTGCTCTCGTCCATGCTTCCCGAGTGGCTCGGTCAGATGGGAACTTGTGCACTCGGACACTTTGTCCTCCGTCATAATTGGACTTGCAGTTTGGTGCGCAACAACAGCCAGGCATCGTTGCACTTCCGTGTACGACGAACCACGCACAATCGAAGAAAAACAATCGCGTTTACGGTGCAGCATGCCTCACCAAAGCCACCAAGCAAATGCTCCACGCGTTGCCGCTCTAGCGTTGCAGCCACGGAGAAAATTTGTTTTCAGAACGCGCGCCGCGTTCTAGAAACGCAGCGCTCCCCCATCCACCGCTACCATCCGACTCTCGTGACGTATTGACAGGGGAGAGGAGGTGATGCGGAGGCCTTGCATTTTTTCTAGGTGGCTTTGGTTGGAGCCCCGTTTCTCCTCTGTCGTGACGTCATGGTGTCACGTGGTATTGAAGGCGACACCGCCACTCCTGAGGAGCTGGGTTGAGCTCTAGTAATATGCTTCGCATAAAACATAACAAGCGCGACGCTGTGTCGAGCAGACGACGGCGGGTCGAGCAGACGACAGCTCGGTGCCGCCGTAACCACCGTCGGTAGGCACAGTTTATAAAGCTTGTTTAGCGTTTAAAGGATATATAAAGCGTTTTTAAAGGATCTATAAACGGTGGTCGGTAGGCGTGGTTCCGCCGGGCCGCAGAGGTACCGGATTGGCGGGAAGGTCAGAAGAAGGACGGGCTTCAAGAAGGCGACGGCGGCGCCACCGCAAAGTTCAACGTGTTTTGATTCGCTCTCGCCGCTTTCCGTGGCCTCCGTTGGACCCACTCCCCCATTCTTGTGCACTCTAGCCGCAGCCCCTGTCTGCGTCTCCGCGTCTCTTTCTTCAGGCGGCCGTCCTGGCGTGCGAACGTGCCCGGCTTGCTGTCCATGGCGGCCACTACGACGTAACATTTTGGCGACGAGGATAAACCCTTCCGTACGTACTACGACGCTTTGAAGATTCCTTATAAACCGTTTAGCCGCCGAGGTATCCAGAATGTGCCCGGACGCTACTAGCGTTGGTACCTGCGCCATGTACTGCTGAGCATCGCGTTCCGTCGCCATTCCGAGGAACACTTTGGCGACGAGGATGATCCACGTACATCGCGCTTACCTGTAAGTTGCGCCTTCCAAATGTATTCTCTACGGCATCTTTCACTTTGCCTGCTCTTATTCCAAGCAGTATTTCTGCACTCTCTGCGACTGCCTGATTCCTGCTTGCTACTCCTGCAACCCCATCGTCCACTTCTGCTGTCCTTTTTACAGGCAGCATTTCCGCACTTTCTGCCTCTTAACGCGTCTTTGATGTCACCCGTGTCACCTCCGACGCTACTGCGGCGTCTTCGTTGCGTCTGACGTTGCACTTCGGCCCAGCCTTTTACTGCTCAGCGTGAACGTGGCAATCCCCCCCACCTTACCATGACCCGTCGTATCGGGGCATGACTGACTTGGTTATAATGGCGACGTGTGTTGCAGGCATACGTCGACGCCGCCGTTCAAGACCGCTACGCCAGAATACCAGAAAGCGTTCCACCTCAACGCGCTGAGGGTAGAAGGTGTCAGCGTCTACTACAACATCGTCGAGGCGCAGACTGAAAGGCAGACTGAGACGCAGACGAAGGGACAGGGGATTCTGGGGTGGTTGACGTGTACGAAGTGGCGCTTCAAGTTCTTGAAAAGCACAATTCTGCGGAAGAATAATTTTGCAGGCGCCTCCATTTCAACCGCGGATTACCAAGTCCGGTATAGGCGACTGCAGAATTCATCCAAAACATTCAACGGCTCGACAAATCATGCAAGTTTGGCACCGCTACCGACCTCATGGTCCAAGACAGATCGTGTCCGCCTTGCAGTCGCAACAACTTCACCGCCGGTTCATTCAACTAGGTGAGTACGTTACCGTCATAAAAGCACTGGAAATTGCGCAGGAAGACGAACGCACTGAGAAAATAATGCAGAAGCTCAGCGTTCTACACGTAAACGCCGTTTCACAGCGTCGTTAGCCACAAAATGGCGACCGCGACCAGTGCCGCTTCCTCGGGACCTTCTAGATGGCGGTTACCTTCCCCGCCCGACTACATATCAATATGGTGGTCTCCCCGCCCTGTTCCAGTCCGAGATGGCGGCTACTTTCCCCACCCGAGTGCAGTTGAAGATGGTGGTCTTCCCCGCCCCGTCCAGTCCAAGTTGACGGCATCGCGGCCATCGGACCGACGTCCCCGCCCTTGATCGCGCCTAGATGGCGGATGCCGAGGGCGAGGAAGTGGGCCACCCCGTTCGGGATGGAGGCAACCGTGCGCTTGCTCTTCCTCCGCGCCGTTGGCTCGGCCCTGCGGCTGTTTCCGCTGCGGCTCACCGCAGCACTGAGCCAATTTTTCGAGTTGTCGTGCCCGCCACAAATTATGCCAGACATGTGGAAGGAAAGGACATTTCTTCCAAATGTGCTATTCATAGGAAAGTACATCGGAACCAGTCAACAAGCTTGAAATGCAAGAGAGTACTACTATAAAGACAGCGACTATTCTACACATTAACGCTGTCGGCACCCTATCGCTTATGCGCGTTCCCGTAAAGGTGAACAACGCGATTTAATATTCATGGATGACACTGGAGTGCTTCTGTCGCTCATGAGTCTTCAGGACTACAACAGGCACTTTTCACATATCCGCCTGCTTCAATCCCATTTAATCATCCAGAACTTCTCGGAGCAAGTAGTGAACAATTTGGGATTTTTCTCCGCAGCCGTCAAGTACCAAGATATGTCAGCTACACTTAACTGTCACGTGACAACTCGGTTCATCACTTCTGAGACTCGGCACTATTAAGGCATTGATGGTAGTGATCGATTGAGTGACTTTGTCGTGTCTCCAAGCCTCATCTTCACCACCGGACTTCGACAGTGGTTCCCGCTGGACGGGATATCATCCGGCTTCCATGAACTTGTACGGTCCAGCGGACTTTGACAGCGCACCGCAGACCAACGCCTGTTCGACTTCACCACCAGCAAGAGTGAACCAGTGTAGAGTGCTGGGACAGTCTACCCCAGTCAAAGCGTCGCGACGGCAAGCTCCACGGAAAACCCAGGTGGACAGTACATCACCGGTAAGTTAGCATGTTGAGCGCATTCCTACCACGTTTTTCTGTAGTCGCACGCATGCTAAGGCATATACCCCTTTTGCAAATTCTTTTGTACATGACGGATGCAGCAGTTACTTCAAATATGCCTTCAGTGTATTCCGCATTTCAGTGCAGTTCTCATTCGGGCGCAAGTTCTTATGCAGCTCGTAAAGTAGCTCGAATGGGTGTCTCATGTTCAGCCGTAAGGCAATCTAGCCAGTCACAATACTTATGCTGACTGACGAGCCCAGTCAAAATGCTGCGCTCGCTGCGTCGACTGCTGAGCGTTTCACGGGATATGAGGATTCTATTCCGGCACCAGTTTTTCATCCGGCTGTAATGCGTTGACAAGATGTTCTTTCGCCTGATAGGCGTGTATCTGAACCTAGTGTTCCAACGCCTTCACAACTAATGTCTGGTGTACCCAGTCCGCATGATTTCTCGGAAACACCTAACGCTCATGTCTCCGAGCATTCGTGCTCGCATGCAGTTAAGTCGTTGCTCCCAGCTGTGTCTGTGGAGCGTGTCAGTGTTCATGTACCGCAATTGCCTCGACGGCCAAAAGGCGGCGCCAGAAACCGCACAACCGCACCACTTAAAATATTTTGTTACATGATGTTTGACTTGTTCGTATTTCATGACATTATTCGCCGTTTTATGTAACATACCTGAACAGGTGTCCATATATTTGACTTGCGTGCTTCAGTGCATGAAACGACGTTTCGTTAACAACTTAACTGGAATGCCGCTGCGCTTCGCCGCAAAGCTCGGGAATTTATATCTCGAAACCTGTGTCATTTTGAAAATTCGTTCCAAGTTGCGCCTTCCAAATTCCGCGGCTAGAATTTGTAAATTGCAATATGGGCCATAATGTAATGAGTTGTGGACTTAATTAGCGAATTTTTCAAAGATTAGTCGATTTTGCATATCAAATCTTTGTGCATGTCCACCCCTTCGAGTAAACCGGCTCGTGAACTACAATTGGAATATCTGCCACAGTCAACTTAAAAAAATTTTTGAAAGTGGTCGCTGAAACACCCTGTATAATTCACGTGCGTTTCACAAGCCTTCATAAAACACTGAAGTCTGTGTTTTTTTTTTTCAATAACAAAAAAGTACACAAAGCAACTTGAAAGTAGGTGAACATACAGCAACACATTTATTATCCAGGTGTAGGCAATCCCTATCATTAGACATAATTCTTAGTTGGCTGCCTCCTTCTTTTGAAAATATATAATAAACATTTTCCTATGTATATACTTATATATACTCGTGTTGCGTTTTTGCATGGTGTTCACAGCGGAAATTAAAACAAATATTGAAGTTCGAAATACGGATGAGGAAGCCGCCGCTGATGCTTCTAATGCGCTTGTCCTCTTACTGTCGGTACTTTGAGAAATAAAGCTGTGCACGTCCGCACCTACAATGATACAGAAAGCTTTTACCCGCAATAAAATTTCAACTGAAAAGATAAAGAAAAGCGAAAGTAAACCTCAAATGATGTGGGTATTAGAACTCTGGTAATGACATTTTAGGGAAGCGGAGAGGAAGGGCGTTGTGTTTCGGCATCGCCTGGGGGGAGTGTCGGTCTACTTCAACCTCGGAAAACTTCGGAGGCGGTTGTGGCCTCGGGGCCTCCACCCCCCACCTCCGTAGTTGGCGCCTGTGGATTATGATGCCGCTGATTGTAAACTCGCTTTTTATTTTCTTGGGATGCGAACAGCCGCTTATGGGTACGCTGCCTTGCGTGGTAGGCATGAGCAATGGCGTCGCGGGCACTGTCGCTTCTCGAGGCACGAGCAAAGGAAAGTGAAGTGTCTAAGCGCAATTCCGGGAAGTCAGCGAAGAATATGTAAAACGAGAAAACACAGGCAGTTTAGGGGAGCGATGAATTGAAAGCGAGCGTGGTGTAGGACACTGCAATGACCTGGGTGCGGTAATCGAGTGGAACGGATGATTCTCCAGTTCAGCCCCTCAGTCAGGTTTGAGAATGGTACGACGTAGTAAGCTTGAGTTTGGTAGAGCAAGACATGCAGACAGCAACCTGTAGAATTTTCTGCCTTGCTGATGGCGTAGGCGGAGAATTTTCGGACAAATCGGACATCGCCGCGCCACCTCTACAGGGTCCCGCATAATACAGTTTTGCAAGTGGGTGACTCGTAGGAACGTCGGCGAAGTAGAGCGGTGGAGCTGGGGCCGACGTGGCTGATGACATTGTCGTAATGGCGAGCACAGGCGTTGCAAGTTTCGTGGAAGCGACGAGGTGAACCGTTTCGCGGCGAAGTGGAGGGATTCCAAAAGGTGTTCAGGGGTGGAGAGTTCCGACGACTACGGCTGTAACGGGAAACGTTCCTTCGAAGCTGGGAGGTGGCGAGTTAAACACCCTGTGGTGTTCGTGGTGAGCCGATACCGGTGAAACGGTGATTACGTGCAGCTGTACATTGCCTGTCTGTGTGGAGCGCATAATTAGGCCCACAGCGCACTAGGCCTGTAAGGTATGGAAGTGGGGTGGCGACCTCCAACGACTACGGCTGTGACGGGCAACGTAACCAGTCGGGCTGCATCAGAAACGGATCGGCACGTCGTCAGTTGTGCGTCATTCAGATGGATTCTCATAACGGGGAGTGAAGAGCGGACTGCGGGAAATCACGATCATAGAAGAAGTCACATTGGCGTTAGGCCGATTAAGAACGAAGGCGTTGGGAATGACCTAGTTAGCGACTTCCTGGCCAAACACGGACTTAAATTAACGATATTGTTGCGGTGCGGTGAAATTATCCCATGGCGTCTTCTGGGGTCAGGCGGTATAGGCAAGCTTTGAGTTCGCGATGCACCATGCGTAGAGTTCCGGCGGCTAGCAGCTGAGCACATTGATTGGAAAAGGTCGGAAAGCTTCTGCTTGAACAGCTTCCAGCTAGTGAGTTCCGTTTTATGTGTTGTATCCAAACACGCGGAGTTCCCTCCATATGGAGAAGAACAATGGCTAGGATAATGTTCTGGTTCCCTTGCTGGCAAGTTTTTTGTTTTTGTTTTTTGAGACAATTTTCCACGTCCACGCAATCGATAGTGGAGAATCCGGCGGCGTCATGTTAACTCTTTCTTTACCACGCCTATTCAATTGAATCATTGGTGAGCAATTCTTTGAGTCGCCAATTTCGACATGTTGAACCCTTTTCTGATCCACTTAAGACCATCCAGTAGTTAGTAAAGGCGCTGCACTTTCAGAATCAGTTTAAATCTTCGCGCTCCGGCGATGTGATTTTTTACGGGTGTTCTTGCGAACTGATATGCTTGTTTTATAGCGAAAATAGGCATGTCTCTCACCTTTTTGCGCTTTCAAGAAAAAAGTATGCCACCCAGGATGACGCCTTGCTATCATCAAAATTCTGTAACGAAATGGCTCCCAGCAAGTCAAGATGTCAATTATATCGGCGCTTTTGCCGTCCGACAGCGCTGAGCGTTGGTAATTACCCGAAAATGACACCAGCTCTTCTCTAGTGAGCTTTGGTTCGGAGTCGGAGTCGTTCTATTACGCCAAAGTTCAGCCGTGATGGTCCGCCGCATGTCCAACATGTGGACCTAGCATTTTCAACCGTTTTCCACGAGCTTCGGTAAGGCTTATGTCGCAAAATTCCTGCAAGGGACCCTGCTGGTGCCAGTGTGCAGTTACCTAAAGTCGCTCCCCTGGCGTCGTCCCGCGCGGCTTCGTTGCGAGAAAAGCGTCCTGCACGTAACTATGCTGCACCCGCACTTCAATTTACTGCTTATGAATCGAGTTATGACTCAGAACATGACAGCAAAGCAGATTCAAGCTCTGACGGCGATAATGTTTTGAGTCAACATGGGCCATCCGCAGCTGTTTACCAGCGAGTTTATTTTAAGGCCTTGAACGGTCTCCTTCCTTGTACGTGCTTGTCTGCCGATCTGTTCGCACGACCTGAGCGCTCTGCTGATTATCTTCAGTGTGCATACTTCGTTTGGTAATGATGTGCTGCCATCGGCAGCAAATAACTTCGGTTCGCGTCAAGAAAGCCGCCCGTAGCAGATCTCGGCCCAGCACTACGCATCAGCGCAATACAGTTTACAACGGCGCGGCATTTCTTTCTACTCTTCTTCTCGGCAGAGCTGATAAACACAATGTGCAAAAACGCAAACAGATATGCATCGACGCATGATCTTGTAGATACCAAGCTACGCTGAGAGAAAGATATAAAGAACGAGACATATATATCTCGCACCGCAATGTTTTACGATCTTTTATTTTATTCTAGCTCCTCGCTTTTTTTGGTTCATTCGGCTAGCCAGTTGGCTTGCCTCTGTACATCGCTCCTACCCGCAGAGGTTCACTGACCAAGAATTGGGCGAGTTGTAAAGATAAAGTCGGAAAAATAACCGCAAATTAAGATTTGGTACAATCAAAAGAAAAGTACACTAAAGAAAGGTTTAAAATTTTAGTGCCAGAAATATTTTGAATGAAATAACAATTTTACAAAGGCTTCAACGTTCGCTTTTAGACGTCATCATCAACACCACCATCGTCTCCGGCTTAGCCTTGCCGCAGCTCGCCAGGCCAGATCGGCCTCCAGAGCCTCGCGCTCGCTCCAAGTCGAGTGGCCCCTCGTCGGCGGGCCCTCAAGTGCCCCGGAAGGCGTCGCAGCGCGAGGTCTTGGCCCGGCGGAGGTGAGCAGGAACGACAAAGCAGCGTCGCGGTCAAGGCCAGGGCCGCGATTTTGTAGCGATGCCTTTTCCAGATGCTAATGCGTTCCGACGCTTTTCGCGTGCTTGCGTGAGTGGTCAAGAGACGCTCGGCCTCGGCGGTAGCGTCGAACGCGGCCACTCACGAACGCACAAAGCTCCGAAATGCATTAGTGTGGTATAGTGTCTCCCTCTGAGAGATCTCGCGTTAACTGTTCAATCATGTTATGGTCTAGTTTGCCTAGATGGCGGACGCCCCTTCGGTCACGTGCTGGGCATTTGACCAATGAGGTGGTGACATCTGCCAGGGAAGCCTTCGTGCAAGAAACGGCTGCTCGCCGGCACAGTCCATTGGGTGGTTCGCTCACTAGCGGTTGACTCTGTGCCTCCCTCTCTCGCGTCGGCGTCGACGGGCACTCGCCGCGCGCTCTCCGGACGCCGTGGCCCCGGCGTCTGCCACTGCCGACACAACAATTAGCATCTGGAAAAGGCGTTGCTACAAAATCCCAGGTGCCTTCTCTGCACAGCATCAGCAGTCTTCGTAGCCAGACCCGCGTTCCATCAATGGAGTGTACTCTGCAGATCACGAGCCATGCCAGGTGGGCTAACATTCTGAACGAAAATTCTGCGTGGTCGGAGATGGACGGACGCTGCTCGGCCGACCTCCCCCCCCCCCCGTCAGCCACGACACCGTAAGACAATGGTGAGAGCGTCAGACTCGCTAAATGCCGCGGACTCGCGATGAGCACCTCTGGGGCGGGGCGGAATCGGGGCCAGTGAGTTTTACATTATTTTTGAAGAACGCGCTGTGTTGCACCGGAACGCTCCGTGCTTCGTGTTCTGCATAGTCTGGCCCAGTGTTGGTGCGTGTTATGTCTGTACATGGAGCTGTTCCTTTGCAACACAGCGCATTTATTTAATGCTCCGGGGTAAAAGATGGAGACAAGAGTACGCAGAGTTGCCCACAGTTTGCTCGAACGAAGCAGGCCGGCCTCATTTAAAGCGTTACAACAATGTTATGGTGTTTGTCAAGTATAAGACGATGATACGGCGATAAGGATCCGCAACAGCGCAAACATTTGTCATACGCTTACTAACAAAGTTACTTCGAAGAAAACCGCGCGTAAACTTAGGGTTGGCTGCTACAAAAGTTCCCGGATACTTTGCTGCTCGCGCTCCGCTTGCCCGTTCTCACGCGACTAGCATCTTGTTCTCGTTGTCGCATTTCACAGGCGTCGCATAAATTGCTGGAGCCGCAAATAAGCTCAGCGGCAGTCGCTAGAGGTTGTTTTTGGGCTCGCGCGATTTGTTGTACGACAGGACATCCTCTACGTATAGGAAAGAGTTTTGCGAGGCGTATGGCACTGATGTAACTTTACATGGCCGGAATTTCTGCTGCGAGTGAAGTGGACGGAGCACCCAGCGCCATGTCTGCGCGTGTGTTCGAACCTACACACAGCGTGGAAGATCGAAGCCGTCATTTATAAATATTCCTTTCATGAATGTGCTCTTGCTACCACATGCTTTCTGTAGTTCTATGCCACGGTTGAGCAGCAATGAATAGTTGAGAAACACGTGCAGTGGTCTTAACAGCGTGGACACCGTTCCGCTACAAAATAAGTTTTGCTCTTCATTTTAGCGTTCAAATTGCTATATGTAGATACATTGCGTGACTACCTCGTTTGTTGTACTTATAAATGGCTAGTGATAAGAGGGAAGCATATCGTTAATAAATACAAATGCCAATATAAAAGAATATTGTCGCGTATACTTCACGAAACGCAAGCGTCGATGCGTGCAGCCGAGACGAACTTGCTTCGCCTCTTCTTTAGTCCCCTTGCTGTGCCATAGCATGTGGCAATGTAAACAGCTTTATGCAAATCTTTCAGATTTTTCGTCATTTCTACTGTCGATGTTCCGAGGGAGGTTGTGGGATCATCCCCCAGCTGCGGCAAGTTGTTTTTTCATCAACTTTCATTTCCAATAATTTATCGTTTCTTTATTTCATTTATTAAGCAGAAGTAATTTCTCCTATGATGTCCTTGGTATTACTGTTTGTTGCCTTCTTATAATATGCGCGCACAAATGTTATTCGAGGAAAGGTGCGATGTTATTATTTGTTATTTTGTCACAGGAACGTGGAACCAAATTATGGGCTGGTGTACGTATCTTGTGGTTCTCAGGGAAATGTGGTGGCAGGGCTAATAATCTGACGATAGAAACTGCGCGACTAGTTACTATATGAGGTTGAGACTTCTGTATCTAACAGAGTTACATTTTTCCTTTCCTGTTATTTGGGGAGTGTAATGGTAACCCTTAGTTGATTTCTGGCAGGGGACGGTCTTGACACGATTTTGACGAAGTGCATAAGACAAATCAAGAAAGCCATGCGCCAAGAGAGATGTCTGGCCAAGCATCTTTCGACCGGCAAGCCGGTGCCTGATACCTTAAGGGAGAGGACACTAGGCGCAAGACAGAAAGTGGTGCAAAGCTGCCAAGATGTCATAGCATATGCAGGTGAGTTGCATGTTCAGGAGTAATTTGTATGTACTTTGTATAATGCACTGCAGAAAACGTCACCCCAAAATATTACATTTCAAACATTTTTCTGGCCACGTATGCATAAGCTTATTAATAAGACCCTGAAGTGATTTTTTTATTGTGCACAAGGATATGCGTTCTGAACATTTGATCTTAGCCTGCACTAACGTTCAGTGACAACACCGTAAGAATAGGCTAGGTGGCTGAATCAAGGCCGTCCAGGCTGATAACAGTTGTGCATGTATCGCGTCGCCTTCGGCAGATGGCGCCACACACACAAGGGCCTTTGTTTTAAACAAGAAAAGCAGGGCGAGAGTCATTAAGGATGTGAAAAGCGTCAATAAATCGTTTGAATTCGCTTCTTACGTTAAACCTGATGCGTATATTATTGCAGCGTGAGACGGAAACTTGTTTGCGATGAACGAAGCATACGTTTAACGAGACTAAGCGTGCTCCGAGAGCTATGTAGTGCACGCTCTCATCCTTGCCGGTATAGGAGCATGCAGACTCCGTGACGCTGCAGCGAACTGTGTCAATTATTAGTGGCTACAATACCTACCTCACCCACTAAACTTACCATGATGAGATGCCAAAACCTCCCCGCGAAAACTAGTTTTACGTGTACTGTAACCTAGATGAGCTCGCAGTTAAATTATAATGGGCTGCAAAACAGCTTTCCAGTGTGGCTATTCGAAGGCCGCATTTTTTAATAACCGAAGTTTTGTGTTCTTTCTGGTAGAGGTGGTTGTGATGTTAGTATACAGGATGGACTAGCCTTTGTCTGTCGGCATTTTCTCTGCGTGAGTCAGTCATATGGACGACTGTCATCTAAAAACCAGGAACGCGAAAGCAGTAAAGTTTTGTGCAGATTGACATTTATTGGACAAGTACATAGAGCTTGCCATAAACTGAATAATTCGTACAAGCGTTAATGTTCCATAAACAAACTGGACACTGGCACACATTTCACGCACACGGGGAAGTTCATGACGCCCATCATTTAATTCAGCAAATTAAACGTAGATTTTTCACCTACGGATGCTTCGACAGCTTTCGCAGCTCCTGCGACCTATTTTTTTGGCTCAAATTTCTGTTTGCAGAACTGCCTCATTCTCGTGGCTACATAACTGTGCAGCACGCTAGCCATAACTCAAATCTTTGAGCGTTACTACAGGTGCACCTTGGCGACACTCATTTTCAACGTGACAGTTTCCGAATTGAGGGGGTTTAATCAAACTGTAAACTGATAAGATGTTTAAAGCTGTAGAAATGTGGGCATAGATGTGTGGTCATTTTGGCCACCAGCCTGTCGGATAACCCCAAAGAAGCGTACCAACACGACCTGGTTATGTTTTCCTGCTAAAACATATTTGAAACCGCACTCCTTTAGCAGGTATCTTTATAGTTCCAGTGCGGACAAAATAGTCACACGAAGGCCCTCAGCGGTTTGCTCGGTTAGGCAACTTGCTCTTGAGATTTTTCGGGATACGAATTTTTTTCCCATTTATTTAAGCAATGCAACGACGAGGTCAGGACCCTCAAATCTCTGCTGCCAACAATGATGCTTTCCTTTGGATGGTTTCGGTTGAGAGCATCAAAAAGATTCTTAAACCTTAGTGTGAATTCTACTGTTGCCTTGACATTTTCGAGCCCTTTTGTCCCTCACTTCGAGTAGAACTCCAAGCCTTTCGCTACACTCCAGCTGAACAACTGAGTGGCCAGCTTCACCCGCATTTTTTCGGTCGTTGAAGTGTTGATGTGGGACAGAGTTAATTTGGGGCAAATACCCAAATTTCCCGGCTGTTTAGAATCCTCCATAAAGAGCCTGTCAAAATGTGCCCAGTCAACGCGATCACCATTTACGCACACTTTCGGTGAAAGTCAACGGTTCCAAACGCATTTCATAAGATGGGGTGCGTCAGAGAAGACATATACATTGCGTTTTTCATCAGTAGGTTGGATGAAGTAGTTGCGGGTACGTTGCAATGCTCCAGTGATTCCGACCTCTTTCCACATCGCATGGTTCGTACTTGCGCCATCACATACGTCCACGTCGACTAAGGCTCCCATGTCTTCAAGCAAAAATATTGCTTTTAGGACGTGCTGAGCGAGTCCTCCACTACGGCGTGCCTCATAATCAAAATGGTTTTGGCACGTAAAATACCACAATTTATTTTTTTACCGAATGATGCATTGGGCGCGCGCGGACACACGCACGCACGCACGCACACACAATCCTTCTAAGCACCGCTCTACATATACTATGCGACTGGCTTCCTACGCTTCACACAGACACTTCTTTCCACTTTGACATTCCTAATGCTAATGCAATAAAATGCACTTGTCGAACATTGAGACAGTGCTTCAATACCGATATGCTACCACGAGTTCTAACGAAATCATGGTTTGCAACTGTGAAAATTGCATTAAATTCTTTCCCTACAATACATATATCTTTCCCGTCCGCGCTTCAATAATGAATTCTAACTTAACGAACATACTTCATGGTTTGTAACAGCTGCCGCGAGAGTCATGTGCAATATCTAATAAAAGTTTACAGGTAATCTGTCAACATGTCTAACAGGCAAGTTTTACCGTAACGTTAGCAGTGCTTCCATATGGCTACTGTATTTTTAAATTACATAAGGAATACGCCTTTAAAACTTCATTTACTGTCTTTGTTTTTCCGGGTATGGTGTCCCCCTTACACCCTACACGTCCTGTAATGCATTCCTGGTCCTGAGACACGACGTGTGAGAAATGATGTCCAAACGTACAATAATTCCATTGTATAGCTCTCTTGCTTTCTATAACACGTGAGATTTGTGGTACTAAGTAGGCTTGCCATGCAGAAAGTTAAATGTTACTGAAAGATATTTGCTTTTGTTTCCGATGTGTCAGAATCCAGTGACAGAATTGAATCTTTGCTTTTGTAGAAGGCGCGCAAGCGGTTCAAGGGGTGGCGGCGGCAGCAGCTTCATCCGACGAAGAGGATGCTGCAATCTGTGAGTACTTTCAATATTGCAGCGCTGGAACCGCAGTGGTAACTGAATCGTATGCCCTAGTAGCCTGCAGGTTTGATTTGCTGCACAATATGGGTGCAGAAGGAAACTTCATTGCTGTTTTTTTCAAATTAGTGTATATAGACGTTGTTAACTTCATCGTAATAATGATATGAATTCTGATTCTAGCCCTTGGTCGTCGCCGGTGGTCCTCGTTAAAAAGAATGACGGAACGCTTCGGTTCTGTGTTGACTACAGAAAGTTGAATAAAGTCACAAAGAAAGACGTTTATCCGCTTCCGCGGATCAATGATTCGTTAGATCAACTAACGTACCAATGAAATACATTGCGGATATAATTGCACCTGTCCTTGTTCACGTCATAAACAATGTTTGAAAGCGGTATATTTCCTGACTGTCTAAAAATAGCACGTGTATGCCCTATTTACAAAGGAGGTGATACGCATTTAATGACAAATTTCCGGCCGATATCTGTCTTATCTGTTCTGTCAAAGGTGTTCGAGAGTGCCATGAATGTTAGACTACAAACATTTTTCAGTAAATGTAGTGTAATTAGTGACATGCAATATGGATTCCAAAAAAATAAATCTTGTGAAGCAGCTGTTCTTAATATCAAACATAAAATAATAAAAAATATTGAAAATAGAATGTACACATTAGGTTTATTTGTAGACTTCAGGAAAGCCTTTGATTCAGTATGCCACAGTTTGTTAATTAGCAAATTGGAACAGTGCGGTGTACGAGGCATCGTATTGGAACTTCTACGACATTATTTAACGAATCGCTATCAATATGTCGGTATAAATAATGATCTTTCATCTTACGCGGAAATCGTAACGGGTGTTCCACAAAGATCAATACTTGGACCCCTTCTATTTATACTATATATTAATGATCTGTGTGACATCCCCGACTCTCCCGAATTAGTTATGTATGCAGATGACACTAACATATTCTTTAAAGCTGCTACTATAGTAGAGCTCGAATCAAAAGTTAACAATTACCAGAAGCAACTCTCTTGCTGGTTACAACATAATAAGCTACAAATGAATTCCTCCAAAACAAAATATATGATATTTGCTCTTACTAATAAACCACGTGACTGCAACGCGGCTATTCTTTTTGAAGATGGGCTGATAGAACAGGTAAAATGTCAAAAATTTCTAGGAGTGTGGTTTCAAGAGGATTTGGCCTGGAACATGCACATCGACAAACCCGCTATCGAACTAAACAGAGCCGTTGGTTGCTTATAAAAACTGAGTACCCTGGTTCCTACATGGTTGAAAAGTTCTTTATACTACGCACTCTTTTATTCTAGATTAACCTACTGTACTTTAATTTGGGGCACTACTTCGCAAAAAATTATAATAAATTGATAGTGCTACAAAAAATAGTCCTACGCGCATTCGAGGGATACTATGGCCCTGTACAAAACTTTAGAACAACACCACATTTTACGAAACATTCTATGTTAAAGGCAAACCAGGTGTATTATTACAGGCTGCTGCAATACATTAAACAAAAGAAGTCGCAGTACATCTTGAATGCACCCACCAATCCACATTACAGCCTTCGACAACATAACATGAGCACACCAAAAATAAGAACCAATTACGGAAAACAACTAGTCAGTTACCAGGCACCTTCACTACTAAATCGCATACGTGATTTTGAAGATGCAATTATCGAATATTCGAATAAATCATTCATAAATTTTCTCATCCTGAACAATATTGAGTTTGTCTGAGTAGAACCCCAATATAAATTGTCAGTCTTTTTTTTGTTCTCTGGTTGTGGTTGGTCTCAAACAAAATGCATCGTGCTTTGATTATCATGTTGGTTTCTCATATTTCTTGTATACATGTTTCGCTTCACGAAAACACTATTGTCTCGCGACTATCGAGTTGATTTCAGTATGTATGTATGATACATGTTGCTGCGTACGGCCTGCGTGCCGAATTGCTGTGGGAGCAGAAGCCTTCGTCAGGCCACATGGCCTTTAGCTTCTGCTTCTCTGTTGTAAACAGGAGAAATAACTTCATTCATTCATTCATTCATTCATTCATTCATTCATTCATTCATTCATTCATTCATTCATTCATTCATTGTGACGGGGTGCCGACGTTTTCTTTTCGCGCTCGTGTGTAGTGGCACATGGCCTGTCACCCAAGCCGTGTCTTGATTATTACATGAGCAGCGAGCCATTAAAATCTTGGCGGGGTGGAGGAGTTGTGAGCGAGAGCCAAATACATCTTTTTCATGATGTATGAAGGATGGCTTGGGATAAAACGAGTGCTACATATTAATCGGACG
This sequence comes from Dermacentor albipictus, assembly GCF_038994185.2. Classification (NCBI taxonomy): domain Eukaryota; kingdom Metazoa; phylum Arthropoda; class Arachnida; order Ixodida; family Ixodidae; genus Dermacentor; species Dermacentor albipictus. Next base: position 84,669 of record NW_027225596.1, read on the forward strand.
GCTTTTCAATACTGAAGATATCCCGACAGTTGGCGGCAAGGGCTGATGGGTCTACTGCCGAGGTGCCTGGCTCGTTTGTGCGCCTGGGCCTTTTGGGCTGCCACCTAGCCCTCTTACGTTGATTCCTTCATACCAATTAGATATTGAACCTTGGTATTAGCTGCACATACCCACCTTGGGAAACTGGGCAAAAACATTGTAGTTCAATATAGATGTAAGAAAGGAAAATGAATGCGAATGTAAACAAAATTTACATGCTTGAGAAATAAGATTATGGTTAAGGATGTCTTTAGATTGCAGATAGAAATGAAAGCAAGAATACGTCGAGTCGAAATAAAATTTCTAGACAGATAAAGACACCTCCATTTTTGAAATAATATTCGAAATCATGTTGACGTTAAAGTAGTGCCCATATTTGCGTCGTTAACCTTCCTGTCGCTGTGCAAAGTGTCGATTCCCCCGCAGATAGCTAGGTTTAAACATTTAGGTTATAAGGTTATATAAGAAGGTGGATAAGAGTTTCTGGGGGTTCGTTTTTGCATATAGGAATATTTTTGACAAACAACTACAAAATGACATTTCATATTCCCCACAAGAAAAGCTGTGCGGTTATAGGAACAGACCAGCCATGTGTAGATGAAACTTTAGAAATGAAATTTGTCAACGTAGCCTAGTGATTGCGACTTCAAGTGTTCGTGTTTGACAGAGTTTACTGTTCCGGTTATGTGACAATTGCTCAAAATTTGGGGAGTTTATTAAAGAGGAGGCTTAAAATTCACAAAGCACCTCTTGCCGCTTAAATCTAATCCCTATGGAAAAAGCTACTGCGGTTCGAATTCGATTGAGCGACGCGCCCTGCGAATCTTCAAATTTCATCTTCCTTCAAATCAATAACACGAGTTATATGTGGTGATGCAACTTCATGCGGGATCACAGGCTCAAATGTTCCATTTCCGCAAGGAACGTAGAGTAACATGGGCGTAGGTCTGCAACTGCGTTTCTTTGCTTTGTTTCAGCGCGCGGTCGGCCATCTCGCAGGAGCGCCAAAGACGAAGCAGTTGGATAGGCGTGCGCACGTACCCCGCGCAGCACCCGCATTCGAGGCTCGTGAACCAGCCAACGGCCTATTTTCCAGCCTTGAAGGTAAGCGAACGGACGCACTTTTCTGTCCTCCGCCTTTCTCTTGGGGAATCTCGATCCCTGGCCCCTTGTAGCAGGCCTAACAGCCTGCCGACACCGCCTTACGGTGTCAGAAAGGAGAAGCGCCGGGCAAGCGTTCCGATAGGCTAGCTTTCATTTTTCTCCTTTGCACTAATTTGTAGGAATCTCTATCCCTGGCCCCTTGTAGCAGGCCTAACAGCCTGCCGACACCGCCTTACGGTGTCAGAAAGGAGAAGCGCCGGGCAAGCGTTCCGATAGGCTAGCTTTCATTTTTCTCCTTTGCACTAATTTGTAGGAATCTCTATCCCTGGCCCCTTGTAGCAGGCCTAACAGCCTGCCGACACCGCCTTACGGTGTCAGAAAGGAGAGGCGCCGGGCAAGCGTTCCGATAGGCTAGCTTTCATTTTTCTCCTTTGCACTAATTTGTAGGAATCTCTATCCCTGGCCCCTTGTAGCAGGCCTAACAGCCTGCCGACACCGCCTTACGGTGTCAGAAAGGAGAGGCGCCGGGCAAGCGTTCCGATAGGCTAGCTTTCATTTTTCTCCTTTGCACTAATTTGTAGGAATCTCCATCCCTGGCCCCTTGTAGCAGGCCTAACAGCCTGCCGACACCGCCTTACGGTGTCAGAAAGGAGAGGCGCCGGGCAAGCGTTCCGATAGGCTAGCTTTCATTTTTCTCCTTTGCACTAATTTGTAGGAATCTCTATCCCTGGCCCCTTGTAGCAGGCCTAACAGCCTGCCGACACCGCCTTACGGTGTCAGAAAGGAGAGGCGCCGGGCAAGCGTTCCGATAGGCTAGCTTTCATTTTTCTCCTTTGCACTAATTTGTAGGAATCTCTATCCCTGGCCCCTTGTAGCAGGCCTAACAGCCTGCCGACACCGCCTTACGGTGTCAGAAAGGAGAGGCGCCGGGCAAGCGTTCCGATAGGCTAGCTTTCATTTTTCTCCTTTGCACTAATTTGTAGGAATCTCTATCCCTGGCCCCTTGTAGCAGGCCTAACAGCCTGCCGACACCGCCTTACGGTGTCAGAAAGGAGAGGCGCCGGGCAAGCGTTCCGATAGGCTAGCTTTCATTTTTCTCCTTTGCACTAATTTGTAGGAATCTCCATCCCTGGCCCCTTGTAGCAGGCCTAACAGCCTGCCGACACCGCCTTACGGCGTCAGTAAGGAGAGGCGCCGGGCAAGCGTTCCGATAGGCTAGCTTTCATTTTTCTCCTTTGCACTAATTTGTAGGAATCTCTATCCCTGGCCCCTTGTAGCAGGCCTAACAGCCTGCCGACACCGCCTTACGGTGTCAGAAAGGAGAGGCGCCGGGCAAGCGTTCCGATAGGCTAGCTTTCATTTTTCTCCTTTGCACTAATTTGATGGAATCTCTATCCCTGGGCCCTTGTAGCAGGCCTAACAGCCTGCCGACACCGCCTTACGGTGTCAGAAAGGAGAGGCGCCGGGCAAGCGTTCCGATAGGCTAGCTTTCATTTTTCTCCTTTGCACTAATTTGTAGGAATCTCTATCCCTGGCCCCTTGTAGCAGGCCTAACAGCCTGCCGACACCGCCTTACGGTGTCAGAAAGGAGAGGCGCCGGGCAAGCGTTCCGATAGGCTAGCTTTCATTTTTCTCCTTTGCACTAATTTGATGGAATCTCTATCCCTGGCCCCTTGTAGCAGGCCTAACAGCCTGCCGACACCGCCTTACGGTGTCAGAAAGGAGAGGCGCCGGGCAAGCGTTCCGATAGGCTAGCTTTCATTTTTCTCCTTTGCACTAATTTGTTGGAATCTCTATCCCTGGCCCCTTGTAGCAGGCCTAACAGCCTGCCGACACCGCCTTACGGTGTCAGAAAGGAGAGGCGCCGGGCAAGCGTTCCGATAGGCTAGCTTTCATTTTTCTCCTTTGCACTAATTTGTAGGAATCTCCATCCCTGGCCCCTTGTAGCAGGCCTAACAGCCTGCCGACACCGCCTTACGGCGTCAGTAAGGAGAGGCGCCGCGCAAGCGTTCCGATAGGCTAGCTTTCATTTTCAACTTTCAACCCGTATGAGCATCTTTTGTAGCACTTAGCTACGTTTGGGTGGATGTATGATTTTCCCTTTAATTACTTTTCTCCACCTTAGACCTTGCCGCGGAACTAGTACGTCACTCTTGCCTTAGCTTCGAGTTGACATTGCCCTACCATCTGCTAGCCGCCTGGTTACCTCAGAGGGTAGAGCGGCTGCCCAGGAAAGGCGGTGGCCCCGTGTTCACTTCCCGGACCAGGCCAAATTTTTCTTCAACTGCTAGGCTTTTTTTTCTAGGAGCCTTTATGGGCTTCCTTTGTAGCACTTATCAGCTGCCTACGTTTGGGTGGATGTATAATTTTTCCTTTAATAGTTTCTTATGATTACTTCATCTTTGGCTTTTTTCTGCGATTCGCTTTTGGCTGAAACATTTCACTAACGTCATGGCTCCGCCGTTAATGCCGCAAATTTGTTATTGGTGTCACTTTCAGCTGATGGAAATATGAATGAAAAATTACGAAACAAGGTCGTAGGCTTCCGAAAAGATTTAAACTAGGCAATTGTGCGCCGCGAGAACACCTGCTATTTTAAATGTAAGTGTTGATACAACGTTCGTACACCTAATAAGCCGAGCTTCGACAAGTATGTGTCAGCATGCGCCCCACACATTTATTGTCACTGCTTTGTGCAAACCTATTGGTACCAAAAATATCGTGCAGCAACAACGAACAAAACTCATATTTTAGGACCTAACTCGTTGCAAGCGCTCCTTATATTTTGTTTTAGCATCACTACTAGTATAGTGTTTCAGAAGACACACATTGTGGAAATTTTCGCACGCACTGGCTCGCCATGTCCTTCAGAGACCAGACGCAGGATTGTGGTTTGTGGTGCTAGGTCGCGACCAGTGTTCGCAAGGTAGCGGGGAAGAGAAACGTCGTTGCTGTAGGCACCACTCGTATAGAATTAGTCACGATGCATTTTGTCGCCTTATTGCCGAATTTTTATTTCGTGATATCAATCTCACATGAACACTGGGCGTTGATGTTCAGCTGCCCTACTACCGCTGCCCTGCTGCCCTCCTCGTACCATCAGGCAACTTTTCGCCGCCGCCAACCTGCACATCAGCGTCGAAGCCGTAAGTCGTTTTGAGTTGCTGACCACACACACACACACACACACACACACACACACACACACACACACACACACACACACACACACACACACACACACACACACACACACACACACACACACACACACACACACACACACACACACACACACACACACACACACACACACACATATGTATGTATGTATGTATGTATGTATGTATGTATGTATGTATGTATGTATGTATGTATGTATGTATGTATGTATGTATGTATGTATGTATGTATGCATGCATGCATGCATGCATGCATGCATGTATGCATGTATGCATGTATGCATGTATGCATGTATGCATGCATGCATGCATGCATGTATGCATGCATGCATGTATGCATGTATGCATGCATGCATGCATGCATGTATGCATGCATGCATGTATGCATGTATGTATGTATGTATGTATGTATGTATGTATGTATGTATGTATGTATGTATGTATGTATGAAGACGTTGATTGCACCCTTTTAACAAGAGAAAGCCACAAGTAGCATTGCGATATAATTTGCTTTGAACTGCACGCTTACGACGGCTTGACTGCAATGGGTTCATTTCAAATATTCGCTACATTGAAATGATTTGCGTCGTGTTTCTAATGTAGAATGTCTGAGATGATGGAAATGTTATGTAGGAAAGTAGTGTCCTTTGTTGGTGAATGTTGCGATGATCGGACGGCAAGCTTATAATGCGTTTCCATTCCTAAGGTTCTTCACGCGCTTTCCGGGGCTCTGTATGTATATATCTGTTTGTATCGAACCGCTGTGCCGCTAGCCTTGGTCACTGTGCAGTATATGGTCCAAGTGTTAGAAAATCGGGCTATTGTGTTGACCGAAAAAGGTTCGAAACGAACCATCGGAGCAATTTGAGCCACTGAGTATTATGTTGCAAGGTGCTCTTCAAGAACCTCTTTCCTATCTAACGCGGTCATTATATGTTACGGGATAGGGTATGTAGTGCTCCTTAAAGGGCCCCTCACCAGGTCTGGCCATCTTTAGCTGACAAACGCCGGGCACACAATGCGCGCTAACGATCGTGTCTGCTAAGTATTACGTTGCTACGCGCGGCGTAAAGATCTGATATTTCAAACCGAACGCCGTCTTCCCGGCCGCCGCGCTCCAAGCCGGAGGTTGACGTACGCTTGCTACCGCGCCTACATACACGTACCCGTGCTTTGACGTCGCTCGGGGTGACCGGTGACTTCGAGAATTATTCAAGGCAACATCTGTTATTTGTGCAATATGTCGCTAGAATAGATGAACTAAAGCTTAGAGCAATAAGAAAACACAAATGAGATATCTGCGCGTTTTCGTTTTACTTCACACCGCAGCAAGGGAGATGTACTTCCGTTTTGTCTGCTTCTTCCCACGTCGTGCGGTCGCGTGTCCAGACGACACAATCAATGAAGGGGGCTAGTTTGTGAACGTTCATGGTTATATTGCGCTTAGTTTTACACTGTCGATATTAAGTGAAAGACAGGGCATGGACATACGTAGCGCAACGTATGTCCACGACCTGTCCTTCACTTAATGTCGTCCGTGTAAAACTAAGCGCAACATAACAACGAACAGACAACAAAAGTATATCGTTTTCTAACGTGTTCCAGCGGTCGATCATGCTCTATGAACCGCTTGCGCCTGCCCGAGTATTCGGGCAACACTCACTTATACAACGACTCTGAGGAGGTATATTGTGGGAGGCCACCTAGTGGACTGTCCATTTCGGCCGCTGCCGATTGACTGGGGCCGCTCCTTTCTTCCTCGCTCGTACAGCTGCATCCAATCAACAGCGGCCTAAATTTGACAGTCCACTAGGTGGACTCCCACAGAATACCCCCACAGGTGTCCTTGTGCGCGGCGTGCAAGATCGTGCCCTGTGCTAAACGAGACAATCAGAACAGCTCGCGCGCGACGTCGTCAGCGGATGTGCGCCGCGCAGCAAAAAAAAAAGAAAAGGGAAAAAAATGAAGGCGGGGCCCGTGACGTATGCGTTACGCGATCCTCGAGCTGTGGTGTGCGAGAACGTAGGGAAGGAATCTTACTGAGGAAGGCGAGAAGGTGCAAGTGCAAAGAGTGTCTCTTGGCAATGGCTCTCGCCTCCTGAAACCATCGGTTCGCGGTACTGAAATATTTCTATCTCGGCTATTAATGAGCCAATCTGAAAATTTCTTGCGGCAGAACGCTCCCTAGAGAGCTCGTTCCAACTTCCAGCTTATAACAGATATTTGAATGTGCCGGGGTGAGGGTCCATTTAATGGAACTCTTTGACGCTGACTTAAAGCACTGGATAGGTGGTTCTCTTTATGGACCGCTTTGATGCCGGAGTGTCTCACTGGGTATGTCAGCTGGTAAAGACCTCTTTTCAATTTAATTTAATGTTAATTTAGTGAAAACGTGTGTTGGCAGCCACCAATCCGGGCATAGCTTCCTTTGCGGTTGTCGTGCAAAATGTAATCAATGCAACATACTATGGTGCTATGGTTACGAGTGTGCACGTGATATACGAGGCATTTCGCATCATCAAAAAAGGTTACATGGGTGAGTTTGCCTGCGATATCTCTCCTCACCTAGGAACTCGTGTACGTTGCACTTGGATGATGGCAAACATTTGTTTGTGGTCTTTATTTATTCTTCGTCATGGCTATTTTCCTGAAGTCGTCTACGTTTAGAGAAAGAACAAATAATTACTTAGTTTGCGGATAGCCGACAGCGCAAATTGGGAAAGGACGATAGGAGAGGGTGGTGGACGGTGTTGGATATGCAAGCAAGAGACGCCGCGAACACGCACAGTGAGCAAGCACTGCGGCGTTGAAGCACAAACGGGAAGGGCGCGCGTGTGGCGATTCTTTTCTCCACCTCCCGGCGCCTTCCCCCTGCTTCTCTGGTGAAAGATGTTCGCCGGTCTGACGCACGAGCCATCTACGCTTGCTCGTAAGATGACAACTCCCGGCAGACCGCCGCTCGATGATGGGTCTTCCTCGCGCTGCGACGTTCTATTCTTTGTTCGAGTGACATATCAGCCGCAGCGAAGCGATCTCAATGCGAACCGTTACCGAATACGGCTCCCAGTCAGCGGGTGGAGCCCGTCGGCTTTCATGCATAACTCGTCAAAGGTTGGAAGGTGATCGCTGGAGCAACATACCTTCCTCAAAGCCAGATTACATGAGCTTTGGTGAAAACACAACGGATAGAACCATCGCTTACAGAAACTTCTGATATACGCAGGCGCGACCTGCGTATATATATATATAGAAAGTGTGTGTGGGTGAGTGCGCGTGTGGATCGAGGCCTTGCGTCCATGCTGAACTGGTTCGCGTTCTTGTTCCCGCCAGACACCCGCCGTGGTTGCTCAGTGGCTATGGTGTTAGGCTGCTGAGCTCGAGTTCGCGGCATCGAATCCCGGCCACGGCGGCCGCATTTCGATGGCGGCGAAATACGAAAACACCCGTGTACTTAGATTTAGGCGCACGTTAAAGAACCCCAGGTGGTCGAAATTTCCGGAGTCCCCCACTACGGCGTGCCTCATAATCAGAAAGTGGTTTTGGCACGTAAAACCCCCTAATTTGTTTTTGCGGTGCCGACACCCTGCTGGACCCAGCAACTGGTGGGCGAACCAAAGCCAACTCTTGCCTACCTACCTGCCGTGAGATGCAAGCCATGGTAAAGGCTCTGCCTTTACCATCGCTTGCATCTCACGGCAGGTAGGCAGTCATTTTCTTAAATATTAGCGTACCACAGTGAATCGCCTGTGGATAGAAATCACCTTTCTTGTTTTTTGTTTGTCTGGTGGTCATAAATCAGTGTTTATGTATGAGTGCATCGTGCACGTACTGGCATGTTTCTTTTCTACCAACAATCAAGGTGTCCTGGGGATAGGCCTTTCAAGGTGGGTTCAGGTTTCGGACGGGCTCTATGTCCTCGACCGGTGCTTTGCGCCGGAGAGGTTCAAACTAATCCAAGACCTAGGATAGACGATGTGACTAGATCATTTCACGAGAAAACAAGTTTAATAACTGACCGGAAGCGGTAACTTGAAATACCATGGTTATGGCAACCCAAATAGCAACAGCAGCGTATCGGTTATTAAGAACAAATGTGATGTCATTACAAGCTCTATACATAAGGTGAAGTGTAATACTTCAAAAGCAAACGATGGACTAGATGTCGACGACAATAACAACCGCGTGGGGCGAAAAATTCTTCTCGTAAGGGCGCTCTCGTAAGGCTCTCTCGTAAGAAAACGAACACTACGCAGAATGGGAGCACTTTGTTTGGGAATTCCTATTAGACCACTTCAAAGTGAGCGCGGGCGACATAGAAGGAGCTCACGGTGCAAGTCAGCGTCCACCTGGCTATTATCGGCCGATTTTAGTCAAATTATTTCATATCTAAAACCGACATTCTAAGGAACGCCTTGAAAAGTAAGACCTACCGCTCCAAAAGGTGTGCTTGGAGGAAGAGCTCTCACCAAAAGTTCAGCTTGCCCGCACAAGAACGCACAAGAAAAAACAAATGGAAAGATAGCGAGAGTTTGCCATGAGGAAACGCAAACGGAAAGAAATGTTTGTACCTCACTTCAGCTTTCTTTTTTTTTTTTCGGAAATGAAATACCTTTTCCTTCCCGTCGCGGGCGGTGTTGTTGAGGGAAATATATTCGAAAATCTTGTGAATAAATGACGAATTAAGCAACAGGAAATATGCGAAACCACGTATAGTTTCCTTGTCCATAGCAAAGTTTCGCAGCATATTCTCAAAATTTGATGCCTTAGAAACATTTGTGCATGTATAATGAGCGAATATCATCGTAGCTACAGAGACGTGGATTTCCAGAAAAATCGCAAATAGTGAACTATCGCTTCCGTCATTTGTGATTTTTGCCAAGACAGGCTTGAATCAGAGGAATCACAGTTGCAATAAGGAAAGAATACAACCCATCGCTCGTTGCCATAAACTCTGCGCATGAAGTTAACTCAGTCTGTCAGCTCACCTGAAATATAGTCATATCGAATATAACATAATTATACATTTATACATAAATTAAAGGTTTCAAGGATTAGTTTTGGCTTCCTTGTATTTGCGAAGGTATATGTATATGTAAATGTATATGTATGACGTCTCAACTAACATCACATCTCTTTGCTTGTTCGGCGACGTCTGCATAATCAACAGAACACACAACTTCCCACGATGACGTAACCTACAATCAGATACATCCCAACTGCAGCAATGGCGCTCTACTTGGTTGATGAATATGTCAACGAGACGAAGCAGGTTGCGCTCCCAAACACTCAGCGGTGTGAAACTGCTATGGGTCAAATAACGTGGAAATAGAACCCATCTGTCCCGTTAAATATCCAAGCGTTTTTTACTGAGTTAATCTACTTCTCTGGAATACATCATTGGTAAATCTCTGAAGAAACTCGGATCTCCAGAAACCTCGCCAATACATCTTGCAAATTGTGAAAGCAGACTTCAACTGTGTCTCTCTAATGAGGCCATGAGACCATTACGCATTGATCATATGGCATCTTCATCATGGTACTTACCGGCATGCTTGAGTCAATACAAGACATAGCGGCAAGGCTCATCGCATCATGTTACTCACGAAATCAGCGTGTCTACCCTGAAAATAGGCTTAAAATTTTGCCGTTTGCAGCATGCAGAAAACACGCCGGTTTATCACTTTTTCTCCAAACGTTGTGTCAAAACAAAGAACCCTTTGCCGTAAGCCAAATTCAGCAGTCTAAGGTGGCCAGATCGGCATGGGGAAGCAATGCGCGAAGGAACAGGGTCACAAGCTAACGAATGAAATTCACTACCAGCAAACTTAGTCACAGTGACAGTCATCGTCCTTCCAAAATACAATGCTAACGTATTTGGAAAGTGGTAAGGATTTTTGGGAAAACAAATGTATGAGAAATTATTCTTTTTCTTTGTTCATGTCCATTACAAAGATAGCGCTTATTCTTTGAACTAGCTTTTACTCGTCTTTTAGTAAGCTTACATGTTCGTACAGCTTGTTAAGTGTGTTATGTATTGTATGATTGCTCAAGTGGCTTTTTTGTACACCTATATGCTGGTATAGATGATGAAGTGTACTAGCTTATGCAGTTTATGACTTACTACTCAAGTGAGTGTTCTTTCCTATCAGACACCCCCGCCCCCTCGTACAATGTTCTGCAGGGCCGTTCATCATCAGCATCATCAACCTGGTTACGCCCACTGCAGGGAAAAGGCCTCTCCCGAGTACTAATTTTCGCCATGTTGTCCCTGCAAACTTCTTTATGTCATCCGCCCACCTAACTTTCTGCCACTGCCTGCTACGCTTCCCTTCCCTTGGAATCCAGTCCGTAACCCTTAATGACCATCGGTCATCTTCCCTCCTCATTACATGTCCTGCCCATGCCCATTTCTTTTTCTTGTCATTAACCCGCGTTGGTTGCCTCACCCAATATGCTCTTTTCTTATACCTTAAAGTTACACCCATCATTCTCCTTTCCATAGCTCGTTGCGTCGTCCTCAATTTAAGCGGAACCCTTTTCGTAAGCCTCCATGTTTCTGCCCCATGCGTGAGTACTGCTAAGACACAGCTGTTGTATCTTTTAACTACCTCATTCATATTAGTAATGATATTGCGGGCTTTTTCTCTTAAGACATACATCTGATTCTTGCCTATTCATAGTTTCTTCTTCACTGCTTTTAGGCTTCCTCCGTTCCTGAGAGCTTGTTCCATTCTATCCATATGGGAGTTCCTTATATCGGCTCTCTTACGCTTGTTGATTAACTTAGAAAGTTCTGCCAGTTCTGTTCTAGCTGCAGGGTTAGAAGCTTTCATACATTAGCGTTTCTTGATAAGATCTCTCATCTCCTGCGATAGCTTACTGGTATCCTGTCTAACGGAGTTGCCACCTAGTTTTATGGCACACTCCTTAATAACGCCCATAAGATTGTCGTTCATTGCTTCAACACTGAGGTCCACTCCCTGAGTTAAAGCCGAATACCTGTTCTGCGGCTTGATCCGGAATTCCCTCTTACGGCTAACTCATTGATTGGCTTCTTATATACCAGTTTCTTCCGTTCCATCCTCATGTCTAGGCTAATTCGAGATCTTACTATCTCGTGGTCACTACAGCGCACCTTGCCGAGCGCGTCCACATCTTGTATGATTCCAGGGTTAGCACAGAGTATGAAGTCTATATCATTCCTAGTCCTGCCATTTGAGCTCCTTCAAGTCCACTTTCGGTTAACCCGCTTGCGGATGAAGGTATCCATTATCCGCATATTATTCTGTTCTGCGAACTGTACTAATAACTCTCCCCTGCCATTCCTACAGCCTATGCCATATTCCCCCACTGACTTGTCTCCAGCCTGCTTCTTGCCTACCCTGGCATAGAAGTCGGGAATTAGTCTAGTGTATTTTGTTTCGACTTTACCCATTGCCGATTCCACGTCTACATAAGAGTTTTCGACTTCCTGGTCATCATGACTGGATGTAGGGGCGTGGACCTGTTCGACCTTCAATTTGTACCTGTTATTAAGTTTCACAACAAGACATGCCACCCTCTCGTTAATGCTATAGAATTCCTGTATGTTACGAGCTATATCCTTATTAATGAGGAATCCGACTCCTAGTTCTCGTCTCTCCGCTAAGCCCCGGCAGCACAAGACGTACCCGCTTTTTAGCACTGTAGATTCTTCTTTCGTCCTCCTAAACTCACTGAGCCCTATTATATCCCATTTAGTACCCTCTAATTCCTCCAATAACACAGCTAGACTTGCCTCACTAGATAACGTTCTAATGTTAAACGTTGCCTGGTTTAGATTCAAATTGCGACCTGTCCGGAGCCAGGGATTCTTAGCACCCTCTGCTGCATCACAGGTCTGAGCACCGCTGTGGTCAGTTCCTTCGCGGCTGCTGGGGACTGAGGGCCGGGTTTGATTGTTGTGTTCATATAGGAGGTTGTGGCCAAGTACTGCACCAGAGTGGCCAATCTTGCTCTGGTTAGAGCGTGCGTTACCGGTTCTGGTCACCGGGATGCGGCCGCACTCCATGCCTGTTTAGGCAATTTTTTCAACACGGGGATTCTTTTTATCCGGTAGAAAATTGCGCTGCACCGGGATTCGAACCACGGTCCTCTTCCACGCGAGAGGACCGTGGGTCAAATCCCGGTGCCGTTCGAGTATATAAATAATTATTGAATGTATACATATATACATATATATACTGCCACTAGGTGTAACGAGCCAGTGCTGAGACAGAAGTGACCGGAACGCGCGCTCGGCATGAGGCGGTCGCTGAAGAAGTAGAGGCTGAGGACGCCGGCTTGAGTTTTTGTACGCCATCTTGTACAACTGTCTGTCTCGTCGACGCCGGCTACATCTTCAATTGTCTTTTCGTGACAAAACTGGTGGAGGTGCGAGGTACGGTTCCTCCGGTGCCACAAACCCCTCCTGGTAGGAGCACCAGCCCCATACTAGTGGACATTTGGCCTGTGTTCACCGGGCCAGCAGGAGAATCCGAGGATTGCCTCCGGAGCTTCAAAATCTCTCCGCAGCAACATCGACGCCGCCACGGACCAGTATGGAAGGAACATCCGCACCTGTTTCGTCGTACTACTATCGCTTTTACTGAGCCAATGGCAGACGTTGCTGAAAGCTTTGCGTCTATAACAAAGGACAACCCAGCTCAGACACTCAGCAATAGCGATATCAATTCGGACCTTTCGGAAGAAAAGCAAAAAACGCTGCACGAGTGGTTACTTCGGTTCAAGTAGTGCTTCGCATCTTCTAAGGTACGCCAGAAGCCCATCACGAGACACCGAATAAACACGTATGCCGATTCTCGTCCCATATGACAACTGCCTTATCGCGTATCGGCGAAAGAGCGCGACGTGTTTAATGCACAAGTGAAAAGAATGCGGGACGATGACGTCATACAACCATCTCAAAGCGCTTGGTCGTCGCCGGTGGTCCTCGTTAAAAAGAAAGACGGAACACTTCGGTTCTGTGTTGCCTATAGAAAGTTGAATAAAGTCACAAAGAATGACGTTTATCCGCTTCCGCGGATCGATGATTTGTTAGATCAACTGCTGCGAACGAGGTAATTTTCATCCATACATTTGAAGAGTGGATATTGACAAATCGAAGTTGACAAACGAGCTCGCAAAAAAACTGCCTTTGTTACCCCGGATGGACTGTACGAATTTAAAGTAAATCCATTCGGACTGTGTTGTGCACCGGCCACATTCCAGAGAATGATGGACACTGTTCTGACGGGTCTGAAGTGGCACAGTTGTATAGTATATTTAGATGAGATCGTCGTGTTTGCGGCGACCTTCGAAAAACATCTGAACCTTTTGGAGGTGGTATTTTAGGCGCTCCACTCTGCTAATCTGACGCTAAAACCAGAAAAGCGTCACTTCGATTATGAAGAGTTGAAGCTTGTCGGTCATGTCGTGAACACCGACGGCGTCAAGCCTGACCCAGACAAAACATCTGCTGTCGCTGCTTTCCTGACTCCTCGTGACAAGAAAGCAGTATGCCGCTTTCTCGGTTTGTGTACGTACTATCGTCGCTTCAACGATAATTTCTCCCGGATCGCCGAACCACTCATACGCCTCGCGCGAGAAGACGCACCCTTCGTACGCAGCTTTCATCGAGTTACGGCAGCGCCTGCAGGAATCACCCGTCCTCGCTCACTTTGACAAGGACGCTGACACCGAGGTGCATACCGACGCATGTAACCTCGGACTGTGCGCTGTATTAATTCAACACCAGGAAGGCGTCGAGCGAGTGATCGCTTAGGCCAGTCGCACCCTTTCACGCACCGAAATCAACTACTCCACCTCCGAGAAAGGGTGTCTAGCGGTTGTGTGGGCCATCATGGAATTTCGGCCTTATCTCTACGGTCACCCTTTCAAGGGGACGACAGACCACCATTCCTTGGGTTGGTTAGCCAACCTACGAAACCGGTCCGGACAACTTGCCCGATGGACCCTCCGTCTGCAGGAGTTGGATGTTATCATCGTCTACAAATCGGGCCGGATAAAACGAAGATGCGGACACGTTGTCGCGAGCTCCCGTAAAAACTTGCGATAAGGACATGGACGAAGACAGCACATTCCTTGGTGCGCTCACCGCATCTGACCTCATCATACGGCAGCGCGAGGACGCCGAAATACGCCCTCTCATTGATCACCTAGAAGGCAAGAATGCTACAATCCCACGACACATTTGTCGCAGTCTTTCCACCTTCTGCCTACGAAATGGTGTCCTCTACAAGAAAAACTCAAGTGCCAATGACAGATAAAATCTATTGGTCGTACCTGCCTCCCTCCGTGATGACATTCTCCTAACCTGCCATGATGAGTCCACGTCTGGACACTGGGGATTTTCACGTACTTTTTCCAGAGTACGCCAGATGTACTTCTGGCGCAAACTTTCTACCAAGGCGAAGCGTTACGTGCGAAGCTTCCGTGAGTGTCATCGCAGGAAATCACCGTCTTTGAAGCCCGGGGGGTTACTCCATCCCATCGCACCACCTAGCGCGCCGTTTGATCAAATCGGCAAAGATCTTCTGGAACCCTTTCCCTTGCCAGCCAGCGGAAACAAGTGGATAATAGTCGCCACAGACTATCTAACACGCTACGCCCAGACGAAAGCTGCACAACGTGTCATGGCCTACGAAGTTGCCCAGTTCTATATTGATCACATAATCCTCAGACATGGTGCCCCGTCACATGTCATCACCGACAGAGGTACTGCCTTTACAGCCCTACTGATAGAGGACGACATATTCAAGCTGAGCTGCACGCAGCATCGCAAGGCCACTGCCTGTCATCCGCAGACCAACGGACTGACGCAACGGCTAAACAAAACCATTGCTGACATGCTGTCTATGTATGTAGACGTCCAGCATAAAACATGGGATCAAGTCCTGCCGTACGTTACATTCGCGTACAACACCGCCATTCAGGAAACAACACGATTCTCACCGTTCCGTCTTGTTTACGGGCGCGAGGTCCATACCACGCTAGACGCAATGCTTCCGCATGACACCAATGCATCACTTACTTCCGACGCCAAGCAACTTACTCAACGCGCAGGGGAAGCTCGTCAACTTGCGCGCATACACATCACGAAGCAGCAGAGTACAGGCGCACGACGCTACAACCTTCGACACCGGCAAGTCGTGTACCAGCCAGGTGACCAAGTCTGGGTGTGGGCTCCCATCTGTCGCCAGGGGTTGTCCGAGAAGCTGCTGAGTAGATACTTTGGACCCTACAAATTGATACGCCGCGTTAGTGAACTATGAGGTCATTCCCGACGGTGCCACGTCACCTCGGCGTCGACAGTACCACACGGAGATAGTGCATGTTATTCGCCTCAAACCGTATTTCGCGCACTAAGGCGGTGCCAACCCGATCTCATATGACAGTAAGCCTCGGGTCGATGCTTTCCTTTTGGCGGGGGAATAATTCCAATAGGTGTCGCGAGCCAGCGCTGAGAAAGAAGTGACTGGAACGCGCGCCCGGCAGGAGGTGGGCGCTGAAGCAGAGGCAGAGGACGCCGGCTTGAGTTTTTGTACGCCATCTTGTGCAACTGTCTGTCTCGTTGACTCCGCGTACTTCTTCAGTTGTCTTTTTGTGACAAAACGATGAAGAAGACACCTTAGCAAAACTGTGAATAACGAAAGTACTATTTTGTTGCGCGAACCTGTGCCTACAAAAGCAAATGACACTCTAAGCTTTACGATAGGGGCTAACACAGCCGGCAATCATCGAAGTGCGATCAGCGCGCCAAGTGCTTCGGCTTTTACGCATCACTCGTCAAATGTTCCATTGTTATGGCTGCCACTCGCGTGGTTTCCAGAAACTACTACACAATTCGTATCGCGCATGCAATCTGATTATACAATGTCTGGCGAGGACACAAAACAGATAAAGTTAACGATAACATACGCGTGCACGCGCGTCTAGCGCAGAGTGATAACATTGGGTTGTTAACTAGCGAAATGGAAGTCCCAGAGAAATGGATAATTACGTAGACGTGGCAGTATATGTACATTATGAATACAGATAAAGAATCATGTGAGATGTGTTCCAAAACGTTTGTCCCTGTTATCTGAAGCAGTGCTTTCCGGACTGTTGTTTCCGGACAGTGTATATCCTGTAGTCTTGGTAATCATTCAAGTAAGATCTCTGCAGGACAGATTCATTAGATCGAATCATTTCCTCAGTTTCACAGTTCTGAACAGGTAATGTTCCAAGAGCAAAGACATTTTCGTTGAACTCCGACCTCATCAACTTGCAGTCCATGAGATTGAGTTTATGGCTTAAGTAAAGCGTCTGAACAGCAAGTCAGTCTGTTAACCTGCAGCCGTGCGGCAGTTTCATGCAGTCTGTAAATTTATTTCTCCTAATTGGAGCGTGTAAGAACCGCCGCACTTCAGACAAGAGAGCTATGGTAAAAACCTCTTCTGTGCGCTTTGGCTTAGAGCTTATGCAAGAAGACAAAAACGCCCATAAATAATGACAGGCTCCTACTGTTGTCACATTGATATATACGTCATCATTATCATCATCATCATCATGTCAACTACAGGACGAAGGCCTCTCTCTGCGATCTCCCATTACCCCTTTCCTACGCAAACCAATTCCAAGTAGCACCCGCAAATTTCATAATTTCGTCACTCCATCTAGTCTGCTGCCATCCTCTACTGCGCTTTCCTTCTCTTGGTACCCATTCTGTTACCCTAATGGTCCAACGGGTGTCTTGTCTGCGCATTACATGACCTGGCCAGCGCCATTTTCTTCTCTTAATGTCTATTAGAATATCGTCTATGCCCGTTTGCTCTCTGATCCAAACTGTTCTCTTTCTGTCTCTTAGTTATGCCTCGTATTCTTCGTTCCATCGCTCTTTGCGCGGTCCTTAACTTGTTCTTTGTCAGGATCCAAGTCTCTGCGCCGTATGTCAGCGTCGGTAAAATGCACTGATTGTATACTTTCCTTTTCAATGATAACGGTAAGCTCCCATTCAGGAGCTCACGATGTCTGACGTATGTGATCATATCCATTTTTATTCTTCTGTGAATTTTCTTCTCATGGTCCGGGTTCCCAGTGATTAGATGACCTAGGTAAATGTACTCCTACACAGACTCTAGAGGCTGACTTGCGATCTTGAACGCTTGTTCCCATGCCACTGTGGTATAAACTTTTTTAAACAGGGTTGAAGTACCTCAGACAGGCTGGCCAACGTTTCGATAGGTGGACCTATCTTCGTCAAAGGCGGCCTCGTCATCCTCGGCGTGTTAGTTTTCAAGGGTTAGTGCAGTGACGTCACGTGCGGGTGTTGTCGCTGGCGGCTGGTTTTAAAGAGAGATATTAGAAGAGGGAACAGGCGTTGTCGTCCGACGTCTGTGAGCCTCATTCTCAAGACGAAGGGACAAGAGCGTGAGAGTGGGCACGCGGGGAGGAAAGAAAAGAAATAGAAGCAGAAAAAAGGGGGAAAAAAGGGGGAAAAAAAGCAGGGGGGAGCCAGGGCCGTGCCAAGACACAACAAAGGGGGGGGGGGTGAAAGAAAAAGAAAGAGAAAAATGAAATCTTTAAGAAATACGGGGGCTTGGGAGCGTGTTGGGGACGCGAAAGGTTAGGAGGTATTCAGGGGAGTCGTTGGCGGCATGTTTTTGAGGCATTAGAACGGCCGGTCAAGCAATAGGTCGAGTAATTTTGAAATAGTTAAGGTGGCGACGAAGAGTCTGCGGTGACATTGCACCTCCTAACCTTTCGCATCCCCAACACGCTCCCAAGCCCCCGTATTTCTTAAAGATTTCATTTTTCTCTTTCTTTTTCTTTCACCCCCCCCCCCCCTTTGTTGTGTCTTGGCACGGCCCTGGCTCTCCCCTGCTTTTTTCCCCCTTTTTTCCCCCTTTTTTCTGCTTCTATTTCTTTTCTTTCCTCCCCGCGTGCCCACTCTCACGCTCTTGTCCCTTCGTCTTGAGAATGAGGCTCACAGACGTCGGACGACAACGCCTGTTCCCTCTTGTAATCTCTCTCTTTAAAACCAGCCGCCAGCGACAACACCCGCACTTGACGTCACTGCACTAACCCTTTAAAACTAACACGCCGAGGATGACGAGGCCGCCTTTGACGAAGATAGGTCCACCTATCGAAACGTTGGCCAGCCTGTCTGAGGTACTTCAACCCTGTTTAAAAAAGTTTATACCACAGTGTGCCATTCCATCTGCCAGCCCCTTTCTTGTTTTTGGTGTTCCCATGCCAGGTTATTTATCATTATCGTTGTCTTCTGCATCTTAACCTTCAGTCCCACTCTTCCACTTTCCTTGTTAAGGTCCTCCATCATTTGTTGAAACTCGTTTGCGTTGTTGCTGAATAGACCAATGTCATCGGAAAAGCGATGGTTGTTGATGTATTCGCCATCGTTCTTTACTCCAAAGCCTTCCCAGTTCAATAGCTTGAATACTTCTTCTAAGCACGCCGTGAATAGCATTGTAGAGATTGTCCCCTTGTATGACACCTTTCTTTATTAGTATTTTCCTACTTGTGTAGAATTAGGCCAGCTGTGGAATCTCTTTAGATATCTTCTAGTGTATTTATGTAAGCGGTCTGTACTCCTTGATTATGCAATGACTCTTTGACTGCTGGTATCTCTACAGAATCAAATGCTTTTTGTAATCTATAAAAGCCATATAGTGAGGTTTATTGTACTCTGCGGATTTCCCGATAACCTGGGTAATGACATGGATGTAATCCATTGTAGCTTTTCCTAATGCCAGCCTGCTCGTTGACTAAATTCCAGTGTTGTCCTTATTCTATTGGACATTATTTTGGTAAATATTTTATATAATACTGGGAGTAAGCTAACCGGCCTATAATTTTTAGTTCTTTATCGTCGCCCTTTTGTGGATTAGTGTAATGTTTGCTTTCTTCCAGTTTTCTGCGACCCTTGCAGTCGATAGACACTTCGTATAGAGAGCCCCCAGTTTTCCTAGCGTTATGTCTGCTCCAGCTTTGATTAAATCAACTGTTATTTCATCCTCTCCTGCCACTTTTCCCAGTTTCATGCCTTGCAAGGTCTTTCTGACCTCATCTCTAGTTATAGGAGGGGTTTCTTTATACTGTTCATTATTGTTTTTAATAGAGCGCTCCTCAGTCGTCTTGGTACTGTAAAGGTAAGTACAGAATTCTTCCGCTGCTTTTACTATATCTTCGAGATCGCTGATATTACCCTGCTTATCTTTTATTGCCTACATCTTAGTTTGTCCTAAGCCAAGTTTTTTTCTCACTGATTTCAGGCTGCGTCCATTTTTTACGGCTTCTTCAGTCTTTCCCACGTTATAGTTTTGAATGTCACTTATTTTCGCCTTGCTTATCGCTTTTGACACGTCCGGGAATTCTACACTACCTCTTCAGTAGGACACTTTCATTCTTTGTCGTTTCTTTATTAGGTCCTGTGTTACTTGGGAGAGCTTGCCTGCTGGCTGCCTGGGTGCCTTGCTTCCCACTTTAATTGCTGCCTCTTAAGCCAGCCTCGTTACGGTTTCATTCAATACCTCTATGTCATCATCATCTATCTGTTCTAAGGCTGCATATTTGTTTGCAAGTGCCAGCCTAAGTTTTTTTTTTACTTTTACCCTTACTGGCTCTATGTTGACGTGTCTTTTTTTTTTTGACCAATTTTACTCTTTCTCTGTTTAAATTGAGGTTGATCCTAGCCGTCACTATCCTATGATCACTACATTTTACCCTACCTATTACTTGAACATCCTCAGGGTGTCTACCAACCGGGAAAACAGGGAATTCTCAGGTATTTTCTGCAACACTGCAACAAATTAACGGTTCGTACACCCCATCCTCAACCCCAGCTCGCCGAGGAAGGCAAACTGCGCGTGATAAGTAAATGAGTCCGTGACCGGTGTATCTCCCACGGTGAAAGATTTATAAGGGCGTTCCATTTCGCGTGCAGCTGTTCCTTTAAAGACAGCTCTCTGCCGTGCCAGTGGTCGTCGAACGTGGCAATCGCAGCGACGTTGGTGGTGGCCACACATGGGATCGAACGGAGAACCGTTTTCTTGTCAGCTTTACGGCAATGAAATCCTCCGTATTTTATACCTTTTTTTTATCGGATGGAGAGATTTACAGAATGGAAGAGAGCGCTTTTTCGTACGGTAGCACGGCATCGCTAAGACTCTCCAGTGATATCCTTCTTTTTAATTTTTGTGGTGCCGGCGTCCATTTACTACTGCGGCAGCGACACGTCAAATGTCGTCTATGACAGATTGGCACATCGGGGAATTTTAGAAATCTCCGGTCATGTGTCCCCGCACAGTGATGGCACGAGATTTTGTGATAGAAAGCCAGCGGTGGGGTGCATTAAAAAAAATAAAAAGATAAGAAAACGCTGCTCAAGGGCGGGAAATTCAAACCATAAAAATGGCTGTGGCTTAGGTAAGGTTAAGCCCAGGATGCGAAGCATACTAGCCTTTATTTTAGTTGTTGAACCACTGTTTAGCCTGGTGAACTGCTGTTGCTTGGCTATATTTGGTTCGGCTAGACGAAGAAACAACTCATGCATTACTTCTTCGCCTTCAAGAGTGGAACGCGACAGCGTTCCCGTCGACCCGCCAAGGGGTGTAAGACAATGGGCTACAGGGCAGCGACTACGCGCCCCGCATTGGACGCGGTGAGCGTCGAGCAAAGCAGCGTTCGGCGCGGCAACGAAATGTGCGCCTGAGCAAGAGACGCACGCCTTAGAAACAGCGCGTTTCTAAGGCAACACCGCATTCACTAGAGGCGCTTTTGTACCGCTTTGAAGCGTTGTACTCGTGGCTCAGTGGTAGCGTCTCCGTCCCACACTCCGGAGACCCTGGTTCGATTCCCACCCAGCCCGTCTTGCAAGAGTTGAGCCAAAGCCACTTCTCCTCTGTCGTGACGTCACGGTGTCACGTGATTTCATGGTCACCGCCGCGCCTGAGGAGCTGGGTTGAGCCCTCGTTCTCCTCTGTCGTGACGTCACGGTGTCACGTGATTTCATGGTCACCGCCGCGCCTGAGGAGCTGGGTTGAGCCCTCGTAATATGCTTCGCATAAAAACGCTGCGGTGATCTGTTCTTGCACGAACGTGGCCAGGAGGCGCACCGTTCAGACTCCAATCCGGCTGGCAGCTCCAGCAGAACGAACCCTCGTCGGGAGGTACGCATCATGTGCTTAATGTGACGCACCGAGTTATGCTCAAAACGTTTCACTCGAATGTGAGGCCTTGTGGTAGGCGCTAAACCTGCACAATTTTCAGTCGCACTGTCGCGCTGAGATTTGCACAAAGCAGGCGAACCTTAACGGCTTAGTTGTCTTCATCCTTTCTACAGCTTTGGACAGTGATTAAACTAGAGCTAATGAGGAGGGAACCGTGGGTGGGCGGGGAGAGGTACCTGGCCTTGTAGTTTTTCTGGGAATGCAGCGAGCCTAAGCACTAAGCAGCGAGCCATAGTCACCTAGCCTGCTTGAGGAAATCAGGGTTTACTACGTCTAGTGCAGTGTAGCATATTGCCTATCTCTATTTTCTCATCGACCATTTATCTCTATTTTTTTACAGCTACCCGTGACTCCAACGAGCCCTGTTCATTGGATCTCTTCCCCGCTTTTCTTTGATGCGAATTAGTATTATTAGCTTACTTCAGCTACTTTGAATCTATGCAGCCTCTTTAGCGCCGCTCTTCGATGAAGAACGAAATACTCATTTTTTTTTGCATTTCACGGAATGGAACCCGCGTCACACGGGTTGCTCAAGAATAGAAGCCCGGCGCTTAAGTACGAATGCACGTGGCCTGCCAGGGATTAATTATCAATGTTAGGCACGCACCGGTGCGCCACGAATCTCTGAGGCCACGCAAAAATGGGGAACTTCGTGGGTGCGCCGCTGGATGACCCACCGTGACGAAACTGAAAAATCGGCGGCCCAAATTCACGAGTATCTGTACTTGAAAAGCGAGGACGCAGAGTGGAGAAAGAGGTCAAGAAAGCTGGCAGCCAAGTACAGGGTGATTGAAAGTATACATAGACTACCAGGAGTCATCAGAAAGAAACAAAGACAGTTAATTTGATGCAAGGAATAGAAACAAAAAAGGACCATGGAGGTTTACTAGAATGAGAAGAAATTAGAAGTGAAAATCTGTACGATAACACAAAGGGCAGTGCCTTGCTATCAGCCTCAAACCGGTTGCCTAAGGACAAAAACATACCGGAGCAAATATTCGCTACAAGATGAGGCATCTGTATGCTGCAGCAAAAATCCGAAGACCACTCAGGATATCCTAATGGAATGTGAAGAGATATACCCAGAGTGAACCGTAGGTAATGTACACCTTCCAGAAGCGCTTGGGTTTAAAGTGGATGGAAGTATAAACCAGGCGAGATAAGCAAGATATGTTTAGAGTATTGGTGGAGAAAAAAAGCAGGGAAGAAATTCATACGACCAGATCTATTACAGTCATAGCTAGCGGTACAAGGTAAATTTTGAAGGGGGGGGGGAAGCTTAAGGACATGTCCGCAAGAAGGCTAGAGAAAAAAAAAAACATGCATGGCATACGTTAATAAATCAGGCAGTCTAGGTGACTATTTTTCACCGTGCCCTTTCAATGGTGATACCATTAAATTATCATCATCACACATACGCGACGCATTTCGGTGGTGGCAATACGGTGTGTCGCTATACATTGCTTGAATGAAATTCGTATGAACGTCGACAGTATAATCGCGAGGAGAGATCATTCTGCCGAATTCTTTTTTCCCCAAAACTCTAAATGTCTCTTAGCACTCGCATTACCTTTGTACCTCAGCGCTTCTGGAATGTGGACGTTACCCGTGGTCCTGCCTGGTTGAGCAACAAATAACTTATCACGTGGCGCCATCATGTGACGCCGAGTTCCACCAGAATGATCAAACTTCTCGACGATTTTTCGGCAAGTTCCCGCGCTCGAGGCCTGGGAGTGTGGGACCAAGACGGATGACCCATAATGCCAAGTCGTGCTGGCAGGGCGGGCTATTAACCACGTGGCGTCCCCATGTCCTCTACGCTAGCTTCTTCTGTCAGGGTCTCAACTATTAATTTAGTCTCGTTTAAAGTTCACTTCTCTCTCTTTCTCTGCTTATAGCTACTTAGCTGCCTGCACAAGGTTGTCGTCATGCTTCATATTTTATGCATGGTATCCTTATTTTTCGACGAGAACAGTCTTGTGCCACAAGAACCTTTCTAGCGTATTGTAGTTAAACAGTACGTCATTAGGTGTCACTACTAGCGCTGTTTATACTGTGGACAGATAAGCAGAAGTTCAGAGTATTGGTAGGCAAAAGCATTGAAGTGTTTGATAGAACCGGAGCCAATACAGGCATTTATATATAGGCATCCGTACAATATAGAGATAGAGGTTTTTCACGAAGAAAGAACATATCAAGGAGTAGGGATAGGCAAAATTCTACACGGCAAGATATGTATATAATGCCCGATTATATCAAGCAGGCTATGTGACTGCTTGTCGCCGCCCAGTTTATGTTAGAAAAGAAATAAATAAAAGTGAATCAGTCAATCAACTGGGTGCCAGTAAAAATCATCACCAGGGCGGTCCCATCTTGTGTTCATGTATTCATTCCGTAGGTGGTCGTATAACAAAAAGGCTAAATGTCGCCTTTATGTGTTTCCTCTCTGCTTGACACTCTTCTTTACGTACGCTTGCTTATAGTACGTTTGGCTGGTTTCTATCGTGCTCTGTCTGGGATTGAGATTGAGAACTTGAAATTCACGTGAACTCTTATAGCAGATTCGGACCTATAAGAGTTGACAGGAATCTCAAGTTCCTTGTACACTTTCTTTTTTTCTTCCTGACCGTTCTGTTTCAATGCCGTTTGCGAAGCAGTCCCCGGAGCGGGTGCCACATTGCCCTTCGTGGGTGTCCCGCTACGAGCAAAATAAAATATCGAATGCAATGATTTCGGCGTTTCCACTGACGCTGGAGGCATCGTTGAGTGCTACAGTAAGCAAACATGAAATTTCCTAGGGCACGTTGCCGGGCTACTTGGTTTGTATTCATAGTACACACGGATCAGCGCAATGCGAGAGGCACCAAGATTAAGAAGATGAATAAGTTGTAAGCTTTCTGAATGTGTCTTCTTATTCTTTGTCACCGTCGTAATGCGCTGCTCCGTGTCCATTATGAAGCAAACGTGGATTGAAAATAACGTGCATAATTTGAGGCACAGGGCCCAGTTAAGGTCATTTGTTTTGCGTGAAATTCAGTGCTCTTTGTGGGATCTCGAGCGATAGTCCTACCACAAAATTTTCCAACAGCTTAAGTCTTGCTGTCGCTCGCTTACGGCGCTCGATTTCCCATGTTGTAGCGGGAACAGTGTGAGACTGAAACAGCGCTGTACTCCTCGTACCTCGCGCTGTTCCCACTTCAAGCTGAAGTATGCAAACTAGCTCTGTGTCGCACCCTTCAGCAGCTGCGAAATGTCTCCTCGAATGTTATAGCGTTCGTCTAAAGTGTATGACATAATCCGTGTCACATGGATGATTTGCACAAGATCAGTGGCTCACTAGCTGCCAACAGATGGCGCCGCTACTCCTTGCTCGACGAGCATCCCGGCGTTGGCGCTTGTAGTGTTTCACACCACCGTGGTCTACACTTAATGTTGGCTTATTTTAGTGAGATATCTGAATGAAGGGGCCATTAACGCCGATTTTAGAAAAGCTAACTTCCAAGAGCCCATGTCCATGCTCAGTTTCGGAGTAGGCGAGGGAGTAATACATATTGTAACAGATGGGATCTGCGCGCAAGCGATGCCGTTGTCCGTAAAATTTGCTCTAGTATTGCGAGTCAAATAATCCCCGTGAGCTCCCGTCTCCTCCTCTATAGCCCGGCCGTCACGGCGCTGGCTGTCTGCTCGGCTCAACGCATACGCGGCCCTCGCTCTGTCTTGGAGGTAATCTGCGGCACTTGGAAAGGCTGGGCGAGCCGAGATGATTGCTGGCTTCATGTGCGCTGCCTTCCCTCGTGTCTAGTGGTGACTCTCGCGTTAAGCGAGAGGCGGCATGAAGAGTTCGCTCCCATCTGCCGGAACTCTTCATCATCCCAGCTTTGACGGCGAGTGTTTGCGGTCGTCGAGTGAGATATGTTCATGTTTGCCAGTTCCGCGTATGACAACATGCTTTGTTAAATAAATTATAAACCGACTGGCTTCTACAATTTATGCGACTGATAAAACTAGGAACCTTACTTCGTGCTGTTGTGTGACACTTTGTTATTGCTATAACTGCGACTTTCTTTCCCCCCCTGAAAGTTATGGATGCATCAAGGTTTACGTTGAACTAGCGGAACCATAAACTGCAGTGTTTCTGCAATACTTCTGCAATATCTTATTCTTAGTTCTTATTCAGGTAAGCGCAAACAGGATGTCTACCAACCGGGAATTCTCGGGGATCTTGAGTAGTCTGGAAAAACTCAGGTAAAACTCAGGGAATTTGTGCTTCCATCAGGGAAAATTAGCTGTAATTTTATCGGGAATCGTAACGAATGGTCTTTGACACCGCGTCGTTGGCTGGAGGAGTTGCCAGAGTACAGTCAACAAGCGGCTTTCCGTACGGACAGCTTCGCAGCACCACTACTTACTCCATAGTCAATGTATAAGAACGTCTGAAATTTCTAACATAAAAACCCTTTGCTGTACGATTTTCCGGACTTCTTGCCGTCACCACAAATCCGAAACGGCATTAATAAAAGCCACAACCGCCGCCATTTTGATAACCTCGCCGCCTCGAACCGGCACACTCGCACGTAGATCCGCTGGCAGCCGTAGCCAGCACCTCGGCAATGCTAGGCCTAGCTGCTTCGAGGTTCGGTATTAAGCTTCTTGCCATTCTGTGCTGTGTTTTTCATTGAAATAATTTGCCGCTGTCAGCAATGGCACCGACACCGCCTTTGGGGTCTTCGCTATTGGCTTCGAAGTTCGGAAAGCACGGCGCGTTGCATAATGCCGGTTCCCGAAAGTCAGCTTTGGCTCATTACAGCAGTATTACGCTCTGAAGCTTAACAAGTGTGGGAAGGGGCAACTGTCACGGGATACAGTATGTATTCCTGAATTGTGCACGCTTGCACCCACCACCTCCCGTCACAGTACGAGTACCGATATGCCTAATAAGTGTACTGCCAGTCCTTCAGAGGTTTTTCGGACGTACATGTGGCGATTTGAGCCCTTAAGGTCTGTAAAAGACATGCATTCATTTTTTGGGACGCTTTCGCGCCTCCTAGGGAGTCCGAAAGACCGGACGCTGACTGTACAACTGTCCAAGAAGATGCTTCAAATAGTCCGTGTGGCGAACGCGCAGCCGAAGGAGAACAAGTCAAAGGACGTACACATTGAGGAATGAACGGGAAAGGAAGCATGCCGCCGGTTTTTTTTCAAGGCGCTTGCAATATAAAAGCAAAGTGTTGGCTGACGCCGAGATGCATGCAGGTGTCCCTCGTCCAAGCAAAAAAAAAAAGCTCTTTAAAACAGCGAAACGCAACACTGAGATGTTGTGCCTGGGCTGCGAGTATGTCAGGACAGTTGAGGTTGATGTACCAGCTGTTGTGAGAGAATCTCACCTGCGATAAAGATCGGGCCTCAAACCAATTAGCTGATAGAAATAGCTCATATTCGAAAATATTGGGTATGCATCTCTTTATTTGTATTTGAGAATGTTCGACTCGATTTTTAATGGGTTTTACTATTACTTTCGAAGATACCTTATTCACTGTGCATTTTACATAACCCCTCCCTTCCCGATTTCTTTTTCAATGAAACGCGTACTCCTTACTATTCAAACAGGATTAAGTTGTTTGCTTTTTCTAAAAAGCATGGTTACTAGGAAGCGACATCATCGAACTACATGGTGTCGGGCGGTCGTTGACATAAAACAACGTTCTGTATCACTGAGGCAATTTTGCAATGGCACTCAGGGAAAACCTGGAAAATTCAGGGAATTTGGAAATTTCAACTTGCTTGACACCCTGATTGTGGTTTTGGGTCACTCCATCACTGCCAAATACATAATGCCTGTTAAGCAGTACGTTTGAACTGCTTGGATTTATAACTATGTTTACGGCGAGATAATTGATGCTGGCTCAACCACACTATAAGCGGGTACAACTGAAGACCCCTAGCAGTTCACTGCCCCCCACGATGATTACGTTACAGGAGTAAAGCGAAAAAATTTACCATCACCACCAGTAAAGCGAGAGAGCCAGCTCAATATCCCCACACCATCCAGTTTTCCAGGGTAAGAGAATGTAACGCAAGGCGGCAAGCGGAGTCCCCTCAGCGGCCCTCCCAGCGAAGCCATCTCAGATTCACCCTACAGGCTACGTTCACACGAAAAAACTTGACAAAATCTGCTCGCCTAAGCGGCGAATTGGGCGGGCATCCAGCCGCCGAGCCCGAGTGGTCTTGGGCCGATTTTTTTTTTTTCGTGACGGTGAAACGGGAAGCGGTTCCTCTTAACCGGGAGCTGCAGTAGCATGTAAGCATGCGGTCGTAAAATTTCACATTTTCCATTCTGCACTGACTATTTTTAGGAAAAGCCAGCAGCTAGAACTATCGGAACTGTCTTCTTTATCTTCCATGGTAGACGAAAGTTAGACGACACGTGCAGTTGCGCGAAATGATAGGTTTGAATAACTCATGGGTCAATGAATGGACATACGTCTGGAAATAGTGTCTGATCCATTGAAGAGTATACCTCCCTGAAGCCAGCCTGTTCCCTTGATTGACTGAAGTGCAGTGTTGCCCTACGTCGGGCTAATGTTGGTGACCCGCCACAACAGCAGGCTTGTGCAGCCGAGCGCAAGCAGCAACTTCGTACCAAGAGTCTGGCAACCTACTAAGCAGTCGTTTAATGAACTGTCGGCATTAATCCAGTGATAACCAGTGCTGCACATTTCAGCTTCACTGGTTAACCATCTGTACGGAGTGCTTGGGCATTGATGTTTTTCTTATAGCAAATGATGTGGCTCATAAGCGGACATATGGCTCATAGGTTTGCTAAGTAATAATAGTCTTTATTTGTTCTGTTGCAGATGGACGAACACGAACAGGACGCCGCTGCAATAGGTAAGCCACAGTATTTCATGATTCAAGATGTTTTCTGTTCACTAGGACCCTCGGGCTGGCACAGACGCCTGGCCGCAGAAGTGATCGAGGCACCATACCAAAGTAAAATTCTGGAAAGCACCTATAGCAGCTGCACATCTATCACTGGCTCTCTGATCCTAAGTTCTTCCGCCATTCTAAAGTAAAGATGATTTGGCAGGCTACTGACAATCAGAGCCTTCATTCAGTAACATGGTGAATTCTAAAAAAAGGCTCACTGATTGTACTGGAGATTGCTATCAATCGGGCAGCCTGTGGGTACAGGCTGCCTGAATTTACACTGAAACTATATTCATGCCCACAAAGTTCTGCATGTCACGTGGTTTCCAACCTAGGCACCATGCTCTTTGTAGAGCAGCAGCAGCAGCAGCTGCAAAGAACGCCCTATAAAAACAAAAAGGGGGGGGAGCACTCCAGACCAGAGGCCACAAGTACAAGAAGCCCCACTTCACAAAACACCCCAAAGACTACAAATATGGTACCTTTATAGAAGTGAAGAGAAGGGGAAACTTTGCCGTGTCCTCAACCTTTTCTGCCTTTCTGCTCAGTTTCTGGAGCAGGTTTCTTTGTTACCGTTTGACATATTTTGACTTCGTTTGCTTTGTCACGTTCCTTGGGCTGCAATGCAGGTTGTTGTATTCTCGCTTTCTTATCTTGGCCCTTTATAAGTTTACGATATGGTTATTCGTCTACCCTGAAAGTGTGCTCTATGTGAAAGTAACATAAAGATGTCATTATGCAAAATAGAAGTGAGGCGTGCAGACAGGACACAAGAGTAGAGAAGTGGACAACACTCTACTCTACTCTTGTGTCCTGTCTGCACGCCTCACTTCTAGTTTGCATAATGAATCCTTACCAACTAGCTCAGCTTTCTGTCGTATAAAGATGTCACTCCAAAAAATTTGTGTTGTGAAAAAAAAAGCAACAATGTCACGACGTTGAGGACGTATTTAGCTATGCAGTCAATACTTAACAAGCCTTCTATCACGTTTTTTAAATTTCCCCACGCTATCCACAAGTAAGACGGAGAAAAATTCTGCTGAATAACGTTGAATCAAATGTTCTCAAGATATCGCTCTGAAACTTTTATGGGAGCATAAGGGGACATTCTATACATTTGTGCGAATTTTCATCAAAACCCACGAAGAAACAAGGAAGTTCACTTTCAAAGCCACGTCCCCCCTTAACTTGTTTTCAGCATCTTTGTCAGTCTCCATGTTTTTGCCCCATATTACCACAGGTAGAATGCATTGATTTTACACCTTTCTATTTAATGCTAACGGTGAACTTCCAGTCAGGACCTGACAATGTCTGCGTTAGGCACTCCAACCTATTTTTATCCTTCTGTAAATTTCAGTCTCTTGATCAAGGTCCTTTGTGAGTAATTGACCTATGGTGAATGTGCTCCTTCACAGACCCTACATACTGACCGGCCACCTTGAACTCTTGTTCACTTGCCCGGCTATTGATAATTACCTTCGTCTTCTGCATATAGACATTCAACACCACTCTTTTATTACTCTCTCTGTTCAGGCCCTCAATCATTTGTTGTAACTCATCCCCGGTGTGGCTGAACAGGACAATGTCATCTGCAAATCTGAGGTTGCTGAGACATTTGCCATTGAGCCTTAACAGTTTAATTGCATGAATACTTACAAGCATTCGGTGAATAGCGTTGTAAAGACTGTGTCTCCTTGTCTGACCCTTGTCTGACCCCCTTTTTTTATAGGTATCTTCCTACTTGTGGAGAATTAAGGTAGCTGTAGATACTTTCCAAGATATTTATGTAAGCATCCTGTTGTACTCCTTGCTTACATAATGCCTCTATGACTGCTGGTACCTCTACTGAATCAAATGCCTTTTCCTAATCTATGAAAGCCTTATAGAGAGGCTTATTGTACTCTGCGGATTTTTCGATTATCTGCTAAATGACATAGATGTGATCCATTGTAGAGTGTCCCTTCGTGAAGCCAGCCTGTTCCCATGGTTGACTATAAAGTCCAGTGTTGCCCTTATTCTATTGGAGAATATTTTCGTGAATATTTTACATAATACTGGGAGTAAGCTAATGGGCCTATCATTTTTCAATTCTTTTAACGTCGCCCTTTTCTGGATTAGTATAATGCTTGCATTCCATTTTTCTGGGACCCTTGCAGTCGATAGACAGCTCGTATAAAGAGTGGCTCGTTTTTAAAGCATTGTCTCCACCATCTTTGATTAAATCGACTGGTAGTCTATCTTCTCGGGCTGCTTTTCCCAGTTTCACGTCTTGCAGTGCCCTTCTAACTTCATTGCTAGTTATGGCGGAAGCCTCTAAGTTGTTCATTACTACTTTGAACGGAGGTATCGCGGCTGCTTTTGGTACTGTACAGGTCGATATCGAATTCTTCCGCTGTTTTTGCTCTGTCTGAGAGATTGCTGATATTACCCTGTTTGTCTTTGAGGGCATATATCTTTGTTCGTCCGATGCCTAGTTTCCTTCTCACTGTTTTCAGGCTAGGTCGATTTTTTACTGCTTTTTCAGTCTTTCTCAAGATACAGTGAAAGCTCGTTAATTCGAACTTCAATAATTCGAACTTATGGATAATTCGAACTGTACGATTTGGTCCTGCCAAGCTCCACAGAAGTCTATGTATAAAGTCCGTTAATTCGAACGCTAGAAGGTTCCCTCACGGATGTTTCGAACTACGCTCGCCTGGCACATGGCCAGAGAAACGCGCCTACTGCCTACACACATGGCTGTATTGCCTCCGAAACGGAGAGAACGGTCTCCGTTCATGCCAGATCGCGGCTGCCGAGGAAAGCGACAAGCACAATCTGCCCACAGTGCATGTAAATTTGGAGTCCATATTGCGCTACGGACTGCAGGAGCAGGTGCTTGCTTCAAGAGACTGCTACCTAATGTGACTAGGCCGCCATATCCTAGAAACGTAACACGGCAAACATGACCAAAGGGGCACAGCATCGCAACTGAAATTATGCAATCGTTCCAGTGTACCTGCCAAAAATCCTATTCCTCCGAGCAAGGAGAGAATGAGGCTGGCGATTCAACATGGCGATGAGAAATCTTCTGTTGAAGTAGGAACTCCACTCTGGTAGCACTGAAGGCCAAAAACAAGAAGTCAAATGTTACCTAGCAAGAATCGCTTCACCCATACTTTCGATAAAGGGGAAAAATCGTCTCAAAAAAGAATGGGGAATAAAAAAGATTGCATTCATACTTGGCAAAATGGAATAATTTGGCAATGCGAGGAAGTAATTAAGAAAAGGAAACCGAGAACCATGAGTCGTTGAAGTGCTACGTTTAGAGTTGCGATAAGGCCTGACTGTTGCCTACTGCAGCTTTTTGAGTTTTCTTTTGGCAGAAGATTAAGGTGCTTTTGAGAAGCTTAACTCATGGTTTTTAAAACCGCAAATTCCAAAGAAGTCTAAGGCGGGCATAGAGCTGCAAAAGTTGCTGCTTGCAGTCTGAAAAATGGTGGATCGCTGGTCTCCTCGGCCACAATGGAGAACAATTCACTTGTAATATCTTGCTGGTGTGCAATAGCCCTTACTGCTTGTGGAAATTTGTCTTCAAGCCTCACAACATACTAATATGCTGTGCCAGTTGGGACAGTTAAATTGCCTAGGGCTTTGCCCTTTATTTCAACAGCTTTAAACGTTGCAAATAACTGACTAGGTTTTGCAAGGTCCTAGTTACTTTCCTTCAGGAGGCTGTGGCACGAGCTGCACTGAGTTTAGGAATGTGTGTATAAAATATCGGCACGCATGGTAAACTGTTGGACTCAAGCACGTCATGGCTTGCTTCTGCACTACTTTTCAGAGAGCCCTTTTGTAAAAGCAGCAC
Source organism: Dermacentor albipictus (assembly GCF_038994185.2). NCBI lineage: Eukaryota > Metazoa > Arthropoda > Arachnida > Ixodida > Ixodidae > Dermacentor > Dermacentor albipictus. The sequence continues at coordinate 117,035 of NW_027225596.1, forward strand.
GTGCGGAGCTAAGGGCCCCTTCAGTCGGTCTGCTAAAGTTGCTCAATTGTGCCAAAGTTTGAAAAGCTTTGACACAACATTGTGCCTTAGACCGGCAGTAAACTGGTATGCATTTCGAGTTGCATTGCAACCATGCTGCTGCCGAATGATCCCAATCTCAAGTGGACCCTGATTCAGCCGTTGCATCAGCAAGAATTGAAAATTAAGATGGAATTAAGATGGGTGGAGGTCTTGCCACAGCAACAAGATTGCTTTGACTGTCACCTGGCATCCACTTACAGCCCTAGGTTTGTGAGGGTTATCAAAGTGCTTGGACTTGATCGAAAGCACACAAGCGTTTAAAATTCAATGCGTTCCGTGGACATCATGGCATGCCTTTTTGCACTCTTTTATGCACATTGCGGAGCTCTTCAAAGCATCAAATAACTTTCTAGGAAGCTGCCTATGTAAAGCAGTAGGAGGCAGAACATTAACAGCAAGAAGACCTCAATCGCCAAATAGTGTTGCTCAACACATGAGAGGTACACTTGTTGCCAAACGGAGTCTCACACAAACGCCCGTCAGTAATTTTTGGCAGGTATTTCAGCTTTAGGTGATGGGTGGAGTGGTATTTCTTTAGTGTTTCCATGAATCAACAACCTTCCCAATCTTGGTTATACTTGAGGAAGTGTTTCTAGTACACTTCAATAAGTGTGGCATATGTAAAATAAATTATATTTTCGTCCCATGTATTCTGAGTGCTGTCCCAAGTTCACCATTGTTGATAGCTTGGTTACTGATCAGTGCCTTTACATAGAGACAACAGTTCTTATCTCAGCAAACTGTTCCAGAAGGAACTCCGCCGCCACAATGGAGTAAGACATTTAGGAGGTGAAACTCCCGTATCAGCGCGAGCGAGCGCGGGCGACCAGATAAGGTCACAATTGTTGCATGCGCCGACGGCACCGTATGCAGTGGCGGCGCCATGCGGCGCGTCGAATATCATCATCATCATCAGCCTAGTTACGCCCACTGCAGGGCAAAGGCCTCTCCCATACTTCTCCAACAACCCCGGTCATGTACTAATTCTGGCCATGTTGTCCCTGCAAACGTCTTAATGTCATCCGCCCACCTAACTTTCTGCTGCCCCCTGCTACGCTTCCCTTCCCTCGGAATCCAGTCCTTAACCGTTAATCACCATCGGTTATCTCCCCTCCTCATTACATGTCCGGCCCATCTCCATTTCTTTTTCTTTATTTCAACTAAGATGTCATTTACCCGCGTTTGTTGCCTCACCCAATCTGCTCTTTTCTTATCCCTTAACGTTACACCGATCGTTCTTCTTTCCATAGCTCGTTGCGTCGTCCTCAATTTCAGCAGACCCCATTTCGTAAGCCTCCAGGTTTGTGCCCCATATGTGAGTACTGGTAACACACAGCTGTTATACACTTTCATTTTGAGGGATAGTGGCAACCTGCTGTTCATTATTTGAGAATGCCTGCCAAACGCACCGCAGCCCATTCTTATTCTTCTGGTTATTTCAGTCTCATGATCCGGATCCGTGGTCACTACCTGCCCTAAGTAGATGTATTCCCTTACCACTTCCAGTGCCTCGCTACCTATCGTAAACTGCTGTTCTCTTCCGAGACTGTTAAACATTACATGCCGCAGGGAAAAAAAAATAAATGCAGCGCGCGCGCGCGCGGCTCTGGCGTGCTCTCCGGCCACTTCTTCCGTGCCAGGCGCGCCTGACGGAACGGGAGCAACACGCTCGACCGGTTGCCGTGGCAACCAAAACGGCGGTAGTTTCTTTCCAGGCCAGCAGGCGCCGCCACCACGATAATGGTTCCGCGGGCTTGTGACCTTTTCTGGTCGTTGCAAACAGCGGAATTTCCACTCCTAAATGTTTCTTGCTCCGTGGCCGCCACCTATCATAAGAGCTGCAGATTGGAGCCAGCACTTTGCTATACCAGACACGAGAAACGAGGATGCTGTGTTTTCTACATGACCAGACCTTTCAATTGCAATGTCACCAAAACATCATGCTTAGAGTCATACTGCAGGTTTCATTTCAGAGAAATTTTATCATAGATGAGAACACATGCCCTGTGCATCAAATCCCAATTTTTTGTTTTATCTGTTACCATATCCATAACGTCTGGCATCAATCCAGTCTTGAGTGACATTGCAGATAGCCAGGTTCTTAACATTTTTACTGTTGGAACGCTAAAGGTTTTTGCGAGGTACCTGTATGCCTTTGGGCTATTGAAACAGAGGTGAAGGGAAAACTGGCGGAACTCTTTTGGCCACTGTCATCCGTGCTTGTTCAGAGGTGACAGGTGCATATGAACACAATGAATTTCTAAAAAGTCTTTTTTGAGGTAACTGGATGACTGGGACGATATCCGCGCTGGTGGGATGATGGCCGAGGCTGTTTTCAGTCTTGACACGGACCTCCATATGCTTGCCATCTCATCCAAATATTTTTGCATCCGCTTGTTTGTTCGTGGGGTAACAGCCTTCCGAATTTGGCTCCAGACCCTTTTTTAGGTGTAAATGGCAGCTCTTGCGATGAGTACCAATATGTACTTGGCGCAGACTCTGTGGGGGCAGAACAGTAATACATAAGATACAGCACAGGCAAGAAGGTCAGCCCTTAGCCGCACATCAGCTATGAACGCACCTTGAACGACTCACTGGGTCGTGCTGACTGGGTCGAGACGTGCTTGGGACAGGCTCTGTTGGGGCAGAACAGTAACACATCAGACGCAAGAACACATGCCATGAGGTCAGCCATTAGCCGTACATCAGCTCTTTTTTTAAAAGAAGGCTTATTTTGCAACTTCAGGAACAATAAAGGGTCGGTCCACTTCACTGCGTTGAGGCTACTACTCATCATGCATTGTAATGAAAGAAAATCTGTTTTCACAAGCGAATAAGCTTGCATTTCTCTTGTGACCTTTATTGTGCTACATGTCAAGGTAATCTCCTGCGCAAGTGTAGCATGACATTTGTGTCAAAGAAATGTAGTGGTTGTTTACAAGTAGCATTGGTTAATTGAATCATTTCAATGTGAGGATCAACGGTGAATGTCTCGGCAAACTTTGATTTCGAGATGACATTATTCTGTTCAGGAACACTAGGGATGAGTTATAGCAATTGTTTGGGGAAGTTATCAGAGAAAGTTTAAAAGTGGGGTTGAAGATTATTATGCAGAACACAAAGCTAATGATCAATAGTCAGGTAAGGGAACAAGAATTCAGCATCGCCAGTCAGCCTTAAAGTTTTTGAAGGAGTGCATTTACCTAGATCAACTACACACATTGGACTCTTTTCATGAGAGGGAAATTTGCAGAATTAAAATTGGTTAGAGCGCATATGGCAGACGTTGTCAGCTCCTGACTGGAAGCTCACTATTATCACTGAATATAAAGGTATACAATCAATGCTTTCATTAAGGACTGCGCATACAGCGCTGGAATGATAAATGTTAGGCGTAACGTTGAGACAGGAAGAGCGGTGGGCATCAGAGAACAAACGGGGATAGCCGATATTCTTTTTGACGTTATGAAAGAAAATTGGAACTGGGCAGATGATGTAATGCGTAGGTTAGATTACCGGTGGACTTCTACCACTGTGCCATTACATTTCAAGAAAGGTCCTTTTCGGTCCCATATGGATTTCACACAAGAGATTAGGAAATAGGAAGAAACATTCACACAAGAAAAACACACACAAGAAATATGAAGAAACATTCAAATGATCGGCTAATACATGACATGCATCTCAAGACTAGCAAGCCAGTACAGCATTTATCAAGGATTTGATTTCTGAACTCATGTTGTTTACCTTGTAGCAGCAGCCAAAGTCCACACAATGGCCGTGTTGTAGCAAACACTAGCTTCTCTTCAATGCGTGGAGTGCCCTGCTTTACACAGGCACCATGCTTCTTACTGCGTGTCTTGAAAAAAAAATATTGACTTCATCAAAAATCAAACAAAAAATTTCGTTATGTGAAATGCAAAAAGTTGTGACGATGTAACGGCTTATGACTGCAGAAAACATGCAAACGTGCACTGTTTGTTGTAGGATGCTTAAGCAGCATGTTTACCCCAGAAAGCTGGAACACCAATCCACGTCAAAAAAAAAAAAATTGCTCACACGTATTTCTGGTCACAGAGTATATTAGTGTGAAGAAAGCAGCAAAATTATAATTCAGTAAAAATGAATTAGTATGAGAATTTTACTTACTAATTCATTTGCTGAACTATTCACAACTGAACACTCCCTCTAGAATGTAGGCTGCACATTGGGTGTAGAGTACAAAATCAGATTTTGCAGGCAAAAAATTTAGCATATAAAATGATGCGTTAGGCTTTGTGGGGTTCAATAAACATTGCTACTGTTCATAACATTGATGTCTGCCTGACTACAATGTGTGTCAACAGCTTAAGTATTATTAGGATCACAAATGAGAACATTTATGGGCTCAATCATACACTAGGAGTGATCACACTACTAGTTCAACAAGCAAACGCATGAAAGACATGAAGTTATTCGGACTTTATATTTATATTTTTTTCCACGAACGTCATGTACCGGTTCCCTATTGAAAAATAAGCGCCCTAAGGTAAACCAAACTAAACACACACAAAAACTTGGAACCAACAACAATGAAATGTTATTGAATTATCATCCGTGCAACTCTTTAATGCATTAAATTCAGTACATTCACTTCAATTTACCAAAAGAAAAAAGTTGTCAGTGGACACAAAAATAAGCCACTCAGTCGTGCATGCCCACAGAAGCAAGGTGAAAAAAGCGACGCAAGTTCCGATATCTTTTTTCGAGATTTGGTGTGTATAAGGACCACCTGCTGCGAATGTGCGGCGTTTCTGACACCCACTGTCGTACAAAATATCCTTGATGTGACCAAATAGGGCAACAAAGGAAGATAATAGTTAGAAGTAAGCTCTGACTCACAAATGCTCGCAACCAAAGGTTTATTTCAGTAACAACAACAGAAAGGCCTGACAGCAGATATGTGATGCAGAATATAGTTAGTTATCTCCGCCTGAAATAATGTTAGCACAATTGTACAAGTATTCAGGCAGCAATATTAAACGACTCACTGGTACTGCTGTCATCTGTCGCATACTACGGTTCCAGTTTGGATGCTGACGCATAGCTCACAACCGAAACCTAGCTTTCAGGCTTATATGTCCGCTTGAAAACACATCAGTTCACCCCAATTTAAATAATGCAAGACATCGGAGCACAATAAACTAGTTCTAGCAACAAATAAGCAACCACTTTAAGCGTACGAACGAATCAATCCGTGCCACCGTGCACTCGAAAATACCGTTAAAAAAGTTTTAATCCAGGCCAGAGGTCATGTGGAAAATCAATGATGCTGAAAGCTATTTACATTTACAGTGACAAAATGAAGAATAAACTTACTAATAAGGAGTACAATACAAGTATATGTTTAGCAACGATAATTTTGTACTGTTTTTTATGTAATGAAAATGGTTCTACAATTGTAGGAGAAAGGTTGTAAGGTAAAATTGCGCTTATTAGGCCGCCTCTAGCGGGAGATATCTAAACTAATGCGAGCATCCTTTAAGTGCCTCCACTATGCTTGTTTTATTAGCAGCAGCGGGCGGTCAATTTTTTTCGCCCGCTATGGGGAACCAGCGCTGGAGTTTTCACGGCGCCTGCAGCGCCGCCCTGACGGTCTGAACGTGCACAATGCAGCCTCCCCCGCGGACGAAAATTGCGTTGCGTGTCCTTAAAGTCGAAGGAAAACAAAAGGGCGCCGACGATACTGTTGCGTATACAAGTGCCACAACTAAGTCGGGATGAGAGAGGATGTATCCTTCTGCGTCTTTCCATCTGAACACTACGAACAAGAACGGAGGCGGCGTTATTTCCAAGCAGTCAGGCGAGCGGAGTAAGCTCCCGTCTTGTCGCCTTGTCAAGTGGTGTCGGGCTGGTTTCTAAATCAAATTTCGCGTGTATCCTTGGTTTATTCGATAGTGAAGACGGTCAGCCATGGCAGACAGTACCAAACAGCAGAATCTGCAGTCGGTATTTCGTTGAAAAGAAAAAGAGCAATAGCATGCACTATCCGGCATATGCACCATTTTTTCCTTCGCAATGCCACCGCCAAGCCCCTTCCTACGCCACCGCACCAAGTGAACGATACGAAAGGTAAAAATTATCCATTCATTGCCAAGAATTATGTGGGAGGGAAGCTGCCTTGTAATACGAGTGTATGCGCATAGTGCCGGCGCACGCGCGACTAAGCCACCTATGTGTTTATAAAAATGCGCATAAGGATGAGGACTCGGCGCTGAGATGCATCTGGCAAATTTATGTAATTAGTGCTACATGTAGCCAGGATTGTTACGGATCAAGCAGCGGAGCACTCAAACCTTTGCTTGCGCGAGTCAGCTGATGCGATAAAGCTTTCTTCTCCATTGACTGCGGTGGCGAAGTAACATCAGAATTTTTTATGTCTAGCCAGAGAATTATGGAATATCTTCAGGCCAACTAATACTTACGAAACCATAGCGCAGCACGACCGGAGCCATAACTGCTAGATTCGCGAGACAGCCAGCGCTCGTTTCTCCCCTGGCGGAGCGATTTCATCTCCAACGGGTGTAGGTTTCCGTCGCCGCTTCCCTTCGCGGTCGCGCCCGCGTTCAGTTCGCGCTGCGCGCGAAACGTCCCTTGTTTGCGACGGCGCCTCTTCGGATGACCGGAAATTATTATTATGTTGTTAACTGTCAAGACATCAATGTAAACACGAAAGGGTTGATGCCACCAGAGAAATTCTGCCGATTCACAAGAAAATTGTACGATAAAAGCAGAAGAGACATGAATTACTGCGGTGCGCCGAGCGAAGAAAACAACTGGCAAACAAAGCGAACTCGTTCATTGATCGCTCCTGAGTGTATGACGGTTTTTATATATAACCCACATGAATTTAATAATTACTCGGTACATAATCGTTTTATTCATATAAAACCTTTAAGTTGTTCGACGAGCGCTTGTCCTGTCTTCTTTCTCGTGTTTCGTTTGTGTGTGCGCTGCCCAAGAATGGAAACCACGTCTGTCATATCTGCTAGCAGTGGCCGAAGTTCACGCGTGCCAAGAAATTGAATATGTGCATGATGCATTGAACATGACCGGAGTTCATTCCCGCTTCACCACTGCACCGATCGATCGGGTTACTGGACGATACACACCCGCGTCTTGGTCGCGCCGGCATTGCTGAAGCATGAATGATTACTAATACTTCCGTCTCTTGAGCAATGTTAAAAAATGGGCAAGCTGTCTACATTGCTGCCTCTATTCCATATTGTAGGGGACGCACTAGTTAAAGTTGTGTGCGCATGTCGTACTTGTGCTATGCAGCGATGTATTTTGTTTTGTTTCCGCACAGTGTTGGTGGAAGTCCGTTGTCGCCATCAGAGACAACACAGATTCGTAGCAAACACATTGTGAGAAACTGCAAAAATGACTTTAGCTCGTAGGTGCCGTATGTATGTGCCGCATTGTATGTGCTGACGATTTTTCCGGCGGCACATACGATGTCGTTTCCAATTACCTGCTCAGCGTCCCTTACATGGTTAAGCAGACGCTGCCGTTTCGCCGCATTGCAGCCATAAAAATAATCGTCAAGCGTACCGATCTTCTTAAAGGCAAATATAGCGTGTGCAGTTTGTTTCACACTAAGGGGAAAATTCGGAACGTATTGCGTCGCGATGCGGCAAGCAATGGAGTCGTACGGCGGCAGCAGCTCGAGCAGGCGCACACGCTTGAGGGGCGGTGTCGTGATCTGCGTCGTCTGCTACGGCGGCGCGCGCTGGCCGCATTTTCGGGAAGCGTGGTACTGTCAGGGGCAGTGCGCCGATTTCATCGGCACAGCGGGAACTGAGCTGATATTCTTTACTAAACGTTGAGCGTCGCCACACTCTGATCCTTCATTGGCGATAATGGAGTTCCACAAACTTCTTTTGACAACATGGTTCATTTGTTCTTTCGAAAGGCCGGAGTGCTGAGCGTGTGCACGTATTTTTCTTCACTCTGTGTGCTACCGTAATAAGCAGCGACAAGACGCACCAAGATGTGCGCGCAACGTGCTCAGTCTTTGTTTGACTCGAAAGGAAAACAAAGCACTCAACAATGATAAATGTGGGGGTAGAACACGATGAAACAAACGGATACGAATAAAGGAATGTTTTACGTTAAGACAATGAGCTGGAAGTGATTTTTCTCGACAATCATTCACTACACCAGACAGACCCTGCCCACCGGCGGGGTATTGGACACGTCCCGCTCAGAACTTCAGTTAGTATCTCGTCATGTCCCCAGCGGCAGCGATGACAGCGCTCATCCTGGAAGGCAGTTGTGTAGAATGACTTGATCAGGGATGTGTTCATTCGCAGCACATCTCAGTGGCTGACGATGGTGGATCGAAGCCTATCCTTGGGCGACTGATCGAGGGGATGTGGCGCCAGCGATACTTTCAACGAGGCCCAGACATTTTAAATGATGTTGGCGCCCGGGGATTGAGGGGGCCGCTCCAAGAGAGTGACTGCGCGCTCTTCTAGCAGTTCTTGCACAGCACGAGCAGTGTGGATCGGCGTCCTATCGCGTTAGAATATATAGTCGCCTTCCAGAAACGGGCCGTCAAGAATGTATGGAATCAGTACGTCGTCTATGACTGCCATGCAGCGATGAACTTACATTCCAGGCGTATCAGTGGGCGTCGCGCAACGCTTAGCAAAGAATAACGGCTCATTTCACGCAGTAACGATGTGATCGGCGCCCTGCACCTTACAGTAGAACGTTTCCCGACAATGCGGCCAGCGCGCGCCGCCGTAGCAGACGACGCCGTTAAGATCCCGCCCCTCGAGCATCTGCGCGAGCTGCTGCCGCCGCCTGACTCAAGCGCTCGCCGCATCGCGATGCAATGCTCTTCGAGTTTTCCCCTAAATGTGAAACAGACTGTACACCGCCCTTCGAAGGAAATGTCCACGCGCACACACCGCGCGCGGCACGAAACGTGCCCAAACACGGGCAGTGCAGGAGGCAATCAAGGCGGCGCGAACGAGAGATGGGAGAGGGGTACCACCCGCTAATAGAATTTTGCTTCGCATGCGGCGCTCTCAACGCCGGCGCAGCAGCGCCGCTTGGCGTGCGGTCGTCTATACACGACGCAACCGTAAAAGAAACACACGTGCTCGCCGCGACGCACTGTGAAAAATATATAAAGCTTAAAAAGCTTCTTTCGTCATTTCATCACTTGATGGCGCTAGCTTCTTTACAAAAACACCACTTGAAGCGGCGCGAGAACGGAACATACGGCTGCGTATGTGTGTGTCTTCTTGTTGTGTGGCTGGAATATGCCGCGTTTCGTCGCCAGGGCGGCGTGCAGCGCACTCTTTTCGACGTGCCGCCTATCCAGCGCTGGTTCCCCATGGCCATTTGTTGAACATGATTGTGCTTACCTCTGACCACGGCTGCTCGATAAAACGCATGAGGAGTGGCCAGTGTTTTTAGATTAGGTCAGTTTAGATGTTTAGATTAGGTAAGCTTAGGTAATGTTTAAATTCGGTAAACGCACGGGGTCGCCATGGCGACAGAGCGGGCCCCTCCCGTCTCAAGCGCTGAGGAGGTGCTGCGGTCGCGTTAGGATTGGAACTACTGTATATGCTACCTAAGGTAGCAGAGTTGCGCATCTGTTCTATCAAGCCGCTAGCGCCTCTATTGGCAGAACGTCATCATGTGATAGTCAAGCAACCGTGCATGGTGGAGAAGCAGATGCTGAGGCCATTTTTTGTATTTTGCGATACCGCCGCTGCAGCGAACTGGATTAGCACAAGTTTATCGCCAGTCAAATTCAAAGCGAATCCGTTTGATCTTGGCGTTCGCTGTTCGCGTGCTGGCTAGCTGTGGAGCAACAACAGAATGTGCGCAGCGCATCTCACTGTTGGTTCATCGCAGTGTGATCGCAATTCTACCGGAATGATATAATGACCGAGTGCCCTGCTCCCAACTGCACGAATCGCTCTGAAAGCGGGAAAACTTTTTATTCGATCCCATGCACCACACTGCATTCACTGAACTGCGATAAAAAAGGCAGCTCATATTTTCATAATAATGCACTGCTTGGGTTGTTTCGGAACATAAAAGGGGTTATATTACTAAGTAAAGATATTTCGTCTACTACTGCTTATGTGAAGCAGGAGGCAAGAGGAATGAGTGTCATCATTTAACATACAGTAATGGCCTAACTGTACTTTGCATAATTACCTATATTGTAGCTATGTCAATCCTGTAAGAGAAAAACCTTACCTACACTCCCACAGAAGGCTACTTTTGGAATCCCTGCAGTCGATTCCATTTTATTCCCTGCAGTGAAACGCACATAATTGAGTGACACTTGCAGATGTGGCTTATATCCAGTACCTGCTGGTAGGTGGGTACGTTTCTGCAGCAAATCTAATGGCGTACCAGAGTCGATATACTAATGGTCGGTCATTGACTCACCAGTAATATTTTAGACTACCTACGCGTTGAGAGCTTCGGTGCATAGGCCTCATTATATTTAGTACAGCTCACTTTGTAAAAGAGCACAAATTGATAAAGCTCAATATATCAATGTTCGCGCGCACTGTTTCTTTTTTTTTTCGGAAATTCGCATTTTGGCTTCATTGCCAGAAAAAGAGGTAGTTGCGGCGCAGTTCTTTTCGTTACTGTTTACATGCTAAAAGACCACCGCACTGCTCTTAGTAGCGTATTTATCTTTGTTGAAAAAAAATCTTAGTGCCAAGCAATATTCAAGCAAAGGAAAAACTCTCAGGCATCTGATTGTTTACCTCAGTTGCTAACGTTTATCAACTTTTTAATACACTATGTTATTTCGAACCTTATACTACCTTGATAAGTAGCTTTTCCAAAAAATAACATCAACATATTCCCTAAGAGTGTTCGGTGCGATCTAATTATTACCGTCGAAGTTCATGAATGCTGCATCTGACCGGCGTGTATAGAATACATAATCTATTTAGATGCGCTAGTGCCCATACGTTATTAGGTCAAAAGTTCCGAGAAGGTGCACAGGTGACTGCTAGTCCAAAAACAACTGAAAATATTTGCGCTGCATCTTTCGCCACGGGCTAAAAAAGAGCAGCACCTTTTCCTTGACTATCTTATTCAGTCGGCTGTTTCGATTCGCTTTGTTTGCGATTAGGTGGGAAAGCGGTCCACAAGCGAGGCGAAAGCGTTCGCGGTCGATCGACAATCCGGTAGGCACGTCGCCTGCAAAAACGGAGTGCAGCTTCGCCGCATATATTTGGTTGCTTCCCAGGCAAGATGGCGGACGTACGCGCAACTCTGCTACCTTTGGTAGCATATACAGTAACTCTAACGGATTGGCGACAGAGGGTCATCTGCTACTTCTCCATGTTGACCAGCGGAAGCACGCCATTTTCGCATCAGTGAAATTGCAGTAAAGACACTAGAGAAGGCCTAATTGAATATCGCTTACTCATATATGAGAGCTGCGAGAGTCCCTGCACAATATTGGATCACTTGTGTTTCATTCGAGTGGCCTCATTCGTAGCTCTTTCATGGGTCGATTCTTAGGTGCGTCTGCGCTATTCTCGCACATGTACCTATAGTTATCATAGATGCATGTTTAAACCATCATATAAATTAAGCTTGCGAATATATTTAGAAGCCATCGTGCCACTTGAGCCTAACAACGGAAATTCGAAATTCGCACTACTAGTCTTATACGACTGAGCGCCACGATGGTGCAGTGTTTCAAGTCAGTAAGCACACCTCACTGCTGGGAACTTAACATTAACGGCACAGTTCATCTGAAGATGCCTCCCGTACGTACTAATCTTGGCTTTTCATTAAAAGTTTCCCACCAGCTATGAAGGAGACACGTAAAGTGGAGGAAGTAATAAAAAAATAGAGCACAGTCCAATACACGACATACTGACAGCTCAGTTTAGAAAAAGCTTCAAATACCAATGATGCGTTCATTCACCAATGCAGTCAATTCACACTTCACATCAACTTCCCCTTCTCACAACAGCAATAGCTCAGGAAGCAGTTAGCTGTTTGCATGCGTAATTTGCAGCGAAACTCATACGTAAGGCAATGTAGGACTGCAACAATTCTTCAGTAAGTGTTGTGAGTAGTGCATCCAACTCCATGCATACGGTAGGTTTGGAGTGAATACAGGATGTCCCAGGTGTCCACGCAGAGGTTGGTTTCTTGCAGTAGATTAGAGATTTTGCTTTTAACGCCTCTAAGCTTGTTGAATAAATCCCACGAAGGATGCTTACGGCATCCTTCCTTAACTCTCACCTGTTAGGAAAGCTTCTGGACACTCTTTACCTGATGACTGGATTTCATTGATGTATGCAATACACCTCTCATGTTTTGGAAAAGTGTGTACGAGATAGCCACACAAATCGTACCCAACGCAATCTTGTGCCCCTGGCATGCTGTATCCATGATCTGGCGTAGTGTCTCCCGTGGCCAGATCACTCTTTGGTGAAATCCGTAGCTTCTACAGCTTTAACTTGACCACAGCTTAGAGCTGTTCATGTGTTGTCGGCCGTTCTTTCGTTCCTGCCTTCATGGTTTCTTGAACAGAAGCAGGTATGAAAGTTGGCTCTGCCACGACATCGCCAGTGATGCAAAACTTTATAGGTGTGTGCAGACTTAAAAGCCTGCATATGTGTGAGCTCATGATAGGCATGTGATCTTCATCCCCTTCCAAGCATCTAGTGACTCCGAAGAATCTCTGAAAGAAAGAAAAGTGAAATAAAGGCTGTTTCCCTGAAACATTTACAAACACTTCCGTCCCTATGTGACATATGTGACATATGTAACCTTTCAAAAAGTTTCCGCATTTCCTACTTCCAAGGCATACTGGTTGAGTTTTCCTATCGGGACATAGTGTGCTCCTTTGGAATGAAGGTATGTGATCAAATCCAAGACAGACGCTAGTGTCACTCGGAGGGACTCCATGGTCACTTGTGAGGCAAACGTAACAGTTTCCACTCTGATGTGGTTCTGCTCGGTCACATCTATAAGTCGAAGGAATTCTTGAACCAGCTTAAAACTAAACGAGTATGTAACATTCATTAGTAGCGCGCAAGGAAGTAAAAAGTGAAGTTAGTTTTGCACTACTTTCTGCACTATCGCACGCTTGCAGTAGTGGAGAAAATAACAACATGAAAACCACATGTGTTTGAACAATTTTCATGCTTGGATCATCACAATAGTGTTCTAACCGGGGCTTATTGTGGTCAACGAGTTCTCTCTGTTTCTTCATGTGTACGCAGGCCACACCAAATATGTTTACTATAATTAATACTGCCCTTTTCATAGCATATTTCCTGTAAAAAGCTTGTTACTGTCGCATTTACTGCTTAGTCTTTGTGGCGAAACTGACTTGTTTTTGCGTACCTCAATTTCTTTTGATGAGCTCCCTATGCCAAACGTGGCAGCTTCTTTTTAGGCCATCAAAGAGATCGTTCACCAGAAATGTGAACTGCGCTGTTGCATCAGTTTTCAAGGCCGGGATGTTGAACTCTTCTGTGCATGTTTAGGCCAATGTCAGTGCTTTGGCTGAAAAGCTGCAAAGAAAGCAACATTTTTAGATATCTTCTGCTACGCATGCACGAATTTCACCATAACTTAAGAGCAACAAGAATGTGTGCAATTACACCTGCCTGAACACCCAGCCGCACATTCATTTTTCTCAAAGTGTCGGGGTTCACATGCTTTCTTGTCAGTTTTGGTACTACACGGAGCTGCTGCTCGCTGTTAAGTTCCTGAAGTATACAGTAACGGTCATAGTTGATTTTATGTTCACCATTCTGTAAAGTAAAAAGATGATTGAAAAGGTGGAGCTAATATTTTGTGATCACGATAACTTTGTTACAAGCTAACATAAATAAGCGGATACCTACCATGCCGTACTTGTGACGAAGCAGATGATTTGTTATGCACTTCACAATGTGAGACACACCACAGAGGAAGTATAGACTGCTGTCTGGAATATAGTGATATTCAATTTTGTGCTTATGTGCTTGAGAGCTGCCTGTCACACCAGATGTTGATCGCATTCACTTGTTTGTGCTTGCTCCATCGCTTATGACGGCTACAGCTGTAGCATTTTGTTTATGAAGCTCCTTGACGGCTTTCAAAACCATCCTTGCGAGGACTCTTTCAGGAGATGCATTTTTTGTAGCGAAGCTGGCGATTGGTAGTACCCACGAATGAAATGGAGGCACAAACGTAAGCACAAGTGCATGATCTGCCATGGCTGTAGATTTCTGGTCGTCTACTTTATATGTTTGCTTGTTGAATGTGAAAGCTTGGCGCACTTACATTTCCGCTAGTATGAGGATTCCACAGCACCTTACTCCATTTGTTTCATAAGTGCACCAATGCTGTTAAGCGAAACCTTGTTAAAACCGAACTCTCAAGGCATTCCATTGATAATTTGTTTAAGGCGCGATCACGTAGGTAGTGGGAAAATATTCATCTTTGACATCAGCCTATAAACAGCAGGGCTTGGTATCTTAAGAGGGAGGCAAGTCATCAACCGGTCGGTTTTATAGCGCTTTCCTCTCGTTGATTTGCTTTTGAAGCTTTCAACACTGCGTGCAGAGCAAGCTGTTGCCCTTGAGGAAGACACATTTAAAAGCCCGAATTTCTTTTATGGATTTCTCGCCTAAAATTGTAGCCCTAATCACTCTCTCTTAGTTACGTTTTTATTTTTTAAACGTACCCTTGGGTGAGGCTTGGGTCGTTCCTCGGATTTCTTTTTTTTTCCGTTTTTCCCGTGCTCGGATATTTTTTCTTGTGCTCTTGCACGGTGGGCAGAAGCTTTTCTGAGACAGCCTAAAGCATTTTGTGCTCATCCACCCGTCCTGGGTCTTGATAGCTGATGTTGCTGCCGAAATGGAGGGGAATAAACCACAATGACAGCCCGTGCACACTTTTAGGTTGCTAACGTAAGTGAGAAATGCGGATAGTTTCTTCAAGCTTAAGAATTTTAGCGGTTCTCCTGAACCATATTCGTTGTTGACGCACGGAGGAACAAGCCTTCCGCATAAGCTTAGTGCAACAGTGAAGTCTTTCCTTATAACCACAGCCCTGTCGATCACAACAATACCACTGTCTTCGTCAACTTTGAAGAGTCATGAGCTGGACACTCCAGAACTGGCAACTTGAGTGCTCTTCGAATGCAGGGAACGAAGATGATTCCTCTGAACACATCTCTAGAACGGAAGGGACCTTAGTTTCTTTAGCATTACTGTTTTTTATGTTTACATCACGTCGCCATCACTTGCCGACTTACGAACATCACAATTTACTGTTGCTGTTAGCTTCAAAGGTTTTCTTCTGGGCTTTGGTGCTTTTGCTTTCGATAGGTGCGCAGGAATGTTGGAAAAATAAGTTACTCTGCACCCACCTTAAGCGTCCACCTGCCACGGGGAATCTTAACAATGCTGCCTTTACCGATGTGCTAGTAGAAAGTTATAAAGTCTTCGGCACGTTAAGTGCTGCCGACTGCACGTTTTCTCTTGAGAAGCATATCCACTTTGGCAGCCCAGCGCGCTGCATGTTAGCACACAGACTCTTTGTCAAACTTGGCTTACTACACAAAACACGTGATCTCCAAGTCACATACCTATATTCCAACTTATAGATAAGCGATAACACCAAAGGAACTTTTTCGGAGTGCACGCCGGCGACAGACAGCCTAGACAGACACAGAGAAAAGCACTGAACGTGCCCGCCGACAGCCGGCGGCTCGATCCCAACGCGACGCCAGCGCCATCTCTGAAGGGATAGACGAGTTGGAGCCGCCTCCTAAGCAGACTTATCCAACTGACCTAATCCACCAACGTTGGGTGCGGCCGGTATTTGTGTTTGCACCGCTATTTGGAGTTTCTGGCGTGGACAAAGCGCAGAAGCAGCTGTGAAGCAACAAAAGCAAAGATGTGGCGCGGCGCCGTATTGGCCGGTTGCCTTTGCTCAAAAAGATTGCGTTCTCGTGATGACTGTGGCAGAAAGCAAGTTCCGCATCCACTCCCAGGGTTCTACGAGGGAAAGTAAGTACCCAAGAAAGTGAACGAGGAAACACCGCCGCGGTAGCTCAATTCGTAGAGCATCGCACGCGAAATGCGAAGGTTGTGGGATCGTCCCCCACCTGCAGCAACTAGTTTTTTCATCCACCTTCAATTCCATTATTTATCGTTTCTTTATTTTATTTATTAGGCACAAGTGATTTTCCCTTTGATGTGCTTGGTAACAGTGTTTCTTGGCTTCTTATGATGTGCGCACAGAAATGTTACTCGAGAAAAAGTGCGATGTTATCAGGTGTTTTATCACAGAAACGCGGAACGAAATTATGGGCAGGTGTACGTATGTGGTGGTTCTCAGGGAAATGTGCTGGCAGGGCTAATAATTTGGCGATAGAAACTGCGCGACCAGTTTATACATGAGGTTGAGACCCGTATGTAACAGTTACATTTTTTCCTTTTCGGTTGATTGAGGAGAATAATAGTAACCCTAACCTGATTTTTTTTTTTGCACAAGAGGGGTTGGTGAGACTCCTGGGCCGCTGTATCCACAAGATCAACCGAGCAAGCCGCCAGGAAAAGAGGCTGAACAACTACACGCACGCCCAAAAAGAGCCTCCAGAGAACGTCAAGAAGGAGGTTCGTGACCGCAGAGCGGAGTTACGTTCCAGCATTGACGCGGTACTTAACTACGAGGGTGAGTGACATGTTCAGGAGTAATTTGTATGAAATTTGTATAATGCACAGCAGAAAACGTAACCTCAAAATATTATATTTCCAACATTTTTTCTGGCCACGTACGCATAACCTCTTTAATGGGACCCTGAAATGATTTTTTTATTCTGCACAAGGATATGCGTTCTGAACATTTGATCTGAGCCTCCATACACGTTCAGTGAGAACACTGTAAGAATAGGCTAGGTGGCTGAACGAAGGCCGTCCAGGCGGAAAAAAGTTGTGCATGTATCGCGTAGCGCTCGGCAGATGGCGCGACAGACACAAGGGCCTTGGTTTTGAAGCAGAAAAGCAGGGCGAGAGTTATTACGGATGTGAAAAGCATCATAAAACGTTCTTCGTATGTTATTCCAGCTTCACACGGAAACTTGTTTGGATTGAACGAAGCATACGTTTAACGAGACTAAGCGTGCTCCGATAGCCATGTAGTGCACGCTCTCTTCCATGCCGGTATAGGGGCATGGCACAATGAGGCCAGCGCAACGGTAGTCGGCTACAATACCTACCTCACCCACAGAACTTACCATGATGAGATGCCAAAACCGCCCCGCGAAAATTAGCTTTACGTGTACTGTAACCTAGATAAGCTCGAAGTTAAATTGTAATGCGCTGCAAAACAGCTTTGCGGAGTGGCTATTCGAAGGCCGCATTTTTTAATAACTGAAGTTTAGTGTTCTGGTAGAGGTGGTTGTGATGTTAGTGTACAGGACGGACAAGCGTCGGCTTGTCGGCATTTGCGAATTTCTCGATCATATGGACGACTGTCATTTAAAAGCCAGGGACGCAAAAGCAGTAAAGTTTTGTGCAGATTCACATTTATTTGACAAATACGGAGAGCATGCCATAAATGAAGTATTCGTACAAGCGTTTACGTTCCATAAACAAAGTGGACACTGGCACACATTTTGCACACACGAGGAAGTTCATGGCGCCCACCATTTATTTGAGCAAATTAAACGTAGAGTTTTCAATTACTGAAGCTTCAACAGCTTTTGCAGCTACTGCGACTTCTTTTTTGCCTCAAATGTCTGTTTGCAGAACTGCCTCATTCTCATGGCTACATATCTGTGTAGCACGCCAGCAATAACTTCTTTTTATAATTGGCACAGGAGAAGTGAAACTTGTACTTATCAAGCATGTTATGCAATGTTTGTTCATAGGCATTTCTGAGAGCCGCATGCTTGTGGAATTCCATCTCCTTTGCATGAAGCAACTGAAAAAGACATCGCTTTGGGTGCAAAAGGCCTCGCCTTGTTTTACACAGAACAAGGTTGCTTTCCGGCTGATGACGAAGTGCTCTTTGTTCCAATAATCCTTCACGGCATTTTGCACACCTAGTGCTTCTCAAGTACTTCGCGGCATATAAAACCAGCTAAATAAAAAATTATGCAATCTGCAGCTGCCGGTGCTTCATGCAAGTTGTCGAACACGTGGTCATCTTCCTCTTCAGCAGCAACTAGGCCATTTAGCTTCTCTTCGAGTTTCTTCAGGTGTTCTTTTGACTTGACACTGTCGTCAAAAGCAAATTTAAAATCTCAGTGTAAGTACAGGTGCACCTTGGCGAGATTCATTTTCAACGTGAGTTTCCGAATTTAGGGGATTTAATAAAACTGTAAACTGACACCATGTTGTAAAGCTGCAGAAATGCGGGCATAGGTTTGTGGTCATTTTGGCCACCAGAGTGTCGGATAATCCCAAAGAAGCGTACCAACACGCCTTGGTTAAGTTTTCCTGTTAAAACATATTTGAAACCACACTCCTTTAGCAGGTATCTTTATAGTTCCAGTGCCGACAAGATAGCCACAAGAAGGCCCTCAGCAGTGTGCTCGGTTAGGCAACGTGCTCTTGAGGTCTTTCCTTTTTCGCATTTATTTGAGCAATGCAACGACGAGGCCAGGACACTCAAATCTCTGCTGCCAACAGTGATGCTTTCCTTTGGATGGTTTCGGTTTAGAGCATCAAAAAGATTGTTAAACCTTCGTGTGAATTCTGCTGTTCCCTTGACATTTTCGAGTCCTTTTGTGCCTCACTTCGAGTAGAACTGCAAGCCTTTCGCTACACTTCAGCTGAACAACTGAGTGGCCAGCTTCACCAGCATTTTTTCGGTCGTTGAAGGGTTGATGTGGAACAGAGCTATTTTGAGGCAAACATGCAAATTTTCCGGCTGTTTAGAGTCTCCCATAAACAGCCTGTCAAAATGCACCCAGTGAACGCGATCGCCTTTAACGCTCAACACTTTCTGTGAAAGTAAATGGTTTCGAACGCATTTCATAGGATGGGGTACGTCAGAAAACAAATATACATTGCGTTTCTCATCAACGGGATGACTGAAGTAGTTCCGGGACTGTTCCAATGCTCCAGTGACGCCGAACTCCTTCTACATTGCACGGTTCGTATTTGCGCCATCACAGGCGACCACGCCGTCTAAGACCACCGCGTATTCAAGCAAAAGTATTGGAAACACTGCTATCGGCTGAGAGTACTTGTTGCCAAATGACCGAAAGGGAAATACAAGCCCGTGGTCAGCAAGGTCGTCGCGGGCTGCTGAAGAACCTTCATAATCAGTGAAGCCACTGTATGTCATCTTCTTCGAATGAACTCGAATTTCCTTTCGAACGCGCATTTTATTGATAACAAGTATTCCGTGGCGTTGAAAATTTTCTTTAGTGGACATCTCCTTCTCAAAGGCTGTGAAAAACCTCTTGTCAAAGTCACACCTGACTCTTATCATGCACAGGAACTTGCACACTGTCGTAACGCAAGGAAGTGGAAGCACCTCATTACCTCGCAGGAACGAGTATGCAGATTGGCTACGTATGTGCAACAGCAAACACGTCAGAAGCCAATCCTCTGTTTACTGCTGCTTTTTTTGTTCGGCAACCTCGCTGCTGCTACACACTCCTTTACCGCAGTCAGCCGACCACTAGGGAGATCAATTGTGCGTGATTTCTCGCCCAGTTCTTCTCTTGACAATATTTGCATGTGCATATGACCTTCTGCAAGCTCCACCGACATTTTGTTAAAGCGTTTCAGCAGACGATTTTTGGACCTTTTCAGAGCATAATTTGACCGACGCAGTGCTGCAACTTTGTCAATGCTCTGGTATGAAGTCAACGGACGCGAAACTGAAGGCCTATGCCTGCGCATTCTTTCATCTGTTTTTTTCTGGTGCATTCGCAGTACGTTTGAAAGGCCAGAACATTTGTGACATACTAGTAAGTTCGAGCCACTGGGGTCAAGAACAATAGAGCACCTCTTGTGCCGCCATCTCTGATTGTTGTCGAGATATGCCCAATTTTTATTTCAACGTGTCGATACTCCAGAGTGCTCGGTCCACCATTGCACAGTTTCGTCTTACCAACGTGCTCTAAGATAGCCTTAACGTCATCCACAGTTGCTAAAAGTACCTTCATAATGCACATCTGCCTTTGAAACTGGCTTGCGCATCACGGTTGTTTGCCAGCATATCTTCATGAATTTCAACAATTTTAGTGGTTACAAAGGAAGATGCGGGGCTCACTGGCAATAGGCATGCATCTGAAAGTAAACGGCTTTCACGTTTTTTGGTGCGCTCCAGCTGGGAGAAGACGACGCTTTTTACTTCTCCAAAGCCGAGCAGGTGGTATCCCCGTGAGTTTGACGGAAGGAAAAATCGTGGTAAATCGCCGAAGAAGCTTGCGAATGCGAGCGTATGCAGACTTTAGGGAGGACCTAGACCCAACAGATTGAGGCGTTTTATCACATTTGCTCTTCAAACGCATCCATGTCTTGCTCCGGTGCACTCGGCAACGCATCGAAAGAGCTTCCATTAACGCCACCACTTTCAGTGCTACACGAGGCTTCACTCCTTACGATATTTTGATGCAGCGCACCGTCTGTTCGACTGTGACCGCGGTTGTCTTTCCGCCAGGCGCTTCCTTGTTTTCACTGTTTTCGATAGGTAAGCCGGACAGCCGGGAAATCTTATGGCAGCAGCATCGTCGCCAGTGATGCCTTTCACGGAGCACTCACTAAGGCGTGCCTTTTGTAGTGCGCTGTCCAGGTCTTGGACACAAGATGAGGCTCGAAGTGCTTTTCCCCGATGTGATCATGCGGCTGAAGGACACGATCCTTCCTTGGGATAGCTCGACACCGAAGGTCAATTTCACTGTACAGCCTTTGTAACCCGTTCTGGAGTGGGGAACAAAATGTTTCCTGCCCATCACAATCGCATGTGCACGCCTGACACCAGAAGAACAAACGCCGAGCCGTGTTGAGATAGGAGCGGGCGGCGCTAACACAGCAAACGTAAGCCTGTGACATTGTCACGCCATCTGTCGGAGAGTGACT
This sequence comes from Dermacentor albipictus, assembly GCF_038994185.2. Taxonomy (NCBI): domain Eukaryota; kingdom Metazoa; phylum Arthropoda; class Arachnida; order Ixodida; family Ixodidae; genus Dermacentor; species Dermacentor albipictus. Next base: position 138,214 of record NW_027225596.1, read on the forward strand.
AAAGCATGCACCAGCGTTGGGACACTGCCGCTCCAAGCCGCCATTCGGCCAGCTAGCCTATTACACTGTGAGTGAGAATAAAAGAACACCGATGGACTCCTTTTTTTTTTGTGAAAGGAAAACGCATGAAAGAGGTGACGCAGGCAGTCTGGTAGAGCATTTCGTGAAACAGAGCTAGTGAAGGGCAAAATACATAGTACAGGCTAAAGAGGCACGCAAGAAACGTGTTTGATAGTTTCGTTTTCGAAGATTCCATATCACCATTACCAAGTTCTGCAACATTACAAGAAACGTGCAGTGCACGTGCCCCCTTACTGCATTTTGTGTTTTCGTGCTGTGCCTGCGTTTATAAAGCATGTCTATAGCTCCAGCAGATGTATGCGTTAACAATCCAGTTGGTCCATTTAAATATATTGCGGAATGCCAGATCCATAAGGAGAATGCTCTTCTGCATTTGCATCACACAAAACTTCGCACTAGCTTGACTACACAGCGGTTAAAATATGCACATTGCTGCTTATCATGCAGACATACCTTCTCGTGATCAGGTGTTTGAGGTAAAAACCTGCACAAACAAGAGGGAGGAGTGCTTTCCACAGTGCATTTTAAAAGCTATCGGTGATAAAGTAGCAGAGGGCTCACTGTTCTAACGAAAGAGGTGTTTAGAAGCGGCTAGAGCCATTAAACACATTATAGGACATAGATGCATTTCGTCTTGGTTTAGGAGCTCTTCTGCTACTAAAGAATGAAGAGGGACGGTACCGTGCTGTGTTGCACCTGAGGAGGTCGTTCAAACGTGCAGAGCTCAATTATTCCTCTACGATGCAGGAAGCTCTAGCAGTTCAATGAATATTAAAAGATTTGCAACCGTACTTTATTAGCCAGATTTCAGCGTAATATTTACCACCATGCATTTTGGTCGGTTTTGCACGCAAAACAAGGACATCACTGCCTCCTTCACAGGTCCCATTTTTTTGCAAGAGTTTGATGTTGACGTTATTTACGAAAACGCACAGTGACAGACAACAATGCCTACCTGTTCAACCTCATCCCGCAATCGTCCCTCATCTTTACCTCTCCTTAACGTAGCCTTCACTAACATGCGCAGTTTGTTGCCCAAACGAGAACAACTTCGCAGCTTCACTCACGACATCGATGCCGACATCATAGTACCAACTGAAACGTGGCTAAACGGAGACGTAAGAGATAGCGAAATTTTCCCTCCTAATTCCGGCTATGTTCTGTATCGCCATGATCGGAGCAACCGGAGAGGAGGGGGTGTTCTATTAGCTATCAGAAACACCTTCTCATCTTCCCTGATCAGTCGGGATGATGATCTCGAACTATTGTGGACTAGCGCTTACAATGGTGCTGGAAAGACAATTTTCGGCGTGTGCTACAGGCCGCCGGAAAGCCATCCGTCATTCTGCGATTCACTCCGTAAAGCACTAGCCGACATCACTGACAAATTCCCAAACGCACCTATTCACCTCTTTGGTGATTTCAATTACCCTAACATTAAGTGGCCTCTGCTTTCTGTAACCAACAGGTCACCGTTATCAGAAGCTAAACAATTTATTGATCTTATGCTAGACTTCAACCTTCATCTGGTGATATCAAGTCCTACAAGAGGAGATAACACCCTTGACCTTATGCTCACATATTGCCCCGATAGCGTAAGGAGCGTTACCACACCACCCGGTCTTAGCGATCACAACCTCATTCATATCTGCATGGCCATAGCACCTAAGAAAAAGTCACCCACAACAAAAATAATAAAAGATTACAAAAGCGCGGACTTTGACGCCATCAATAACGAACTCCAAATTTTTTAAATGATTTCCAGCAGTCTTACTTATCAAGAACTGTTGATAGCACCTGGGAACTTTATAAGAATGTATTGCTCAACCTAGAAGCTAGATACATACCAACAGTTCTCGTGAAATCTGACTTTAACAATGAATGGTTTAATAAACGACTAAAACTCTCCTTGCTAAAAAGAGAAGCCTTTACCGAAAAGCCAAACTTACAAATAACTCAGAAACATGGGAAAAATACGAACTGTGCGCTAACCAATATATTTAGGAGCTGACGATAGCCAAAGATAACTTCTTTAATCATGACCTTCTGACAATTCTACGATCAAACCCCAATAAATTCTGGCGCTTGCATTCTAGACACATTCTAGACAGATTGAACTAACAGATCCTTATGGTAATCTCATCAATTCTGAGAAATGCGCGTCAGCTCTTAACGACTACTTTACCTCAGGTTTCTCCATCGCTAACGACACTCCCATTGAACCAATACCACCACTCTCAGTAAAATTAATGCCAGACAACAAGCTCAACCCTGATGGCATATGTAGCCTCATTAATTCACTCAAACTAACCACGTCAGCCGGGTGTGATGGAATCAACGCCAAAATACTAGTTAACACCAGTAACATTTCTAGCCAAGTAATACATCTAATATTTACGCAATCCTTAAAGACTGAAAGCTTGCCCGACGACTGGAAGACGGCCCATGTCGTACCAATCTTCAAGAGTGGCGACCGCTCCCGTGCTTTAAATTATCGCCCAATTTCTCTGACCAGCATTCCTTCTAAACTTCTAGAACATATAATCTCATCCAACCTAATGTCTCACCCGGAATCTATCAACTTCTTTTACCCTCACCAGCACGGCTTCAGAAAACTATTTTCATGCGAGACCCAACTCGCCGAGTTCACCCATGACATTCTACATTTCATGGACCTTCATTTGCAGATTGATGGCATTTTCTAGGATTACTCAAAAGCATTCGACCGCGTTTCCCACAATCACCTACTTCAAAAACTCGCATCTATCGCAATCCCAAATAGCGTGCTTACCTGGCTTAAGGGGAGATGTGGGTCTTAAAACCAACTTTGTTAATTTTAGTGTGAACGGGATGATATTTAACAGTATTGTTCGGCTTTTTCTGCTGATTGCAAATATCTAATTAGATTTTGTATATCTTCATTAGAACAAATGATGCAAAGTTTTTAATACAGAAATTTAATCGATTTCTTACGGGACTTTTCAAAAACTTAACTTTGTCAAGAGGAAAAACAAAGTATATGGCCAGAACGCCAGAGAGTAGCTCTAGCCGGTGATGCTATTTTTATTGTTCTCAGTGCAATTATAATGCAAAAATACCAGATGTAAACATAATTTCAATATCTTTGCTAATTTTCATTTGTATTTAGTGGCAATTAAAATTTAGCCGGCAACTTTAGAAATAAATAAATAGCATCACCGGCTAGATCGATTCGACACAAATATATTGATACCAAACATTTTGCTGGTACTTAGAAAGAACATATGAAGATACCCCGTAAGGCAGTGTGCGGTGTTTAAAAAAATGAAGCTGAGAAAAACGAGTTTGAACTTTTAGTTCACTATAACGTTTAATGGACTAACAATATGGCAATATTGTTAGCCCTGTCTTTCAGCAACAAGTTCATGACATATATATGGCCATTTTGCAAAAATAGCATTGAGATATTGGTTGCAAAATCATGCATAGTCACTGAAAGCAATGCCAGAAAGCTAGCACCACGAGCTTCACATTCCTATTTTAGTTCCTTGTTGTACAGAAGGCACACAAATGACATCCCTATGCAAATAAGGCTGCGCAGAGTTCATGGCCACAACAAAGTATGTCCTTTCCACAAAGTTTATGGCTACAACAAAAAATTTGAATCAAACCCCAGTGGTGGTCGCCATATTTCAATGGAGCTGAAATGCAAAAAAGTTCCTGTGCTTGTGTTGTAGCGCTTCCCAAGTGGTCAAAATTGGTCCAGGATCATATCACGGTTTTGGAACATAAAATTCCAGAACTCAAATTAAAAAAAAAAATTATCTCTTGCACACACCAGGCACGTACCCAGGATTTTTTTTCGGGGGGGGCCCACCACCTCCATCATCATCATCATCATCATCATCATCATGTTTTATGTCCACTGCAGGACGAAGGCCTCTCCCTGCGATTCCCAACCGATTCCAACTAGCGCCCGCGAATTTCCTAATGTCATCGCTCCACTTATTGTTTTATCGTCCTCGATTGCGTTTTCCTTCTCTTGGTACCCATTCTGTAACCCTGATGGTCCAACGGTTATCTAACCAGTGCATTACATCACCTGCCCAGTTACATTTTTTTCCCCTTGACGTCAATTAGAATATCGTCTATACCCGTCGCTCTCTGATCCAAACCGCTCTCTTTCTCTTTCTTAACGTTATGCCTAGCAATCTTCGTTCGATCGCTCTTTTCGCGGTCCTTAACTCATTCTCAAGTCTCTGCCCCATATGTCAGCACTGGGAAAATGCACTGATTGCACACCTTACTTTTCAATAATAATGGTAAGCTTCCAGTCAGGAGCTGGCAATGTCTGCCGTGTGCGATCCAACCTATTTTTATTCTTCTGTGAATTTCCTTCTCATGATCAGGGTTCCCTGTGATTAATTGACCTACGTAAACGTACTCCTTCACAGTCTCTAGTGGCCTACTGGCGATCCTGATCTCTTGTTCCTTTGCCCGGCTATTTATCATTATCGTCATCTTCTGCATATTAATATTCAACCCCACTCCTACACTCTCTCTGTTAAGGTCTCCAATCATTTGTTGTAACTCGTCTGCATTGTTGTTGAATAGAACAATGTCATCGGCAAACCGAAGGTTCCTGAGATATTTGCCGTCAATCTTTACTCCTAAGCCTTCCCAGTTTAATAGCTTGAATTCTTCTAAGCACGCAGTGAATAGCTTTGGAGAAATTGTGTCTCCCTGTCTGACCCATTTCCCCATAGGGATCTCACTGCTTTTCTTGTGTAGAATTAAGGTAGCTGTAGAACCTCTGTATATATACTTACGCGAAGGACGAGCCAGTAAGACGAGAAACTATTTACAGATCATATTTACAACAACGGTTGCAGCGCTGACCACTTAGATTCACAGCGCGAGCCCAGTTCGTTCTTCCTCCTCTTTTCTGGAGTGATGGCGCCCACGCACCTCGTTCAAACAAACAAATACCACACGCATGTAGCAATATTTTTCAAGCTTTTTACGTAAGCGTTCTATAGTCCTTGATTACGTAGTGCCTCGAGCTAGACTGCCGGTATCGCTACTGAATCAAATGCATTTTCGTAATCTATATAAGCCACATAGAGAGGCTTATTGTACTCTGCAGATTTCGCGATAACCTGATTGATGACATGGATGTGATCCATTGTAAGGTATCTCTTCCTGAAGCCAGCCTTTTCCCTTGGTTGACGAAATCCAGTGTTGCCCTTATTCTATTGGAGATTATTTTGGTAAATATCTTATACAATACTGGGAGCAAGCTAATGGTCCTATAATTTTTCAATTCTTTAACGTCTCCTTTTTTGTGGATTAGTATAATGTCTGCATTCTTCCAGTTTTCTGGGACCCTTGCAGTCGATATACACTTCGTATAAAGAGCCGCCAGTTTTCCAAGCATTATGTCTCCTCCATCTTTGATTAAATGGACTGTTATTCCACCTTCTTCTCCCGCTCTTCATCGCTTCATGTCTTGCAGCGCCCTTTTGACCTCATCGCTACTTATAGGAGAGTTTCTGTATCCTGTTCATTACTGTATCTAAGTGAGGTATCGTGACTCCTCTGGGTACTGTATACAGGTCAGCTTAGAATTTTTCCGCTGCTTTTACTGTATCTTCGAGATTGCTTATGATATTATCCCTCTTATCTTTTAGTGCATACATCATGGTTTGTCCTATGCCAGGTTTCTTTTTTACTGATTTCAGGCTGCGTTCATTTTTTTACGGCTTCTTCAGTTTTTCACATGTTATAGTTCGAATATCAGTTATTTTCGCCTTGTGGGTCAGATTTGACAGTTCCGCGAATTGCGTAACGCTGTGCGGCTGCCAGTCCCACACAACCACGTAGAGCCCAGGACTCTGCGATTCTAGACGTACTGCGCTCACCGAGAAAGGTTAGAAAAACACCCACATAACCACAGCAGAGAAGTGGCTACGTGAGGCGGTTCGACCGATAACTGTGGAAGCGTCATTCAAAGCAAGTAATTATTCACCACTTCCGGCGGCGTTTTCTCTACTTCCTTTTTAACTAAAAAGATGTTGATCCATAAATATTCTCATAACCAACGGCTAACATTTTTATTATTCGCTTTTGCTTGCAGTTTGGTTGTTGCGTTGGCTCTCTCCCTTAGTAGACCGCTTAATTTCTCAACTCCTTGCGATTTTTGTTTCCGGTTTCCAATTTTGCATGAAAAGTGCTATACAATTAAGGAAAAACAGACGAGGTAACTGGCGACAGTCATCTCGCTAATGGGTTTAAGGGTTATTGCAGGGTTTCATGATGGACGCTCTTTCACATCATTTTATTTCCCACCTTATCTAACCCATATCACGTGTATATGGTTCCGGGCATCTGCCAGCGTCGCGGCGAGCCGTAACTCAAGGAAATAATGAAGCAAAGGGAAAAGTTAAAGGCAATTGGTGTTTTCTCCGGCCGCAACTCGTTCCATGAGAGTACAGACCAGCTGAGTAACAGCCGCATCCCTCTCCTGCTCCCAGGATCAGCCTAAACAAAGAAGGTTGAACTAACAAAAGCAACAGCTATGCACGTGACGGTTGAATAGATGGTGACAACTGAGCGCATCTCGAGTTAATCGCGCGGGTGCGGAATCTATGAGAAAACTTTTCTTCACATTACAAGAGATGCCGGTAACTACCGCCATCTAAAAGGAGTGAAAAAGGCAGCATAAGGCTGACCGATGAACACCTGCCAAGTCTCAACACTAATCTGGTGGCGCTTTAGGAATGTGTGAGGAGTGGTGGCGTGGGTGGGGAGGGGGGGGGGGGGGGTATGCCACTTGATTTCGGGGGGGGCCCGGGCCCCCCCGGGCCCCCCCCTGGGTACGTGCCTGGCACACACTCACAATTGTGCATTCAGCAAAAGGTCACACCTATTTCTATAAAAGCTCAGGACTGTAGGCAGAGTCTGTTGGTGGCTTGTGCCTCTTTGCAAGCTTGTTTATCAAAGCATTTCTGTTTGTGTGATCCTTGTTGGACATGTGAAGCCTCCGACGATCCTTTCGCGCATGCCACACGTGGAGCACTCCAGCACAAGCTTGGCACAGAGCCCGTACTCCTTGGCGGGGTCCTTCGAAGCATCAGCGTTTTCTTGGCGCACACGGGACACGGCATAAGTCCAAATAAGTCTTGCACCACGGATAAATCCACGATGGCAAGTTCCGTTCCGCTGTCGCTGACGTCCTCTTTCGTGTCAACACCCAGCAGCTCAAACTTTCGCTCCGTTGCGGACTGCGACGCCAGGCGCCTTATCGGCGATCGCTGCGCGCTTGCTTCTTTCTTCGGTCGTGAAGAAAACGGTATCTACACGGTCTGCGCCAACATGCGAGGCGTGGATGGACGAAGTGTTGATGCTAGACGTACTGGGTTGCAGCTCGGAACTCGATCCAGCAGAATCTTCAGGCAGACCAGCACCCGGCAACTCCGGGTACACGACAGGCTTATCCGTCTTCTGTCGTGCATTCCACGGCCGCCATCGCGCCTTGCCGAACGCTTGACGCGTAGTAGTCTTCATACGACGGTGTCCTCCAGCCATTCGGGCAGCGAAAAGGACACTTTATCGAACGTTGTCGAGAAGCGAGCGGCCGAACGTTCACAGCGGCGCGATGAAACCACACAAACACGCAGCGCGCACGAGAGCGACCGGCCTGTCGGGAACGCGGGAATCGGCACTCAAACGGCGCCAGACCAATAGGAGCGAGGCGCGCGGGGGGTGTGCGCGCTTTGGCCAATCAGCGGCACGGGCGCATCCTTCAGAAATGACGCGATAGCGTCGGTTCCTCCTCACCTACGCCATATTGAACCGGCGCAAAATACGCACAAAGAAAGCAGCTTCCACACAAGCTCAAAATGGCGCCCGCCGGCCAACGCGTTCGCAAATGACGACGGCGCGAAGTTCGAACATTTTTGGCGATTTTTGCTAATTCCGCGGCCACCCTGGCCCGTATAGGTGTTCTTTTTTATTATTTTCCGATTAAATTTAGGTTATAGATTTCGCGGAGGGATTCTTGAATGTATAAACATAGCGAAAACGCACTTTTTCAAAAATCGACTTTTTTTGCGATTTTTTGACATTTCAAGACCCGCGTCTCCCCTTAAACACTTCTTAAAAGGGCGCACACAGTTTACCTCTGCAAATAACCATAATTCATCTCTTAGCAGCGTAACATCTGGTGTGCCACAGGGTGCTGGTTTATCGCCTCTACATTTCCTCGTCTACATCAATGACTTACCTGCTAACATTAAGAATAAATTACGTCTTTTCGCGGAAGACTGTGTCCTATATTCCCCAATCAAAGGCTCGAATGAAATCGCCGCACTACAACAGGATCTCGATTCCATTGCAGTATGGTGCGAGAAATGGTACATGCCGCTTAACCTTACTAAATGCAAAGCTCAGTCATTCACCCGCAACCACAGCTTAACCAGTCACACCCACACAATAAATTCTGCTCCTATCAATTATGCCCCGTCTTACAAATATCTCGGCGTTCACGTGACATCAACACTATCATGGGCAACTCATGTTGACACCATCAGTTCTAATGCTTCACACACCCTTGGATATTAAAAACGCAACCTGAAAGCCGCATCACAAGAAATAAAAAAGCTAGCATATCCAGCATTCGTACATCCTCAGTTGGAATATGCGTCATCTATCTGGCACCCTTCCCAATCATATCTAATCTATGACATAGAAGCAATACGAAATCGCGCTGCTCGGTTTATAACTTCCAATTACTCTCGTGATACCAGCATAACCGCACTAAAACGTACACTTGAACTACCATCACTTGCTTTCCGTCGGATCATCTCTCGCCTCTGCTTGCTTCACACCTTTTATGACCATCCACACTCCAGGTATTCCCTGTTAAATCCACCCTTACGTACATCATCTCGCTTAAGCCACAGTCGTCCCATAGCAAACATTAACACCCGATCGTCTGCCATGAACACTTCATTCTTTGCCGATGCTATAACCCATTAGAACCATCTCCCAGAAAATATCGTGTAATGCAATGACCGTGAAACGTTCCGCGAAATGTTAAATAACCACACTGCTAAATTGCCGATACCACCGACCCTTACTCTAACATGATGTTCCTTTTTTTTCACAATTGTCCTTGGCTTGCATTTGTTTATTGTTTCTTGACTGTTCTGTACATTTCTTCTAACATTGTTGCAAGAAATAAAGCCCTCCCTTATGTAATGCCTCCTGGCCTTTAAGGTGAAAATAAATGAAATCAAATCAAATGAATTGCACTATCATCTGGACTATCAACTTCTGGACCTAGCTAATCAGGCATTGGGTGCGCGCGTGCGCACACACGCACACAATTTCTCTAACGCGCTCTTTACCGCAACTATGCGACTTGTTTCCCACACTTCACACACACACTCCTTTCCACTTTGACATTCCTGATGCTAATCCAATAAAATGTACTTGTCGAACATTTAGGCAGTGCTTCTATGCCGACATGCTACCACGAATTCTAACGAAATTATGGTTGGCAACTGCGAAAATTGCGTGCAATTCTATCGCGACAATACATATATCATTCCCTTGCGTGCCTCATTCACGAACTTTAACCTTCGGAACATACCTCATTGTTTTGTAAAAGCTGCCGCGAGAATCTTGTTCAATATCTAATGAAAGTTAGCAGCTAATCTGTCAAAATGACTAGTAGGCAACTTTTAGCATAAAGTTAGAAGTGCTTTCATATGGCTACTGTATTTTTAAAGTACATATGGAATACCCCTTTAAAACATTATTTACTGTCTTTGTGCTTTTTTGTATGGTAGGCCCCTTACACCCTACACGTCCTGTAATGCATTCCTGATCCTGAGACAAGACGTGTGAGAAACGAAGTCCAAACGTACAAGAATTGCATTGCATAGCTCTCTTGCTTTCTATAACACGTGAGAATTGTGGTACTGTGTAGGTTTGCCATGCAGAAAGTTAAATGTTACTGAAACATATTTGCTTTTGTTTCCGATGTGTCAGAATCCAGTGACAGAATTGAATGTTTGCTTTTGTAGAGGGAGCCGTCGTGGCACAGGATGCGGCGCCGGCACCAGACTCATCTGACGAAGATGACGCCGCGCAGATAAGTGAGTGTTTTCAGTATTGCAGTGCTACAACGGCAGTCGTAACTGCATCGTATGCCCGGCTAACCTACAGGTTTGATTTGCTGCACAATATGGGTGCAGAAGGAAACTTCATGGCTGTTTCGTCAAATCAGGGTATATAGACGTTGTTCACTTCATCGTGTTTCATAACCTGAATTCTGATTCTATGTTTACTTGTGGTTAAATCTGGCTGGTTCCTGTCCAGAGCGTAAAGCATGACAGGTTGTTTCAATGTCTAAAGCAAAATGTTTAATATATTATTACTGCTAGATCATCACAGCCAGCCAACTTCTCATCTGTGCTATGCGGCACCATTAAGGGGTAGAATAACGGTTTCTTTTACATTAATGTACATGACTTCTCAGTTATGACTACTGTTTGTGCTGCAGTTTTTCATCTGATGGTGCATTGAATTCAACTTTGGTGTACCATTGTTCTGGTGCAGCAGTTAATTTTTTATATTTCTGTTTTCCGAAATGCTTGTTGCAATGTCTGACGCTTTACTTGGGTTTAATAATGTTTAGTATAAAAAATTTATGTACCTTACACCTTCTTCTTGGGCAGTAAAAAGGGCTGCAGTACTCGAAATAAGAAGACACACAACGCAGTTTGTACAGGACGCAAGGAATAATTGCCCATTGAAATCTCGAGGTTTGAAGCAATGACGGCCGGCTTTGGGGGACAAAATTAAAATTAATTAGAATTGACAGTTGGGTGAGTTTGTGCGACAGCGATGTATACGGAGCTGTTCAATGTCAATTTCGAGTTTCATTCTGGGATCGGGGTGGTAAGCCAGTTTTGAAATATTGCGCAGCTGTTGCAAAACATACCAATAAGGTGACAATGTCAATTAAGGTGCCATGAATATTCGACTAACATATGAATGCAATGATAGGGTTGTCACAAAAAACCCTCCAATATATATGGCATAAGAACAAGCATTACCTGCTGCGCTTAGTGCATTGATACGACCTTCAGGGCATGCTGCACGTGTCACTACATTGTCGACTTGTTTGTTGTGTTATTGTTTCAACAGACTCATGCACAATGTGTCTTTTGTAAAGATAATTGAAATTCACCCACAAAATTAGTGCAGACTTAATCAAGTCAAGGGCCTGCCTCGCGGAACGCTTCCGAGTCACCAAAATTATTAGTCTACTCATTCCACACCCACAGCGCCGCATTCGACTCCGCTTCGATGTACCTCCAGTGCTTCACGCTTTCCTAGTATTCGTGGATTGATGAACCACGGTACATATGTTTGGAGCGAAGGCGGGGCACGCCTAGACTCACAGCACCGCCATTGTCCGACCTTCCGTGTATGATGGTCTGTTCTGTTTCGTGTTTTCGAGCACAGGCCTCACATTGGCTCCCGTTCCCACATTTCATGTCACCCTCATGCCTCGTCGTCACCGACGAGATCATCAGCGCTCTTGCCTAGCTGCTTGCGTTCCTGCTGCAATCTATCGTCCGTAGCACGAGCCGGGCTCTTGCCTTGTCATATAATGTAGGTTTCATATAATAATTACTCGAGAGAACTCTGGCGCTAGTGTCAACGGCAGCTGCAGTATCAGTGGTTGCACCAGCGTGGGAATTATGGGAGGTACATGGATTTGCCTAATTTTGTCCTTTTGGCTTCAAGTGGCTTTGTGACTTCGTAAGCTCGCCATTTTCAACAGTGTACTGTGTAATTGGTAGTTAAATAAACATTAACAATGTCCGACAGCAGGATTTGAACACAGTACCTCAATCACAGACGCCGGATATTGAAACCATTAGGCCACAGATGCATGTATCGATAAACGATGTGAAGCACCCTTACGAATTTGTCGCAGGCATCAGTCACCTTGAGATGTTTCGTGAGTTTCAATTTGCCCACTTCGACAAGCTCAACATTTTCAATTAGAGTTGCGATTGTTTTGATTGCTATGAAATTTACGACAGTAAGATTTATAGAGGGTAACATACAAAGCCGCAAAAACTTCTGAATACACAAGCACGAATATGCGACAAATCCACGTACCTCCCATCATCCCCATGGCAGGACGACTGAGGCACCAGAGTTAGCACCAGTATATTGTAGGAAACCCTATGCCCCTTGTCCTCGAAAGCCGGATCACGTGTTCAAACGTATCCTCTCGCTCCATTCATTCGCGCAGCGCCGTTTGGGTTACTCTCGCTGCTACCCTCCACTCCGGCTTCGCCGTCCCTTCTCCCACTGTCGCGGCACGGCAGCGGTGCCGGTGGCGGGCATGCCTTACTGCTTCGCGCCTGATCCTCGGTTATCCACGCCTTGGTCTCTGCTTCACGTGGCTGTATGGCTCTCTGCCGCGTCTATCCCTTCCCCGTTTGCGGAGAGCGTTCCTCGGTGTCATATGTCGCCGCTGGCAGTGCTTGCGCCTGGCTGTCTCCTGGAACCTCCACTCGTGCCCTGTACATCCCCTTACCTGGCGCAGTGCCGTTGCGGTGACTCGAAAGACAATTCTAGCGTTTCGTCCTGTTACTGTCTGTAGTGAAGAGTGCGTGACCTCTACTGGATACCTGTGTTCTCCGCCCATTTTCTCATGCCAGCTCTTAAGGAAGAATAAATGTTTGCTAATCTCCCCCCCCCACCTCTCCACTACTGTGAACCACTCCACTACTGTGAACCACTATATTATCACCAGAGGGGCGACTCGATAGCGGCGTATTGCAGTGTGTGCTACCGAATCCGATACGCAGAACCGCCTACGTTTTGTACTGCGTGTTCTGTATGCATTACCAAGAAGCGCAATAGTAGGCCAATTTCTTTTCACGTGTCCAGCGCACGCTGGAGGAAGGTTTGGAACGAAAGTCTGGAATGTGTAAAGGGAGACCAAAGCGAAACAAAAAATAAGTTAAATAAGACTAACGGAGCATTGTTTGAGAACCCTGCAGGCAGTCATTTCAAAAACATTGTTTGAATATTAGATGAGAAAATGAAGATAGAAGTATCAGTATATTATATCGCGCCGAAACCCCAGTGCTGGTATATCAGCGTGACGTCAGGGATTGCAAAGTATGTTTTTGCATTTGTGCCGCGTCGGCTGAATTGAGGTTCTCTAAACTTGCCATGCTCCATATTTGGCTCCTTTAGAATACAATGTAGTCAATCTGTACCGCTATATATAATTAGGAGGCCCTAGAAGATGCCGTCGGAATCGAAGACGTCACTGAGCCCCCAGGTGCGGGAACTGAAGTAGGCGTCGCCACCCGTATTTCGTTATTGCGCTCTTTCTAGCTTACCAAACGTCCTATCGTTGTAAGAGTGGTATTTTTGGTGTTGTGGAACGGCAATTTAGTGATGCAGAAGAAATCACTTTTCACTTTAGTGTCCCTTTAACGCCTCCTTCACCTCCGCCACGGGTAGGGCCGATATTGCGCCATCTTCGGGAGCGGCGCTGGTAAGGGGAGTGCTTGACGCCTGCCTCACCTTCGTCGCGGGTCCGTTCGGCACTGCATTATCTTCCACCATCTGCACTATGCATAGACTCACTGCACCGCCATCAATGCCCCTTTCCTGCATCTTCTCTTGTACACGTTTTTGTAATATTCGCAGATTGACGGCACGCTGTTAGAAGGTTTCCAAGTGGGTCGCGGCACCGTCATTTTCTTTCCTTCGCCGCATCTCCTCTGTGTTTTTCTAATATTCGTGCATCCAAAGCACTTTCTAGGTAGGTTTGGAACGACAGTGAGGGAAGTCTACACTCGCAGTCCCACCGTCAACGCCCCTTTCCTTTAAGTCTTCTGGTTCACGTTTTTCTGCTATACGCAGATTCACGGGACGCAGTTAGAAGGATTGGAACAAAACTCGGGCCGTCTACACTCCCGGCACCGTCGTGGTCCCCCTTCCCCGTATATTCACTGCTTCTTTTGTTCCTAATATTTTCGCATCCACAGCACGCTGAAGAAAGGTTTGGAAGAAAGGCGGTGGAGGTTTAGGCTAACAAAGCAATTTAATGTATCTCCTTTGTGTTTTTCTAGTATTCGCGTATGCACGGTAACGCTGGAGCAGGTTTGGAAGCAAAATGGAGAAATCGAGACTCGCAGCACCCTAGTTAGCCCCCTTTCGTGTATATACTCTGTTTAATATTTTTCTAGTATTTGCGCATCCAGGGCAATGCCGAGAGCTGGTTATGAAGGAAAGTGGCCGGATGTTCAAACTCACGGTGTCAGCACTGTTCTAGGTTTTTCTAGTGCTCCCGCATTCATTCCAACGCTGGAGCACGTTTTTAGAATAAAATAGGCGAAGTCCAGACTCACATCGATGTGTTTGGCTCCGTCCCCTTGTACAGTATAACCTTTGTTTGGCATTCTAGTATGCTTCACATTGCATTTACAGCTACATTAGAGCAAATTTGTTATTAATTACTTGGAAGTACAGACTTATGGTGCTGTGCTTCACTCCCCTTTCTTCTATCTCCTCTGCTTCGTGTTTTCCCTCTATTCACATATCTTGGCAGGTTTTGAAGGAAAGTGGGGACAGTCCAGACTTACGTTATCGAATTTGGAGCCTCTACCCTTTATCTTCTCGATTTCGTGTTTTCCTACTATTTGCACATCCATGGCACGCTGGAGGAAGGTGTGGAAGGAAAGTGGCGGAAGTTTAGGCTCATAGCGCAGCGTTTTATACTCTCCTTTACTGTACCTCCTTTGCTTTGCATTTTTCTAGAATGTGCGTATGCACGGTAATGCTCGAGTAGGTTTCGAAGGAAAATGGGGAAGTGAAGACTCTTGGCGCCCCGTTAGACCTCGTTCCCTGTACATATTGTTTAGCATCAATCAGGCCAGCATGTTCAAAAGGAAAGTGGGTGATGGCCAGACTCGCAGTGCCCGTACTGTTCGAGATTTTTTAGTGCTCGTGATTCCCTTGCAACGCAAGAACAGGTTTTTGGAAAAAGAATTGAAGGAAGACCAGAGTCGTCGTGCCGTGTTTGTCCCCCTATCTTTGTATATTATGTTTCGCATTGTTCTAGTATTCCAGTGTTCGCATCTACATTGGAGCAAGTTTGGTAGTAATTTGGGGGAAGTACAGATTAACAGCGCCGTGTTTGAATCCTTTTCTCTCTATCACTTCTGCTTCGCGTTCTTATATTCACGAATCAACGGCATGCCGGAGGCAAGTTTTGAAGGAAAGTTGTAGTCGAGATCTATATGTTGCCGCATTTGAACCCCGTTCCTTTGTATTTCCTCTGATTCATGTTTTTATAATATTCGCGCATCCACTGCACGCTGTGGGAAGCTTTAGAAGGAAAGTGGCAGAAGTTTAGGCTCACAGTGCAGTGTTCTGCGCCCTCCTTTGCTCTATATCTTTTGTTTTGCATTTTTCTAGGACAGTCTATCCCGCATATATCAAATTATTGCCTATATCGAAGAGTTGAAAAATCCCCTGGGGATTCTCATGCAAAAGTATTGCGCTATTGTTCGCGTATATAGAACTCCCGTGCACCGGCATATCGATGTATCGAACTCCATGGTGAGCCAGCCCCCGCAAGTGTGCTTCTCCTCACGAACATCTCGCGATGTTCCCGCGATCTCACGCGCGCCGCCCCGCACTCCGAGAAAAGGGCGTGCGGGTAAAAGGCACGTGACGAGGGTTGATTGGGTGTGAAAGGGAGCGCGAGGGAGAAACCATGCTGACCGCAGGCACCCGTTTCCTTTGTTTTGGTTGGCCGACACCGCTGGCGCAGCGAAAAGAACGAGGTCAGTGAGGGTATGGTGAGGATACAGAAGGCACTAGAAGGAAGAAATATGAGGCTTAGTCTCATACAATCAAGCGGATGCAATAGAAGAGCAGCAGCTTCCAGGTTTATTTTATGCGGACGGCATTTTGTTGCTAGCTAACAAGCAAAGTGATTTGCAACGTCTGGCTGTTATCTGTGAACAGGAAGGCTGCAATTTAAGTTTGCAATTTAGCGTGAGAAAATCGGGTTTTATGGTATTCAATGAAAACAGTGAACAGCCAGTGGCAATACAAGGCCGCGAAATAGCTCGGATAAAAGAATGTGAATACCTTGCTATATAGATAGACGAAGGCACTAGATATATGGAAAAACAGCAAAAAACAATAGAAGTAAGGGGAAATGAAATGCAGCCATAATGAAACACAGGGCTGTGGGGCTGCAGTAGGTACGAAGTGTTCCGAAGTATGTGGAAAAGTGTAACGGTTTCAGGGCCTACCTTTGGAAATGTAGTTGTTTGCTTGAAATCAGGGGTACAATCGAGACTTGATGGCAACCAAATGTCGGTGGGTCGCTTTAGGTTGGGTTCACACGGGAATACTACAAACGAAGCTGTACAGATTGATATGCACTGTACTAGTTTTGAAGTGAGGGAATCTCACAGTAAAATTGATTATGAGGAATGACTGAGGAATATGAAAGACAATGATTTGGCTGAGAGAGTGTTGAGGTATTTGTTTGTGCAGGAAAAAGCCTTGATTCACGGTGGTGGATAAGGACTACGAAGGTGATCAGCAAGTATTCAGCCTGTTGAGTGAGCAGCACAGAAACGATGAACGTCGAGCGGAAAGTCGGAGAGGCTCATAAAATCTATTGCGGGCTGGCAGTTTTAAAGTAAAGCTGCCATGATTAACTACTTGACCACTGGCCTCCTTTAAGCTTTGGGTTGAGCGAGAGCAGGAGGACAGTAATCATTTCCGCAATAGATATTAGTGAGACGTGATTGGAGATTAGTGGAAGTAGGGAAACGACAAAAAAACGAAGACTTACAAAAGCATAGTGCGTCAAGCAATAGGGCGTCAGGAAATAAGAATATTGGAATTCAGCATGTTTTTTTTTTCTTTCGTTTTTTGCTTCGGAAAGATTTTACACAGTATAATAACAACAGCTTGGTGGCCCAGCCCACCGCCTCGTTCTAAAGGGGACTCGCGTAACATCCATCCATCCAAGGGCGGGCGCAAAAGGAATTTCAAGCGTCGCCATTCCTTGGACCTCGAACCCCACCGCCCCCCGCTCCCCAATGCCGTATGGCGGACAGCAGCAGCAGTGGGAAAGCCGAAGGAGGGAAGGATAGCTTTGCAATAATACACGAATGAATGAATTAATGACAGAATAAATGCAAATGAAATGTTCTCATTGGCCCCCTTTGGCCTCCTTTCCTCCTGACCTTCTTGCTTCACTATAAGATATGATGGCTTTGTTGGGACTCAAAATGCACAGGCTGGCCAGCCACCATGCCGTAATCAGTTCAGATACTTCTACTTGAACTTGGCCTCAAGTATGGGTCGCTTTAAAAAAATGTATAAGGAAAATGCTGTAAGTTTGGCCATGACAGTGGGGAGCCCTACTGCTAACCTTGCAGAACGCATATTATGGATGAAAGGAGCATTCAATACTTTAAAAAGATCTCATAGTTAATCGAGAAACATTTGAGTGTACTATGGATTGCACTTAATGTACCAGCATTTTTTTTTCTGAATTTATCACGCTGAGGCGTAGAGCTCATTAGGGACGCTTGAAGACATAGCTCAGAAGGGTACATACTGTAACATTATCGATTGCTTGAATAATGGTTTTTTGCAATAGGTGTCACTACCTGACGCTTCAAACTGCATCACCCATAATAAACTACCAACTTGCTCTCAATTTAAGCTTCGTGGCACAAACATGCTTCGTGGTTCTTAAACTACGCGAGGGATGAACTGGAACAGATGCATAGGTAATTTGGTATATTGGATGTGTGCAACCTATAGATGCTGAAATTTAGGTACACATCATGCATATCTCGCCTCTGACTTTCATCAAATATAGAACTGCTTTTACATGAAGTTGACCAAGTTGTATGTTGGGCTTGAGGGTACGGCATGATGGGAGCAAAAGGCGTAGGGCAGTAGAAACTGGAGAAATGGACAGACTACATGTGCATCCGGAACACACAGACCCTCTTTGGAGATACGGTAATTCTTGGAAAAGGCGTCAACAAGATTATCAGGCTTATCATTGAGACATATCGCATCGCCAGCTTTGGTGATGAGATGGCTGGTAAAAAGTTGGAATTCATGTGCCTGGCATGATTTTTTTTCGCAAAACGACCCATACTGTAACGAGTGGTGCTATCGGGGTACTCAGCACATGTTCTTTGCAGCCGAGTGAAGAGTATGCTGTGATCCCGCAATTTGTGTGGTCGTGGCCATCTTTTGTTTGCTTTCTGGTGGGCTACGCCTTTTGCCTCCATCAAGCTATTTCATGTAGTTCTTTCATTGTAGCATGGAAAGTTTTTTAGGAGTCTCGTATATAGCCTATAAAGGGGCAAAAATTTTTATTTCGCCGATTTCTGCTAGCACACTACAAAATAGTCCGACAAATTGCCCTAATCTTGAACGACATTTTTGACAAAGTCCATGAATATGTAATTTCTGTATGACATGAAAACCTCTAAATAACTTTTGTTTTGCGAATAGTAGCGGTTGCTTCATAATTAAACTGTAAAATACCACCACACTGATAAACAGAATAATATATTGCTGCATCTTTGGCACTGCCATGGGATGTTGAGCCATCATCAGCAAATCCAGCACTATGATAACAGCTATGAATAGTACTTTTTCCAACTGTCATTTCGTAGCATATTCTGAAAAATTAACTATGGCAGTTGATGACAACAAGGGTCATGGTGCAGTCTCTTAGGGACCCTTGTCTGTATACCATTTCTTTAACGAATTGTCATGAACGAATGACAAACTCAAACTGACCATCTCATTGTTCGTTTATAGCATATACATTTGTTAAATGCGGTTGCATGTGTTGCATGATTTTCTTTGTACCAGAACTTTAGAACCACTTAAGCACAGCTTTCAACTCGCTGGATGCTTGGAAAAGGGGTGCGGTCCGCGTGAGACACCACCACAACAGCGAAGACGTTGCGGCCCTTTCTGCACGGAAGAGCGAAGGCCGACAGGCGCTGCAAAATCTTCCCGATAAACTGAACACGGTTCAAGCTATATAGTGTGTGTGTGTATACTTTATGCGTACTTTATATGTTTGCTTGTTGAATGTGACAGCTTGGCACACTTGTATTTCCACTAGTATGAGGATTCCACAGCAGCTTACTCCATTTGTTTCATAAGTGCACCAATGCTGTTAAGCGAAATCTTGTTAAAACCGAACTCTCAAGGCATTCCATTGATAATTTGTTTAAGGCGCGATCACGTAAGTAGTGGGAAAATGTTTGACATCAGCCTATAAGCAGCAGGGCTTGATATCTTAAGGGGGAGGTAAGTCATCAACCGCTCGGTTTTATAGCGCTTTCCTCTCGTTGATTTGCTTTTGAAGCTTTCAACACTGCGTGAAGAGCAAGCTGTTGCGCTTGAGGAAGACACATTTGAAAGCCCGAATTTCTTTTTTGGATTTCTCGCCAAAAATTGTAGCCCTAATCACTCTTTCTTAGTGAGGTTTTTTATTTTTTAAACGTACCCTTTGGTGAGGCTTGGTTCGTTCCTCGGATTTCTTTTTTTTTCGTTTTTCCCGTGCTCGGATATTTTTCTTGTGCTCTTGCACGGTGGGCAGAAGCTTTTCTGAGACAGCCTAAAGCATTTTGCGCTCCTCCACCCCTCCTGGGTCTTGAAAGCTGATGTTGCTGCCGAAATGGAGGGGAATAAACCACAATGACAGCCCTTGCACACTGTTAGGTTGCTAACGTAAGTGAGAAATGCGGATAGTTTCTTCAAGCTTGAGAATTTTAGTGGTTCTCCTGAACCATATTCGTTGTAGACGCACGGAGGAACAAGCCTTCCGCATAAGCTGAGTGCAACAGCGAAGTCTTTCCTTATAACCACAGCCCTGTCGATCACAACAATACCACTGTCTTCGCCAACTTTGCAGAGTCATGAGCTGGACACTCCAGGACTCGCATCTTGAGTGCTCTTAGAATGCAGGGAACGAAGATGCTTCCTCTGAACACATCTCTAGATTGGAAGGGAGCTCAGTTTATTTAGCATTACTGTTTTTTATGTTTACATCACGTCACCATCACTTGCCGACTTACGAACATCACAATTTTCTGTTGCTCTTAGCTTCGAAGGTTTTCGTCTGGGCTTTGGTGCTTTTGCTTTCGATAGGTGCGCAGGAATGTTGGGAAAATAAGTTACTCTGCACCCACCTCAAGCGCCCACCTGCCACGTGGAATCTTAACAATGCTGCCTTTAACGATGTGCTAGTAGAAAGTTAAAGTCCTCGGCACGTTAAGTGCTGCCGACTGCACGTTTTCTCTCGAGAAGCATATCCACTTTGGCAGCCCAGCGGGCTGCATGTCAGCACACAGACTCTTTGTCAAACTTGGCTTACAACGTAATACACGTGATCTCCAAGTCACATACCTATATTCCAACTTATAGATAAGCGATAGCACCAAAGGAACTTTTTCGGACTGCAAGCCGGCGACAGACAGCCTAGACAGACACCAAGAAAAGCACTGAACGTGCCCCCCGACCGCCGGCGGCTCGATACCAACGCGACGCCAGCGCCATCTCTGAAGGTATAGACGAGTTGGAGCCGCCTCCGAAGCAGACTTATCCAACTGACCTAATCTACCAACGTTGGGGGCGGCCGGTATTTGTATTTGCACCGGTATTTGGAGTTTCTGGCGTGGACAAAGCGCAGAAGCAGCTGTGAAGCAACAAAAGCAAAGATGTGGTTCGGCGCCGTATTGGCCGGTTGCCTTTGCTCAAAAAGATCGCGTTCCCGTGATGCTTGTGGCAGAAAGGAAGTTCCACGTCCACTCCCAGGGTTCTACAAGGAAAAGTAAATACCCAAGAAAGTGAACGAGGAAACAACGCGAGCATCGCGTTGTATAGTAGAGCATCGCACGCGAAATGCGAAGGTTGTAGGATCGTCCCCCACCTGCAGCAACTAGATTTTTTATCCATCTTCATTTCCATTAATTTATCGTTTCTTTAATTTATTTATTAAGCACTAGTCATTTTCCCTGTGATGTCCTTGGTGTCAGTGTTTGTTGGCTTCTTATGATATGCGCACACAAATGTTATTCGAGAAAAAGTGCGATGTTATCAGGTGTTATTTTGTCACAGAAACGTGGAACGAAATTATGGGCAGGTGTACGTATGTGGTGGTTCCCAGGGAAATGTGCTGGCAGGGCTGATAATTTGACAATAGAAATTGCGCGACCAGTTTCTATATGAGGTTCAGACTTCCGTATGTAACAGAGTTGCATTTTTCCTTTCCGGTTATTTGAGGAGAGCAATGGTAACCCTTAGTTGACTTTTTTTTTATGCAGAGGATAGCATCGACAAGCTCCTCGCAAGGTGCATGCGAGCAATCAGAAAGTCGCGACGACAAGAACGACGGCTCTGCAGTGCGCTGCAGACGAACCAGCCGGTGCCAGGGCAGATCATCCATGAAACACAGAACCGCCGCAACTGGCTGCTAGCTCGCTGCAGCGCGCTGCTAGCCTTCCAAGGTGAGTTACATGTTCAGGAGTAATTTGTATGAAATTTGTATAATGCACCGCAGAAAGCGTCACCCCAAAATATTACATTTCGAACATTTTTCCGGCCACGTATGTATAACCTTTTTAATGAGACCTTGAAATGATATTTCTTTATTGTGCACAAGGATATGCGTTCTGAACATTTGATCTTAGCCTGCATACACGTTCAGTGAGAACACCGTAAGAATAGGCTAGGTGGCTGAACGAAGGCCGTCCAGGCGGAAAAATAGGTTGTGCTTGTATTGCGTAGCGCTCGGCAGATGGCGCCACAGACACAAGGGTCTTGGTTTTAAAGCAGAAAAGCAGGGCGAGAGTTATTACGGATGTGAAAAGCGTCATAAAACGTTCTTCGTATGTTATTCCAGCTTGACACGGAAACTTGTTTGGATTGAACGAAGCACTCGTTTAACGAGACTAAGCGTGCTCCGATAGCCATGTAGTGCACGCTCTCTTCCATGCCGGTACAGGCGCATGGCACAATGAGGCCAGCGCAACGGTAGTCGGCTACAATACCTACCTCACCCACAGAACTTACCATGATGAGATGCCAAAATCTCCCCGCGAAAACTAGTTTTACGTGCACGGTAACCTCGATAAGCTCGCAGTTAAATTGTAATGCACTGCAAAACAGGTTTCCAGTGTGGCTATTCGAAGGCCGCATTTTTTAATAACCGAAGTTTAGGGTTCTGGTAGAGGTGGTTGTGATGTTAGTGTACAGGACGGACTAGCCTCTGCTTGTCGGTATTTGCCAATTTGTCAATCATATGGACGACTGTCATTTAAAAGCCAGGGACGCAAAAGCAGTAAAGTTTTGTGAAGATTGACATTTATTTGACAAATACGGAGAGCATGCCATAAACGAAATATTCGTACAAGCGTTTGCGTTCCATAAACGAAGTGGACACTGGCACACATTGCGCACACACGAGGAAGTTCATGGCGCCCATCATATATTTGAGCAAATTAAACGTAGAGTTTTCACTTACTGAAGCTTCCAACAGCTTTTGCAGCTCCTGCGACTTATTTTTTGCCTCAGATTTGTGTTTGCAGAACTGCCTCATTCACATGGCTACATATGTGTGTAGCACGCCAGCAATAACTTCTTTTTATGATTGGCACAGGAGAACTGAAACTTGTACTTATCAAGCATGTGGTCCAATGTTAATTCATCGGCATTTCTGAGAGCCGCATGCTTGTGGAATTCCATCTCCTTTGCATGAAGCAACAGAAAAAGACATCGCTTTGGGTGCAAAAGGCCTCCCCAGGTTTTACACAGAACAAGGCTGCTTTCTGGCTGATGACGAAGTGCTCTTTGTTCCAATAATCCTTCACGGCATTTTGCGCACGTTGTGCTTTTCATGTACTTGCGGCATATAAAACCAGCTGAATAATAAATTATGCAATCTGCAGCTCCGGTGCTTCATGCAAGTTATCGAACACGTGGTCTTCTTCCTCTTCAGCAGCAACTAGGACATCTAGCTTCTCTTTGAGTTTCTTCAGGTGTTCTTTTGACTTGACACTGTCCTCAAAAGGAAATATAAAAATTTTTGAGTGTAAGTACATGTGTCCCTTGCCGCGATTCATTTTCAACGTGAGTTTCCGAATTTAGGGGATTTAATAAAACTGTAAACTGATACCATGTTGTAAAGCTGCAGAAATGCGGGCATAGATGTCTGGTCATTATGGCCACCAGCCTGTCTGATAATCCCAAAGAAGCGTACCAACATGCCTTGGTTAAGTTTTCCTGTTAAAACACATTTGAAACCGCACTCCTTTAGCAGGTATCTTTATAGTTCCAGGGTGGACAAAATAGTCACACGAAGGCCCTCAGCGGTTTGCTCGGATAGGCAACTTGCTCTTGAGGTTTTTCCTTTTTCCATTTTATTTGAGCAATGCAACTACAAGGCCAGGACCCTCAAATCTCTGCTGCCAACAGTGATTCTTTCCTTTGGATGGTTTCGGGTGAGAGCATCAAAAAGATTGCTAAACCTTAGTGTGAATTCTGCTGTTCCCTTGACATTTTCGAGCACTTTTGTGCCTCGCTTCGAGTAGAACTGCTAGACTTTCGCTACACTCCGGCTGAACAACTGAGTGGCCAGCTTCAACCGCATTTTTTGGTCGTTGAAGGGTTGATGTGGAACAGAGCTATATCGAGGCAAACATGCAAATTTTCCGGTTGTTTAGAGTCCCCCATAAACAGCCTGCCAAAATGTACTCAGTGAACACGATCGCCATTTACGCACAACACTTTCTGTGAAAGTAAACGGTTTCGAACGCATTTCATCAGATGGGGTGCGTCAGAAAACATATATACATTGCGTTTCTCATCAATGGGATGACTGAAGTAGTTCCGGGACTGTTGCAAAGCTCCAGTGACACCGAACTCCTTCTTCATTGCACGGTTCACATTTGCGCCAGCACAGGCGACCATGCCGTCTAAGACTTCCGCGTATTCAAGCAAAAGTATTGCAAACACTGCTATCGGCTGAGAGTACTTGTTGCCAAATGACCGAAAGGGAAATACAAGCCCGTGGTCAGCAAGGTCGTCGCGGGCTGTTGAAGAACCTTCATAATCAGTGAAGCCACTGTATGTCATCTTCTTCGAATGAACTCGAATTTCCTTTCGAACGCGCATTTCATTGATAACAAGTATTCCGTGGCGTTTAAAATTTTCTTTAGTGGACATCTCCTTCTCAAAGGCTGTGAAAAACCTCTTGTCAAAGTCACACCTGACTCTTATGCACAGGAACTTGCACACTGTCGTAACGCAAGGAAGTGGGAGCACCTCATTACCTCGCAGGAACGAGTATGCAGATTGGCTACGTATGTGCAACAGCAAGCACGTCAGAAGCCAATCCTCTGTTTACTGCTGCTTTTTTTGTTTGTCAACCTCGCTGCTGCTACACACTCCTTTACCGCAGTCAGCCGACCACTAGGGAGATCAATTGTGCGTGATTTCTCGCCCAGTTCTTCTTTTGACAATATTTGCATGTGGATATGACCTTCTGCAAGCTCCACCGACATTTTGTAAAGCGGATCAGCAGACGATTTTTGGACCTTTTCAGAGCATAATTTGACCGACGCAGTGCTACAACTTTGACCTTGCTTTGGTATGAAGTCAACGGACGCGAACCTGAAGGCCTATGCTTGCGCATTCTTTCATCTGTTTTTTTCTGGTGCATTCGCAGTACGTTTGAAAGGCCAGAACATTTGTGACATACTAGTAAGTTCGAGCCACTAGGGTCAAGAACAATAGAGCACGTCTTGTGCCGCCATCTCTGATTGTTGTCGAGATATGCCCAATTTTTATTTCAACGTGTCGATACTCCAGAGTGCTCGGTCCACCATTGCACAGTTTCGTCTTATCAACGTGCTCTACGATAGCCTTAACGTCATCCACAGTTGCTAAAAGTACCTTCATACTGCACATCTGCCTTTGAAACTGACTTGCGCCTCAAGGTTGTTTGCCAGCATATCTTCATGAATTTCAACAATTTATTGGTTACAAAGAAAGATGCGGGGCTCACTGGCGATAGGCATGCATCTGACAGTAAACGGCTGTCAGGTTTTTTGGTGCGCTCCAGCTGGGAGAAGACGACGCTTTTTACTTCTCCAAAGCCGAGCAGGTGGTATCCCCGTGAGTTTGACGGAAGAAAAAATCGTGGTAAATCGCCGAACAAGCTTGCGAATGCGAGCGTATGCAGACTTTAGGGAGGAGCTAGACCCAACAGATTGAGGCGTTTTATCACATTTGCTCTTCAAACGCATCCATGTCTTGCTCCGGTGCACTCGGCAACGCATCAAAAGAGCTTCCATTAACGCCACCACTGTCAGTGCTACACGAGGCTTCACTCGTTACGATATTTTGATGCAGCGCACCGTCTGTTAGACTGCGACCGCGCTTGTCTTTCCGCCGGGCGCTTCCTTGTTTTCGCTGTTTTCGATAGGTAAGCCGGACAGTCGGGAAATCTTATGGGAGCAGCATCGTCGCCAGTGATGCCTTTCACGGAGCACTCACTAAGGCGTGCCTTTTGTAGTGCGCTGTCCAGGTCTTGGACACAAGATGAGGCTCGAAGTGCTTTTCCCCGACGTGATCATGCGGCTGAAGGACACGATCCTTCCTTGGGATAGCTCGACACCGAAGGTCAATTTCACTGTACAGCCTTTGTAACCCGCTCTGGAGTGGGGAACAAAATGTTTCCTGCCCATCACAATCGCATGTGCACGCCTGACACCAGAAGAAGAAACGCCGAGCCGTGTTGAGATAGGAGCGGGCGGCGCTAATACAGCAAACGTAAGCCTGTGACATCGTCACGCCATCTGTCGGAGAGTGACTAAAACATGCACCAGCGTTGGGACACTGCCGCTCCATTCCGCCATTCGGCCAGCTAGCCTATTACACTGTGAGTGAGAATAAAAGAACACCGATGGACTCTTTTTTTTGTGAAAGGAAAACGCATGAAAGAGGTGACGCAGGCAGTCTGGTAGAGCATTTCGTGAAACAGAGCTAGTGAAGGGCAAAATACATAGTACAGAGTAAAGAGGCACGCAAGAAACGTGTTTGATAGTTTCGTTTTCGAAGATTCCATACCACCATTACCAAGTTCTGCAACATTACAGGAAACGTGCAGTGCACGTGCCCCCTTACTGCATATTGTGTTTTCGTGCTGTGCCTGCGTTTAAAAAGCATGTCTATAGCTCCAGCAGATGTATGCGTTAACAATCCAGTTGGTCCATTTAAATATATTGCGGAATGCCAGATCCATAAGGAGAATGCTCTTCTGCATTTGCATCACACAAAACTTCGCACTAGCTTGACTACACAGCGGTTAAAATATGCACATTGCTGCTTATCATGCAGGCATACCTTCTCGTGATCAGCTGTTTGAGGTAAAAACATGCACAAACAAGAGGGAGGAGTGCTTTCCACAGTGCATTTTAAAAGCTATCGGTGATAAAGTAACAGAGGGCTCACTGTTCTAACGAAAGAGGTGTTTAGAAGCGGCTAGACCCATTAAACACATTATAGGACATAGATGCATTTCGTCTTGGTTTAGGAGCTCTTCTGTAACTAAAGAATGAAGAGGGACGGTACCGTGCTGTGTTGCTCCTGAGGAGGTCGTTCAAACGTGCAGAGCTCAATTATTCCTCTACGATGCAGGAAGCTCTAGCAGTTCAATGAATATTAAAAGATTTGCAACCGTACTTTATTAGCCAGATTTCAGCGTAATATTTACCCACCATGCATTTTGGTCGGTTTTGCACGCAAAACAAGGACATCACTGCCTTCTTCACAGGTCCCATTTTTTTTGCAAGAGTTTGATGTTGACGTTATTTAGGAAAACGCACAGTGAGGGACCACAAAGCCTACCTCTTCAACCTCATCCCGCAATCGTCCCTCATATTTACCTCTCCTTAACGTAGCCTTCACTAACATGCGCAGTTTGTTGCCCAAACGAGAACAACTTCGCTGCTTCACTCACGACATCGATGCCGACATCATAGTACCAACTGAAACGTGGCTAAACGGAGACGTAAGAGATAGCGAAATTTTCCTTCCTAATTCCGGCTATGTTCTGTATCGCCATGATCGGAGCAACCGGAGAGGAGGGGGTGTTCTATTAGCTATCAGAAACACCTTCTCATCTTCCCTGATCAGTCGGGATGATGATCTCGAACTATTGTGGACTTGCGCTTACAACGGTGCTGGAAAGACAATTTTCGGCGTGTGCTACAGGCCGCCGGAAAGCCATCCGTCATTCTGCGATTCACTCCGTAAAGCACTAGCCGACATCACTGACAAATTCCCTAATGCACCTATTCACCGCGTTGGTGATTTCAATTACCCTAACATTAACTGGCCTCTGCTTTCTGTAACCAACAGGTCACCGTTATCCGAAGCTAAACAATTTATTGATGTTATGCTAGACTTCAACCTACATCTGGTGATATCAAGTCCTACAAGAGGAGATAACACCCTTGACCTTATGCTCACATATTGCCCCGATAGCGTAAGGAGCGTTACCACACCACCCGGTCTTAGCGATCACAACCTCATTCATATCTGCATGGCAATAGCACCTAAGAAAAAGTCACCCACAACAAAAATAATAAAAGATTACAAAAGGACGGACATTGGCGCCATCAATAACGAACTCCAAATTTTTTAAATGATTTCCAGCAGTCTTATCAAAAACTGTTGATAGCACCTGGGAACTTTATAAGAATGTATTGCTCAACCTAGAAGCTAGATACATACCAACAGTTCTCGTGAAATCTGACTCTAACAATGAATGGTTTAATAAACGACTAAAAGCTCTCCTTGCTAAAAAGAGAAGGCTTTACCGAAAAGCCAAACTTACAAATAACTCAGAAACATGGGAAAAATACGAACTGTGCGCTAACCAATATATTCAGGGGCTGACGATAGCCAAAGATAACTTCTTTAATCATGACCTTCTGACGATTCTACGATCAAACCCCAATAAATTCTGGCGCTTGCATTCTAGACACATTCTAGACAGATTGAACTAACAGATCCTTATGGTAATCTCATTAATTCTGAGAAATGCGCGTCAGCTCTTAACGACTTCTTTAACTCAGGTTTCTCCATCGCTAACGACACTGCCATTGAACCAATACCACCACTCCCAGTAAAATTAATGCCAGACAACAAGCTCAACCCTGATGGCATATGTAGCCTCATTAATTCACTCAAACTAACCACGTCAGCCGGGTGTGATGGAATGAACGCCAAAATACTAGTTAACACCAGTAACATTTCTAGCCAAGTAATACATCTAATATTTACGCAATCCTTAAAGACTGAAAGCTTGCCCGACGACTGGAAGACGGCCCATGTCGTACCAATCTTCAATAGTGGCGACCGCTCCCGTGCTATAAATTATCGCCCAATTTCTCTGACCAGGATTCCTTCTAAACTTCTAGAACATATATTCTCATCCAACCTAATGTCTCACCCGGAATCTATCAACTTCTTTTACCCTCACCAGCACGGCTTCAGAAAACTATTTTCATGCGAGACCCAACTCGCCGAGTTCACCCATGACATTCTACATTTCATGGACCTTCATTTGCAGATTGATGGCATTTTCTGGGATTACTCAAAAGCATTCGACTGCGTTTCCCACAATCACCTACTTCAAAAACTCGCATCTATCGCAATCCCAAATAGCATGCTTACCTGGCTTGAACACTTCTTAAAAGGGCGCACACAGTTTACCTCTGCAAATAACCATAATTCATCTCTTAGCAGCCTAACATCTGGTGTGCCACAGGGTGCTGGTTTATCGCCTCTACTTTTCCTCGTCTACATCAATGACTTACCTGCTAACATTAAGAATAAATTACGTCTTTTCGCGGATGGCTGTGTCCTATATTCCCCCAATCAAAGGCTCGAATGAAATCGCCGCACTACAACGGGATCTCGATTCCATCGCAGTATGGTGCGAGAAATGGTACATGCCGCTTAACCTTACTAAATGCAAAGCTCTGTCATTCACCCGCAACCACAGCTTAACCAGTCACACCCACACAATAAATTCTGCTCCTATCAATTATGCCCCGTCTTACAAATATCTCGGCGTTCACATGACATCGACACTATCATGGGCAACTCATGTTGACACCATCTGTTCTAATGCTTCACGCACCCTTGGATATTAAGAACGCAACCTGAAAGCCGCATCACAAGAAATAAAAAAGCTAGCATATCTAGCATTCGTACATCCTCAGTTAGAATATTGTCATCTATCTGGCACCCTTCCCAATCATATCTAATCTATGACATAGAAGCAATACGAAATCGCGCTCTCGGTATATAACTTCCAATTACTCTCGTGATACCAGCATAACCGCACTAAAACGTACACTTGAACTACCATCACTTGCTTCCCGCCGGATCATCTCTCGCCTCTGCTTGCTTCACACCTTTTATGACCATCCACACTCCAGGTATTCCCTGTTAAATCCACCCTTACCTACATCATCTCGCTTAAGCCACAGTCGTCCCATAGCAAACATTAACACCCGATCGTCTGCCATGAACACTTCATTCTTTGCCGATGCTATAACCCATTAGAACCATCTCCCAGAAGATATCGTGTCATGCAATGACCGTGAAACGTTCCGCGAAATGTTGAATAACCACACTGCCTAATTGCCGATACCACCGACCCTTACTCTAACACGATGTTCCTTTTTTTTCACAATTGTTCCTGGCTTGTATTGGTTTATTGTTGTTTCTTTACTGTTCTGTACATTTCTTCTAACATTGTTACAAGGATTAAAGCCCTCCCTTATGTAATGCCTCCGGGCCTTTAAGGTGAAAATAAATGAAATCAAATCAAATGAATTGCACTATCATCTGGACTATCAACTTCTGGACCTAGCTAATCAGGCGTTGGGTGCGCGCGTGCACACACACGCACACAATTTCTCTAACGCGCTCTTTAGCGCAACTATGCGACTTGTTTCCCACACTTCATACACACACTTCTTTCCACTTTGACATTCCTGATGCTAATCCAATAAAATGTACTTGTCGAACATTTAGGCAGTGCTTCAATGCTGACATGCTACCACGAATTCTAACGAAATTATGGTTGGCAACTGCGAAAATTGCGTGCAATTCTATCGCGACA
Source organism: Dermacentor albipictus (assembly GCF_038994185.2). NCBI lineage: Eukaryota > Metazoa > Arthropoda > Arachnida > Ixodida > Ixodidae > Dermacentor > Dermacentor albipictus. The sequence continues at coordinate 168,602 of NW_027225596.1, forward strand.
ATACATATATCATTCCCTTGCGTGCCTCATTCACGAACTTTAACCTTCGGAACATACCTCATGGTTTTGTAAAAGCTGCCACGAGAGTCTTGTTCAATATCTAATGAAAGTTAGCAGCTAATCTGTAAAGATGTCTAGTAGGCAACTTTTAGCATAAAGTTAGCAGTGCTTTCATATGGCTACTGTATTTTTAAAGTACATATGGAATACGCCTTTAAAACATTATTTACTGTCTTTGTGCTTTTTTGTATGGTAGCCCCCTTACACCCTACACGTCCTGTAATGCATTCCTGATCCTGAGACAAGACGTGTGAGAAACGAAGTCCAAACGTACAAGAATTGCATTGCATAGCTCTCTTGCTTTCTATAACACGTGAGAATTGTGGTACTGTGTAGGTTTGCCATGCAGAAAGTTAAATGTTACTGAAACATATTTGCTTTTGTTTCCGATGTGTCAGAATCCAGTGACAGAATTGAATGTTTGCTTTTGTAGAGGGAGCTGCCGTGGCACAGGATGCGGCGCCGGCACCGGACTCATCTGACGAAGATGACGCCGCGCAGATTCGTGAGTGTTTTCAGTATTGCAGTGCAAGAACGGCAGTCGTAACTGCATCGTATGCGCGGCTAACCTGCAGGTTTGATTTGCTGCACAATATGGGTGCAGAAGGAAACTTCATGGCTGTTTCGTCAAATTAGGGTATATAGACGTTGTTCACTTCATCGTGTTTCATAACCTGAATTCTGATTCTAGGTTTACTTAGGGTTAAATCTGGCTGGTTCCTGTCCAGAGCGTAAAGCATGACAGGTTGTTTCAATGTCTAAAACAAAATGTTTAATATATTATTACTGCTAGATCATCACAGCCAGCCAACTTCTCATCTGTGCTTTGCGGCACCATTAAGGGGTAGAATAACGGTTTCCTTTACATTGATGTACATGACTTCTCAGTTATGACTACTGTTTGTGCTGCAGTTTTTCATCTGATGGTGCATTGAATTCAACTTTGGTGTACCATTGTTCTGGTGCAGCAGTTAATTTTTATATTTCTGTTTTCCGAAATGCTTGTTGCAATGTCTGACGCTTTACTTGGGTTTAATAATATTTAGTATAAAAAATTTATGTACCTAACACCTTCTTTTTGGGCAGTAAAAAGGGCTGCAGTACTCGAAATAAGAAGACACACAACGCAGTTTGTACAGGACGCAAGGAATAATTGCCCATTGAAATCTCGAGGTTTGAAGCAATGACGGCCGGCTTTGGGGGACAAAATTAAAATAATTAGAATTGACAGTTGGGTGAGTTTGTGCGACAGCGATGTATACGGAGCTGTTCAATGTCAATTTCGAGTTTCATTTTGGGATCGGGGTGGTAAGCCAGTTTTCAAATATTGCGCAGCTGTTGCAAAACATACCAATAAGGTGACAATGTCAATTAAGGTGCCATGAATATTCGACTAATATATGAATGCAATGATAGGGTTGTCAGAAAAAACCCTCCAATATATATGGCATAAGAACAAGCATTACGTGCTGCGCTTAGTGCATTGATACGACCTTCAGGGCATGCTGCACGTGTCACTACATTGTCGACTTGTTTGTTGTGTTCTTGTTTCAACAGACTCATGCACAATGTGTCTTTTGTAAAGATAATTGAAATTCACCCACAAAATTAGTGCAGACTTAATCAAGTCAAGCGCCTGCCTCGCGGAACGCTTCCGAGTCACCAAAATTATTAGTCTACTCATTCCACACCCACAGCGCCGCATTCGACTCCGCTTCGATGTACCTCCAGTGCTTCACGCTTTCCTAGTATTCGTGGATTGATGAACCACGGTACATATGTTTGGAGCGAAGGCGGGGCACGCCTAGACTCACAGCACCGCCATTGTCCCGCCCTCCGTGTATGGTGGTCTGTTCTGTTTCATGTTTTAGAGCACAGGCCTCACATTGGCTCCCGTTCCCACATTTCATGTCCCCCTCATGCCTCGTAGTCACCGACGAGATCATCAGCGCTCTTCTCTAGCTGCTTGCGTTCCTGCTGCAATCTATCGTCCGTAGCACGAGCCGGGCTCTCCCCTTGTCATATAATGTAGGTTTCATATAATAATTACTCGAGAGAACTCTGGCGCTAGTGTCAACGGCAGCTGCAGTAGCAGTGGTTGCACCAGCGTGGGAATTATGGGAGGTACATGGATTTGCCTAATTTCGTCCTTTTGGCTTGAAGTGGCTTTGTGACTTTGTAAGCTCGCCATTTTCAACAGTGTACTGTGTAATTGGTAGTTAAATGAACATTAACATTGTCCGACAGCAGGATTTGAACACAGTACCTCAATCACAGACGCCGGATATTGAAACCATTAGGCCACAGGTGCATGTATCGATAAAGGATGTGAAGCACCCTTACGAATTTGTCGCAGGCATCAGTCACCTTGAGATATTTCGTGAGTTTCGATTTGCCCACTTCGACAAGCTCAACATTTTCAATTAGAGTTGCGATTGTTTTGATTGCTATGAAATTTACGACAGTAAGATTTATAGAGGGTAACATACAAAGCCGCAAAAACTTCTGAATACACAAGCAGGAATATGCGACAGATCCACGTACCTCCCATCATCCCCATGGCAGGACGACTGCAGCACCAGAGTTAGCACCAGTATATTGTAGGAAACCCTATGCCCCTTGTCCTCGAAAGCCGGATCACGGGTTGAAACGTATCCTCTCGCTCCATTCCTTCGCGTAGCGCTGTTTGGGTTACTCTCGCTGCTACCCTCCACTCCGGCTTCGCCGTCCCTTCTCCCACTGTCGCGGCACTGCAGCGGTGCCGGTGGCGGGCGCGCCTTACCGCTTCGCGCCTGATCCTCGGTTATCCACTCCTTCGTCTCTGCGTCGCGTGGCTGTATGGCTTTCTGCCGCGTCTATCGCTTCCCCGTTTGCGGAGCGCGTTCCTCGATGTCATATGTCACCTCTGGCAGTGCTTGCGCCTGGCTGTCCTGCCACCTCCACTCTTGCCCTGTACATCCCCTTACCTGGCGCAGTGCCGTTGCGGTGACTCGAAAGACAATTCTAGCGTTTCGTCCTGTTACTGTCTGTAGTGAAGAGTGCGTGACCTCTACTGGATACCCGTGTTCTCCGCGCATTTTCTCATGCCAGCTCTTAAGGAAGAATAAATATTTGCTACTCTCCCCCCCCCCTTCTCCACTACTGTGAACCACTCCGCTACTGTGAACCACTATATTATCACCAGAGGGGCGACTCGATAGCGGCGTATTGCAGTGTGTGCTACCGAATCCGATACGCAGAACCGCTTACGTTTTGTACTGCGTGTTCTGTATGCATTACTAAGAAGCGCAATAGTAGGCCAATTTCTTTTCACGTGTCCAGCGCACGCTGGAGGAAGGTTTGGAACGAAAGTCGGGAATGTGTAAAGGGAGACAAAAGCGAAACAAAAAATAAGTTAAATAAGACTAACGGAGCATTGTTTGAGAACCCTGCAGGCACTCATTTCAAAAGCATTGTTTGAATATTAGATGAGAAAATGAAGATACAAGTATCAGTATATTATTTCGCGCCGAAACCCCAGTGCCGGTATATCAGCGTGACGTCAGGGATTGCAAAGTATGTTTTTGCATTTGTGCCGCGTTGGCTGAATAGAGGTTCCCTAAACTTGCCATACTTAATATTTGGCTCCTTTAGAACACAATGTAGTCAATCTGTTCCGCTATATATAATTAGGAGGCCCTAGAAGATGCCATCGGAATCGAAGACGTCACTGAACCCCCAGGTGCGGGAACTGAAGTAGGCGTCGCCACCCGTATTTCGTTATTGCGCTCTTTCTAGCTTACCAAACGTCCTATCGTTGTAAGAGTGGTATTTTTGGTGTTGTGGAACGGCAATTTACTGATGCAGAAGAAATCGCTTTTCACTTTAGTGTCCCTTTAACGCCTCCTTCACATCCGCCGCGGGTAGGGCCGATATTGCGCCATCTTCGGGAGCGGCCCTGGTAAGGGGAGTGCTTGACGCCTGCCTCACCTTCGTCGCGGGTCGGCTCGGCACTGCATTATCTTGCACCATCTGCACTATGCATAGACTCACTGCACCGCCATCAATACCCCTTTCCTGCATCTTCTCTTGTACACGTTTTTGTAATATTCGCAGATTGACGGCACGCTGTTAGAAGGTTTCCAAGTGGGTCGCGGCACCGTCATTTTCTTTCCTTCGCCGTATCTCCTCTGTGTTTTTTATGCGAAGCATATTACGAGGGCTCAACCCAGCTCCTCAGGCGCGGCGGTGACCATGAAATCACGTGACACTGTGACGTCACGACAGAGGAGAAGTGGCTTTGGCTCAACTCTTGCAAGACGGGCTGGGTGGGAATCGAACCAGGGTCTCCGGAGTGTGGGACGGAGACGCTACCACTGAGCCACGAGTACAACGCTTCAAAGCGGTACAAAAGCGCCTCTAGTGAATGCGGTGTTGCCTTAGAAACGCGCTGTTTCTAAGGCGTGCGTCTCTTGCTCAGGCGCACATTTCGTTGCCGCGCCGAACGCTGCTTTGCTCGACGCTCACCGCGTCCAATGCGGGGCGCGTAGTCGCTGCCCTGTAGCCCATTGTCTTACACCCCTTGGCGGGTCGACGGGAACGCTGTCGCGTTCCACTCTTGAAGGCGAAGAAGTAATGCATGAGTTGTTTCTTCGTCTAGCCGAACCAAATATAGCCAAGCAACAGCAGTTCACCAGGCTAAACAGTGGTTCAACAACTAAAATAAAGGCTAGTATGCTTCGCATCCTGGGCTTAACCTTACCTAAGCCACAGCCATTTTCTAATATTCGTGCATCCAAGGCACTTTCTAGGAAGGTTTGGAACGACAGTGAGGGAAGCCTACACTCGCAGGGCCACCATCAGCGCCCCTTTCCTGTATGTCCTCTGGTTCACGTTTTTCTAGTATACGCAAATTCACGGGACACAGTGAGAAGGATTGCAACAAAACTCGGGCCGTCTACACTCCCGGCACCGTCGTTGTCCCCCTTCCCTATATATTCACTGCTTCTTTCTTTCCTAATATTTTCGCATCCACAACACGCTGAAGAAAGGTTAGGAAGAAAAGCGACGGAGGTTTTGGCTAACAAATCAACATTTTACACCCTCCTTTAATGTATCTCCTTTGTGTTTTTCTAGTATTCGCGTATGCACGGTAACGCTGGAGCAGGTTTGGAAGCAAAATGGAGAAATCGAGACTCGCAGAACCCTTATTAGCCCCCTTTCGTGTATATACATATACTCTGTTTAATATTTTTCTAGTATTTGCGCATCCAGGGCAATGCCTAAGGCTGGTTATGAAGGAAAGTATCCGGATGCTCAAACTCACGGTGTCAACACTGTTCTAGGTTTTCCTAGTGCTCCCGCATTAATTCCAACGCTGGAGCAGGTTTTTAGAATAAACATAGGCGAAGTCCCGGCTCAAATCGATGTGTTTGACTCCCTATTGTTGTATATTCTTTGTTTGGCATTCTAGAATGCTTCACAGTGCATTTACAGGTACATTGAAGCAAATTTGTTACGTGGAGCAAAGTAATTACGTGGAAGTACAGACTTATGGTGCTGTGCTTCGCTCCCCTTCCCTCTATCTCCTCTGCTTCGTGTTTTTCTTGTATTCACAAATCTTGGCGGCAGGTTCTGAAGAAAAGTGGGGGCACTCCAGACTTACGTTATCGAATTTGGACCTTCTACCCTTTATCTTCTCGATTTCGTGTTTTCCCACTATTTGCACATCCATGGCACGCTGAAGGAAGGTTTGGAACGAAAGTGGCGGATGTTTAGGCTCATAGCGCAGCGTTTTATACTCTCCTTTACTGTACCTCCTTTGCTTTGCATTTTTCTAGAATGTGCGTATGCACGGTAATGCTCGAGTAGGTTTCGAAGGAAAACGGGGAAGTGAAGACGCTTGGCACGCCGTTAGACCTCGTTCCCTGTACATATTGTTTAGCATCAATCAGGCCAGCATGTTCAAAAGGAAAGTGGGTGATGGCCAGACTCGCAGTGCCCGTACTGTTCTAAATTTTTTAGTGCTCGTGATTCCCTTGCAACGCAGGAACAAGTTTTTAGAATAAGAATTGAATGAAGACCAGAGTCGTCGCGCCGTGTTTGTCTTCCTATCTTTGTATATTATGTTTCGCATCGTTCTAGTATTCGAGTGTTCGCATCTACATTGGAGCAAGTTTGGTAGCAATTTGGGAGAATTACAGATTAACAGCGCCGTGCTTGAATCCTTTTCTCTTTATCACTTCTGCTTCGCGTTCTTATATTCACGAATCAACGGCATGCCAGAGGCAGGTTTTGAAGGAAAGTTGTAGTCCAGATCTATATGTTGCCGCATTTGAACCCCCTTCCTTTGTATTTCCTCTGATTCATGTTTTTATATTATTCGCGCATCTACTGCACGCTGGGGGAAGGCTTAGAAGGAAAATGGCGGAAGTTTAGGCTCGCAGTGCAGTGTTCTGCACCCTCCTTTGCTGTATCTCTTTTGTTTTGCATTTTCCTAGTACAGTCTATGCCGCATATATCAAATTATCGCCTATATCGAAGAGTTGAAAACTCCCTTGGGGAATCTCATGCAAAAGTATTGCGCTATTGTTCCGCGTATATAGAGCTCCCGTGCACCGGCATATCGATGTATCGAACTCCATGGTGAGCCACGCCCCCGCAAGTGTGCTTCTCCTCACAAAGCTCTTGCGATCTTCCCGCAATCTCACGCGCGCCGCCCCACACTGTCAAAAAAGGGCGTGTGGGTAAAAGGCACGTGACGAGGGTTGATTGGGTGTGAAAGGGAGCGGGAGGGAGAAACCATTCTGACCGCAGGCACCCGTTTCCTGTGTTTTGGTTGGCCGACACCGCTGGCGCAGCCAAAAGAACTAGGTCAGTGAGGATATGGTGAGGATACAGAAGGCGCTAGAAGGAAGCAATGTGAGGCTTAGTCTCATACAATCAAGCGGATACAATAGCAGAGCAGCAGCTTCCAGGTTTATTTTATGCGGACGGCATTGTGTTGCTAGCTAACAAGCAAAGTGATTTGCAACGTCTGGCTGTTATCTGTGGACAGGAAGGGTGCAATTTAGGTTTGCAATTTAGCGTGAGAAAATCGGGTTTTATGGTATTCAATGAAGACAGTGAACAGCCAGTGGCAATACAGGGCCGGGAAATAGCTCGGATAAAAGAATGTAAATTCCTTGGTATATAGATAGACGAAGGCACTAGAAGAGTTAACTGCTGGGCTAGTTGGTGTTCTTAGAACACCAACTAGCCCAGCACTAGGTATATGGAAAAACACCAAAAAACAATAGAAGTAAGGGGAAAAGAAATGCAGCCATAATGAAACACAGGGCTATGGGGCTGTAGCATGTTCGAAGTGTTTCGAAGTATGTGGAAAAGTGTAATGGTCCGAGGACCAACCTTTCGAAATGTAGTTGTTTGCTTGAAATCAGGGGTACAATCGAGACTTGATGACAACCAAATGTCAGTGGGTCGCTTTGCGTTGGTTTCTCACGGGAAGACTACAAATGAAGCTGTACAGATTGATATGCACTGTACTTGTTTTGAAGTGAGGGAATCTCACAGTAAAATTCATTATGAGGAATGACTGAGGAATATGAAAGACAATGATTTGGCTGAGTGTTGAGGTATTTGTTTGTGCAGGAAAAAGCATTGATTCACGGTGGTGGATAAGAACTAGGAAGGTGATCAGCAAGTATGCAGCCTGTAGAGTGAGCAGCACAGCAAGGAAGAACATCGAGCGGAAAGTCGGAGAGGCTGATATAATCTATTAACTACTTGACCACTGGCCTCCTTTAAGCTTTGGGTTGAGCGAGAGCAGGAGGAAAGTAATCATTTCCGCAATAGAGATTAGTAAGACGTGATTGGAGATTAGTGGAAGAAGGGAAATGACAAAAAATGCAGACTTACAAAAGCATAGTTCACAATAGGTCGTCAGAAAATAGTAATATTGGAATTAATCATGTTTTTTTTCTTCCGTTTTTAACCTAGGTAGGACTTTACACAGTATAATAGCAACAGCTTGGTGGCGCAGCCCACCGCCCCTTTCTAAAGGGGACTCTCGTAACATCCATCCATCCAAGGGTGGGCGCAAAAGGAATTTCAAGCGTTGCCATTCCTTGGGCCTCGAACCCCCCCGCCCCCGCTCCCCAATGCCGTATGCCGGACAGCAGCAGCAGGGGGAAAGCCGAAGGAGGGAAGGATAGCTTTGCAATAATACACGAATGAATTAATTAATCACAGATTAAATGCAAATGAAATGTTCTCATTGGCCCCCTTTGGCCTCCTTTCCTCCTGACGTTCTTGGTTCACTATAACATATGATGGCTTTGTTGGGACTCAAAAGGCGCAGGCTGGACAGCCACCATGCTGTAATCAGTTCAGATACTTCTACTTGAACTTGACCTCAAGTATGGGTCGCTTTAAAAAAATGTATAAGGAAAATGCTGTAAGTTTGGCCATGAAAGTGGGGAGCCCTACTGCTAACCTTGCAGAACGCATATTATGGATGAAAGGAGCATTCAATACTTTAAAAAGATCTGATAGTTAATCGAGAAACATTTGAATGTACTATAGATTGCACTTAATGTAGCAGCATTTTTTTGCTGAATTTATCACGCTGAGGCGTATAGGTCATTAGGGACGCTTGAAGACATAGCTCAGAAGGGTACATACTGTAAGATTATCGATTGCTTGAATAATGGTTTTTTGCAGTAGGTGTCACTACCTCACGCTTCAAACTGCGTCACCCATAATACACTACCAACTTGCTCTCAATTTAAGCTTCGTGGCACAAACATGCTTCGTGGTTCTTAAACTACGCGAGTGATGAACTGGAGCAGATGCATAGGTAATTTGGTATATTGGATGTGTGCAACCTATAGATGCTGAAATTTAAGTACACATCATGCATATCTCGCCTCTGACTTTCATCAAATGTAGAACTGCTTTTTCATGAAGTTGACCAAGTTGTATGTTGGGCTTGAGGGTACGGCATGATGGGAGCAAAAGGCGTAGGGCACTAGAAATTGGAGAAGAGGACAGACTACATGTGCATCCGGAATACACAGACCCTCTTTGGAAATACGGTAATTCTTGGAAAAGGCGTCAACAAGATGATCAGGCTTATCATTGAGGCATATCGCATCGCCAGCTTTGGTGATGAGATGGCGGGTAAAGAGTTGGAATTCATGTGCCTGGCATGATTTTTTTTTCGCAAAACAACCCATACTCACACGAGTGGTGCTATCTGGGTACTCAGCACATGTTCTTTGCAGCCGAGTGAAGAGTATGCTGTGATCCCGCAATTTGTGTGGTCGTGTCCTTCTTTTGTTCGCTTTCTGGTGGGCTACGCCTTTTGCCTCCATCATGCTATTTCATGTAGTTCTTTCATTGTAGCATGGAAAGTTGTTTAGGAGTCTCGTATATAGCCTATAAAGGGGCAAAAATTTTTATTTCGCCGATTTCTGCTCGCACACTACAAAATAGTCCGACAAGTTGCCATTCACTAGCACGACATTTTTTACAAAGTCCATGAATAGGTAATTTTTGTATGACATGAAAACCCGGAAATAACTTTTGTTTTGCGAATAGTAGCGGTTGCTTCATAATTAAACTCTAAAATACCACCACACTGATAAACAGAATAATATTTTACTGCACCTTTGGCGCTGCCATGGGATGTTGAGCCATCATCAGCAAATCCCGCACTATGATAACAGCTTCGAATAGTACTTTGTCCAACTGTCATTTCGTAGCATATTCTGAAAAATTAACTATGGCAGTTGATGACAACAAGGGTCGTGGTGCAGTCTCTTAGGGACCCTTGTCTGTATACCATTTCTTTAACCAATGGTTATGAACGAATGACAAACTGAAACTGACCGTCTCATTGTTCGTTTATAGCATATAAATTTGTTAAATGCGGTTGCATGTGTTGCATGATTTTCTTTGTACCAGAACTTTAGTTTAACATGTCTTTGTTGCAGACCCCGCTCTTGCCAACCGCTTAAGCACAGCTTTCAACTCGCTGGATGCTTGGAAAAGGGTTGCGGTCCGTGTGAGACAACACCACAACAGCGAAGACGTTGCGGCCCTTTCTGCACGGAAGAGCGAAGGCCGACAGGCGCTGCTAAATCTTCGCGGTGAACTGAACACGGTCCAAGCTATATAGTGTGTGTGTGTATACTTTATGCGTACTTTATATGTTTGCTTGTTGAATGTGACAGCTTGGCACACTTTCATTTCCACTAGTATGCGGATTCCACAGCAGCTTACTCCATTTGTTTCATAAGTGCACCAATGCTGTTAAGCGAAACCTTGTTAAAACCGAACTCTCAAGGCATTCCATTGAGAATTTGTTTAAGGCGCGATCACGTAGGTAGTGGGAAAATATTCATCTTTGACATAAAAAAAATATGCTTCAAAAATAAAAAAATAACTTAAAAAAAAATAGCTTCAAAAGTTTTCAATAGTTTTCAAAAAATTAGCTTCAAAAGCAAATCAACGAGAGGAAAGCGCTATAAAACCAACCGGTTGATGACTTACCTCTCCCTTAATATATCAAGCCCTGCTGCTTATAGGCTGATGTCAAAGATGAATTGTATTGTATTGTATAGGGTTTTATGGCGCATAAGCAACTTAGGCTATCATGCGCCAAACACATGGTCTAACTTATTTCAAAAATTGGGTATCCTTATCGAGGTCCTTGTCCAGACAAGGACTCTGAGGAGCCCAACAAACCAATTGAAGGCTGAGGTCTTCAATTGGTTTGTTGGGCTTCAATTGTTGTTGGGCTGAAATAAGTTAGACCATGTGTTTGGCGCATGATAGCCTAAGTTGCTTATGCGCCATAAAACCCTATACAATACAATACAATTCATCTTTGACATCAGCCTATAAGCAGCAGGGCTTCATATATTAAGGGAGAGGTAAGTCATCAACCGGTTGGTTTTATAGCGCTTTCCTCTCGTTGATTTGCTTTTGAAGCTTTCAACACTGCGTGCAGAGCAAGCTGTTTCGCTTGAGGAAGACACATTTGAAAGCCCAATTTTTTTTTTGGATTTCTTGCTAAAAATTGTAGCCCTAATCACTCTTTCTTAGTTAGGTTTTTATTTTTTAAACGTACCCTTTGGTGGGGTTTGGTTCGTTCCTCGGATTTCTTTTTTTCGTTTTTCCCGTGCTCGGATATTTTTCTTGTGCTCTTGCACTGTGGGCACAAGCTTTCCTAAGACAGCCTAAAGCATTTTGAGCTCATCCACCCGTCCTGGGTTTTGATAGCTCATGTTGCTGCCGAAATCGAGGAGATTAAACCACAATGACAGCCCGTGCACACTTTTAGGTTGCTAACGTAAGTGAGAAATGCGGATAGTTTCTTCAAGCTTGAGAATTTCAGTGGTTCTCCTGAACCATATTCGTTGTAGACGCACGGAGGAACAAGCCTTCCGCATAAGCTGAGTGCAAAGGTGAAGTCTTTCCTCAACCCCAAAGCCCTGTCGATCACAATACCACTGTCTTCGTCAACTTTGAAGAGTCATGAGCTGAACACTCCAGGACTCGAAACTTCAGTGCTCTTGGAATGCAGGGAACGAAGATGCTTCCTCTGAACACATCTCTAGATTGGAAGGGAGCTCAGTTTATTTAGCATTACTGTTTTTTATGTTTACATCACGTCACCATCACTTGCCGACTTACGAACATCACAATTTACTGTTGCTCTTAGCTTCGAAGGTTTTCTTCTGGGCTTTGGTGCTTTTGCTTTCGATAGGTGCGCAGGAATGTTGGAAAAATAAGTTACTCTGCACCCACCTTAAGCGTCCACCTGCCACGGGGAATCTTAACAATGCTGCCTTTACCGATGTGCTAGTAGAAAGTTATAAAGACCTCGGCACGTTAAGTGCTGCCGACTGCACGTTTTCTCTTGAGAAGCATATCCACTTTGGCAGCCCAGCGCGCTGCATGTCAGCACACAGACTCTTTGTCAAACTTGGCTTACAACACAATGCACGTGATCTCCAAGTCACATACCTATATTCCAATTTAAAGATAAGCGATAGCACCAAAGGAACTTTTTCGGAGTGCACGCCGGCGACAGACAGCCTAGACAAACACCAAGAAAAGCACTTAACGTGCCCGCCGACAGCCGGCGGCTCGATACCAACGCGACGCCAGCGCCATCTCTGAAGGTATAGACGAGTTGGAGCCGCCTCCGAAGCAGACTTATCCAACTGACCTAATCTACCAACGTTGGGTGCGGCCGGTATTTGTATTTGAACCGGTATTTGGAGTTTCTGGCGTGGACAAAGCACAGTAGCAGCTGTGAAGCAACAAAAGCAAAGATGTGGCTCGGCGCCGTATTGGCCGGTTGCCTTTGCTCAAAAAGATCGCCTTCCCGTGATGCTTGTGGTAGAAAGGAAGTTCCACGTCCACTCCCAGGGTTCTACAAGGAAAAGTAAATACCCAAGAAAGTGAACGAGGAAACAACGCCGCGGTAGTTCAAATCGTAGAGCATCGCACGCGAAATGCGAAGGTTGTAGGATCGTCCCCCACCTGCAGCAACTAGATTTTTTATCCATCTTCATTTCCATTAATTTATCGTTTCTTTAATTTATCTATTAAGCACTAGTCATTTTCCCTGTGATGTCCTTGGTGTCAGTGTTTGTTGGCTTCTTATGATATGCGCACACAAATGTTATTCGAGAAAAAGTGCGATGTTATCAGGTGTTATTTTGTCACAGAAACGTGGAACGAAATTATGGGCAGGTGTACGTATGTGGTGGTTCCCAGGGAAATGTGCTGGCAGGGCTGATAATTTGACAATAGAAATTGCGCGACCAGTTTCTATATGAGGTTCAGACTTCCGTATGTAACAGAGTTACATTTTTCCTTTCCGGTTATTTGAGGAGAGCAATGGTAACCCTTAGTTGACTTTTTTTTTATGCAGAGGATAGCATCGACAAGCTCCTCGCAAGGTGCATGCGAGCAATCAGAAAGTCGCGACGACAAGAACGACGGCTCTGCAGTGCGCTGCAGACGAACCAGCCGGTGCCAGGGCAGATCATCCATGAAACACAGAACCGCCGCAACTGGCTGCTAGCTCGCTGCAGCGCGCTGCTAGCCTTCCAAGGTGAGTTACATGTTCAGGAGTAATTTGTATGAAATTTGTATAATGCACCGCAGAAAGCGTCACCCCAAAATATTACATTTCGAACATTTTTCCGGCCACGTATGTATAACCTTTTTAATGAGACCTTGAAATGATATTTCTTTATTGTGCACAAGGATATGCGTTCTGAACATTTGATCTTAGCCTGCATACACGTTCAGTGAGAACACCGTAAGAATAGGCTAGGTGGCTGAACGAAGGCCGTCCAGGCGGAAAAATAGGTTGTGCTTGTATTGCGTAGCGCTCGGCAGATGGCGCCACAGACACAAGGGTCTTGGTTTTAAAGCAGAAAAGCAGGGCGAGAGTTATTACGGATGTGAAAAGCGTCATAAAACGTTCTTCGTATGTTATTCCAGCTTGACACGGAAACTTGTTTGGATTGAACGAAGCATACGTTTAACGAGACTAAGCGTGCTCCGATAGCCTTGTAGTGCGCGCTCTCTTCCATGCCGGTATAGGCGCGTGGCACAATGAGGCCAGCGCAACGGTAGTCGGCTACAATACCTACCTCACCAACAGAACTTACCGTGATGAGATGCCAAAATCTCCCCGCGAAAACTAGTTTTACGTGTACGGTAACCTCGATAACCTCGCAGTTAAATTGTAATGCGCTGCAAAACAGGTTTCCAGTGTGGCTATTCGAAGGCCGCATTTTTTAATAACCGAAGTTTAGGGTTCTGGTAGAGGTGGTTGTGATGTTAGTGTACAGGACGGACTAGCCTCTCCTTGTCGGCATTTGCCAATTTGTCAATCATATGGACGACTGTCATTTTAAAGCCAGGGACGCAAAAGCAGTAAAGTTTTGTGAAGATTGACATTTATTTGACAAATACGGAGAGCATGCCATAAACGAAATATTCGTACAAGCGTTTACGTTCCATAAACAAAGTGGACACTGGCACACATTGCGCACACACGAGGAAGTTCATGGCGCCCATCATTTATTTGAGCAAATTAAACGTAGAGTTTTCACTTACTGAAGCTTCAACAGCTTTTGCAGCTCCTGCGACTTATTTTTTGCCTCAGATTTGTGTTTGCAGAACTGCCTCATTCACATGGCTACATATGTGTGTAGCACGCCAGCAATAACTTCTTTTTATGATTGGCACAGGAGAAATGAAACTTGTACTTATCAAGCATGTGGTCCAATGTTAATTCATCGGCATTTCTGAGAGCCGCATGCTTGTGGAATTCCATCTCCTTTGCATGAAGCAACAGAAAAAGACATCGCTTTGGGTGCAAGAGGCCTCCCCAGGTTTTACACAGAACAAGGCTGCTTTCTGGCTGATGACGAAGTGCTCTTTGTTCCAATAATCCTTCACGGCATTTTGCACACGTTGTGCTTTTCAAGTACTTGCGGCATATAAAACCAGCTGAATAATAAATTATGCAATCTGCAGCTCCGGTGCTTCATGCAAGTTATCGAAAACGTGGTCTTCTTCCTCTTCAGCAGCAACTAGGACATCTAGCTTCTCTTTGAGTTTCTTCAGGTGTTCTTTTGACTTGACACTGTCCTCAAAAGCACATATAAAAATTTTTGAGTGTAAGTACAGGTGCACCTTGCCGCGATTCATTATCAACGTGAGTTTCCGAATTTAGGGGATTTAATAAAACTGTAAACTGATATCATGTTGTAAAGCTGCAGAAATGCGGGCATAGATGTGTGGTCATTTTGGCCGGCAGCCTGTCTGATAATCCCAAAGAAGCGTACCAACATGCCTTGGTTAAGTTTTCCTGTTAAAACACATTTGAAACCGCACTCCTTTAGCAGGTATCTTTATAGTTCCAGTGTGGACAAAATAGTCACACGAAGGCCCTTAGCGGTTTGCTCGGATAGGCAACTTGCTCTTGAGGTTTTTCCTTTATCCATTTTATTTGAGCAATGCAACTACGAGGCCAGGACCCTCAAATCTCTGCTGCCAACAGTGATGCTTTCCTTTGGATGGTTTCGGGTGAGAGCATCAAAAAGATTGCTAAACCTTAGTGTGAATTCTGCTGTTCCCTTGACATTTTCGAGCACTTTTGTGCCTCGCTTCGAGTAGAACTGCGAGCCTTTCGCTACACTCCGGCTGAACAACTGAGTGGCCAGCTTCAACCGCATTTTTCGGTCGTTGAAGGGTTGATGTGGAAAAGAGCTATTTTGAGGCAAACATGCAAATTTTCCGGCTGTTTAATTTTCCCATAAACAGCCTGCCAATATGTACCCAGTGAACACGATCGCCATTTACGCACAACACTTTCTGTGAAAGTAAACGGTTTCGAACGCATTTCATCAGATGGGGTGCGTCAGAAAACATATATACATTGCGTTTCTCATCAATGGGATGACTGAAGTAGTTCTGGGACTGTTGCAATTCTCCAGTGACACCGAACTCCTTCTTCATTGCACGGTTCACATTTGCGCCAGCACAGGTGACCATGCCGTCTAAGACTTCCGCGTATTCAAGCAAAAGTATTGCAAACACTGCTATCGGCTGAGAGTACTTGTTGCCAAATGACCCAAAGGGAAATACAAGCCCATGGCCAGCAAGGTCGTCGCGGGCCGCTGAAGAATCTCCATAATCAGTGAAGCCACTGTATGTCATCGTCTTCGAACGAACTCGAATTTCCTTTCGAATGCGCATATCGTTGAAAACAAGCATTCCATGGCGTTTAAAATTGTCTTTAGTGGGCATCTTCTTCTCAAGGGCTGTGAAAAACCTCTTGTCAAAGCCACACCTGAGTCTTATCATGCACAGGTACTTGCACACTGTCGTAACGCAAGGAAGTGGGAGCACCTCATTACCTCGCAGGAACGAGTATGCAGATCGGCTACGTATGTGCAACAGCAAGCACATCAGAAGCCAATCCTCCGTTTACTGCTGCTTTTTTTGTTCGTCAACCTCGCTGCTGCTACATACTCCTTTACCGCAGTCAGCCGAGCACTAGGGAGATCTATTGTGTGTAATTTCTCACTCAGTTCTTTTTTTGACATTTTTTGCATGTGGATATGACCTTCTGCAAGCTCCACCGACATTTTTTAAAGCTGTTCAGCAGACGATTTTTGGACCTTTTCAGAGCATAATTTGACCGACGCAGTGCTCCAACTTTGTCCTTGCTCTGGTATGAAGTCAACGGACGCGTACCTGAAGGCCTATGCCTGCGCATTCTTTCATCTGTTATTTTTTGGTGCATTCGCAGGACGTTTGAAAGGCCAGAACATTTGTGACATACTAGTAAGTTCGAGCCACTAGGGTCAAGAACAATAGAGTATCTCTTGTGCCGCCATCTCTGGTTGTTGTCGAGATATGCCCACTTTTTATTTCAACGTGTCGATACTCCAGAGTGCTCGGTCCACCATTGCACAGTTTCGTCTTATCAACATGCTCAAGGATAGCGTTAACGTCATCCATAGTTGTTAAAAGTACCTTCATACGGCACATCTGCCTTTGAAACTGACCTGCGCATCACGGTTGTTTGCCAGGATATCTTCATGAATTTCAACAATTTTAGTGGTTACCAAGGAAGATGCGGGGCTCATTGGCGATAGGCATGCATCTGACAGTAAACGGCTGTGAGATTTTTTGATGCTTTCCAGCTGGGAGAAGACAACTCTTTTTACTTCTCCAAAGCCGAGCAGGTGGTATCCCCATGAGTTTGACGGAAGGAAAAATCGTGGTAAATCGCCGAACAAGCTTGCGAATGCGAGCGTATGCAGATTTTAGGGAGAAGCTAGACCCAGCAGACTGATGTATTTTATGACGTTTGCTGTTCAAACGCATCCATGTCGTGCTCCGGTGCACTCGGCAACGCTTCAAAAGAGCTTCCGTTCATGCCACCACTGTCATTGCTACAAGAGGCTTCTCACTCGTTATGATCTTTTGATGCAGCGCATCGTCTGTTCGACTGCGACCGCGGTTGTGTTACCGCCAGGCGCTTCCTTGTTTTCACCGTTTTCGATAGGTAAGCCGGGCAGTCGGGAAATCTTGTGGGAGCACAATCGTCGCCAGTGATGCCTCTTGCGGAACACTCACCAAGGCGTGCCTTTTGTAGTGCGCTGTCCAGGTCTTGGAGACAAGATGAGGCTCCAAGTGCTTTTCTCCGACGTGATCATTCGGCAGAAGGACTCGATCCTTTCTTGGGATAGGTCGACACCAAAGGTCAATTTCTCTGTACAGCCTTTAAAAACAAGAAAGGGGCTGGCAGATGGAATGGCACACTGTGGTATAAAGTTTTTTAAACAGGGATGAAGTACCTCAGACAGGCTGGCCAACGTTTCGATAGGTGGACCTATCTTCGTCAAAGGCGGCCTCGTCATCCTCGGCGTGTTAGTTTTAAAGGGTTAGTGCAGTGACGTCACGTGCGGGTGTTGTCGCTGGAGGCTGGTTTTAAAGAGAGAGATTACAAGAGGGAACAGGCGCTGTCGTCCGACGTCTGTGAGCCTCATTCTCAAGACGAGGGGACAAGAGCGTGAGAATGGGCACGCGGGGAGGAAAGAAAAGAAATAGAAGCAGAAAAAAGGGAAAAAAAGGAAAAAAGGAGGGGGGAGCCAGGGCCGTACCAAGACACAACAAAGGGGGGGGGTGAAAGAAAAAGAAAGAGAAAAATGAAATCTTTAAGAAATACGGGGGCTTGGGAGCGTGTTGGGGATGCGAAAGGTTAGGAGGTATTCAGGGGGAGTCGTTGGCGGCATGTTTTTGAGGCATTAGAACGGCCGGTCAAGCAATAGGTCGAGTAATTTTGAAATAGTTAAGGTGGCGACGAGGAGTCTGCGGTGCAATGTGTGGGGTGACTGAAAGGCAGCGGCACGGTCTTTCAAGGGGCACTGCCCCACGCGCTTAACGTAGGTGTCGTTACGGCGGCATCCAGAAGGCGATACTCTGGGTTGAGGCGCCGAAAAAGGCATATTGACTTCGGAATGTGTTGTCGAGGGGGTTTCGAAAAAAAAAGACTAAAAAAGGGGGCAGGGGGAAGGGGGGGCGAAATCGGTATAGCAAACAGGAGGGTGACGCGTGCAGAAGCGGGCGCGGGCAAGTGTACATGGAAGAAGGGGATCGTACAGTTGGTATAGACGTAAAATCCTGGAAGAGTACATTAAATTGAGTAGTAGGCAGGAAATTTTTTTTTCCTCCGAAATGAAAGAGTAGGTGAGGTTAAGAATTAAAGTTGGCTGGTGGCCTAATGTGTTTTGTGTATTGGTTGATGATATGAGAGTTTCAGATTTAAGTAACAGCTTTTAAAGATTCTAAGGGGCCGCGTGCCAAATTAATTCCTGTCGGGTGTAGGCAATTAAACATGTGTATGAGGTATGATTCCGTGTACTTCCTTTCGCGAGGGGAACGGAAATTTGTTTGTAGTATATAGAGCCTTGCTTTGTCAAACAAATGTCCATGTTCATTAAAGTGGCTGGCTACTGCTTTGGGTAAATTGTGTTTTGTGTCCGCGCGGTGACCATTGAGTCTTGTATTGATTTGTTGTCCGGTCTCACCTATGTATTGTTTGCTAGAAGCGGCGCATTCTAGACAGTAGACTACATTGCTTGATGTGCAGGTGAAAGCCGAAGTTACCTTGTGTGTGTAATTCGACGCCGTACTTTTTACTGTAGTAGTGGATTGAATGTGTTTGCATGTAGAGCACCTGGGGCGACCACAGGGATTGGTTCCCAACTTCTTCTTTTTCTGTAGTTTGGCGTGCACAAGAACATCTTTAAAATTAGTGTTGCGTCTGTAGGCCACTCTGGGAGGGTCGGGAAAAATCTTCTTAAGTTTCTGGTTGCTGGTGAGAATCGGGTAGTATTTACTTAGGATGTTATTCACGTTTGGGAGTGCGTTTGAGAATTTAGTAGTAAGAAGAGCCGTTGTTGTTCTTGTGATCTTCGGACGGGGCTTGAGGACCTCGGCTCGATCAAGTTTGGTTGCAGCGATGTAAGCTGTTTGAAGGTCACTGTTTGGGTGGTTCCTGTTTGATAGCGTTTCTTTAAGGTGATCGAGTCTATCTATGTAGTCTTGGTTTTCAACGCAAATGCGACGTAGTCGTGTGGCTTGGCCTTTAAAGATGCCTTGTTTGCAATGTCTGGGATGGTGGCTGGTATATTCTAGGTACTGTTGTTTGTCGAATGGTTTCCTATACAGCGTTGTCTTTAGTTCACCATTGTCAATGTATATTGTTGTGTCCAGAAAGTTTATGCGCTCAGTTGAGGATTCTGATGTGAATTTTATTGTTGGGTGAACAGAATTTAGAAAGGATACATATTTATCTAGACTGTCTTGGCCATGTCCCCAGATTATGAGTATGTCGTCTATGTATCGTAGGTATGTGTGGGGATTGGTAGTGCAGCGCGATAGGGAATCTGTTTCTAGAATCCCCATAAATATGTTCGCGTAGGTTGGTGCAAAAGGCGTACCCAAGCTTGTACCATGTAACTGTAGGTAGTAACTCTCTTCAAATGCGAAGTAGTTATGTGTGAGAAATAATTCAAGGAGAGACAGGTAAACTTCAGTAGAGTGTTGTGCACTGTGTTTAGACAGCGTTTGTTTTATCGAAGATAAACCATCAGGGATTGGAATGTTGGTGTACAGCGCCGTGACGTCTAGTGTTGCGAGAATTGTGTTGTGGGGTAGTGTGCCTTTAGTATTAATGTCTTCTATAATTCTCAGCAGGTGGGGCGTATCTTGTACAAATGACGGAAGTGTTTTCGGCAAGTTACCAAGGTAGTGGTTAAGGAATGTGGAGATGCTCCCTGTCGGGGTGTTGTTGTTTGATACTATCGGACGGCCTGGGATAATAGCAGTGCATAGTTCAGTGGATGGAATTTTATGAATTTTCGGAAGGAGGTAAAAACGTCCGGCAGTTTTGTTGCTTGGTTTAAGAAATTTGTATCCTGATGGTGTTATCAATTCATCAGCCAAAAGTGATTTCAGCCTGTTGGTAATTGTCACTGTATAGGACAATGTCGGATCGTTATCTAGTTTGCGGTAATGTTCTGGGTTGTTTAGTTGTCTGTAAGCCTCGTGCTTGTATTTTTCTATTGGCCAAATAACTATACTTCCACCCTTATCTGCTTCCTTAATAACAATGTCATTCGGGCAGCTCAGATTTGAAATGATATGACTCTCCGTCAATATGCCTTTTTCGGCGCCTCAACCCAGAGTATCGCCTTCTGGATGCCGCCGTAACGACACCTACGTTAAGCGCGTGGGGCAGTGCCCATTGAAAGACCATGCCGCTGCCTTTCAGTCACCCCACACATTGCACCGCAGACTCCTCGTCGCCACCTTAACTATTTCAAAATTACTCGACCTATTGCTTGACCGGCCGTTCTAATGCCTCAAAAACATGCCGCCAACGACTCCCCCTGAATACCTCCTAACCTTTCGCATCCCCAACACGCTCCCAAGCCCCCGTATTTGTTAAAGATTTCATTTTTCTCTTTCTTTTTCTTTCACCCCCCCCCCTTTGTTGTGTCTTGGTACGGCCCTGGCTCCCCCCTCTTTTTTTCCTTTTTTCCCTTTTTTCTGCTTCTATTTCTTTTCTTTCCTCCCCGCGTGCCCATTCTCACGCTCTTGTCCCCTCGTCTTGAGAATGAGGCTCACAGACGTCGGACGACAGCGCCTGTTCCCTCTTGTAATCTCTCTCTTTAAAACCAGCCGCCAGCGACAACACCCGCACGTGACGTCACTACACTAACCCTTTAAAACTAACACGCCGAGGATGACGACGCCGCCTTTGACGAAGATAGGTCCACCTATCGAAACGTTGGCCAGCCTGTCTGAGGTACTTCATCCCTGTTTAAAAAATTTTATACCACAGTCTGTACAGCCTTTGTAACCCGTTGTAGAGCGGGGAACAAAATGTTTCCTGCCCATCACAATCGCATGTGCACGCCTGACACCAGAAAAAGAAACGCCGAGCTGTGTTGAAATAGGAGCGGGCGGCGCTAACACAGCAAACGTAAGCCTGTGACATCGTCACGCCATCTGTCGGAGAGTGACTAAAACATGCACCAGCATTGGGACACTGCCGCTCCATGCCGCCATTCGGCCAGCTAGCCTATTACACTGTGAGTGAGAATAAAAGAACACCGATGGACTCCTTTTTTTTGTGAAAGGAAAACGCATGAAAGAGGTGACGCAGGCAGTCTGGTAGAGCATTTCGTGAAACAGAGCTAGTGAAGGGCAAAATACATAGTACAGGGTAAAGAGGCACGCAAGAAACGTGTTTGATAGTTTCGTTTTCGAAGATTCCATACCACCATGACCAAGTTTTGCAACATTAGAAGGAACGTGCAGTGCACGTGCCCCCTTACTGCATGTTGTGTTTCCGTGCTGCGCCTGCTCTGTCCTTTAAAAAGCATGTCTATAGCTTCAGCAGATATATGCGTTAACAATCCAGTTGGTCCATTTAAATATATTGCGGAATGCCAGATCCATAAGGAGAATGCTCTTCTGCATTTGCATCACACAAAACTTCGCACTAGCTTGACTACACAGCGGTTAAAATATGCACATTGCTGCTTATCATGCAGACATACCTTCTCGTGGTCAGGTGTTTGAGGTAAAAACCTGCACAAACAAGAGGGAGGAGTGCTTTCCACAGTGCATTTTAAAAGCTATCGGTGATAAAGTAGCAGAGGGCTCACTGTTCTAACGAAAGAGGTGTTTAGAAGCGGCTAGAGCCATTAAACACATTATAGGACATAGATGCATTTCGTCTTGGTTTAGGAGCTCTTCTGCTACTAAAGAATGAAGAGGGACGGTACCGTGCTGTGTTGCACCTGAGGAGGTCGTTCAAACGTGCAGAGCTCGATTATTCCTCTACGATGCAGGAAGCTCTAGCAGTTCAATGAATATTAAAAGATTTGCAACCGTTCTTTATTAGCCAGATTTCAGCGTAATATTTACCACCATGCATTTCAGTCGGTTTTGCACGCAAAACAAGGACATCACTGCCTCCTTCACAGGTCCCATTTTTTTGCAAGAATTTGATGTTGACGTTATTTACGAAAACGCACAGTGACAGACAACAAAGCCTACCTCTTCAACCTCATCCCGCAATCGTCCCTCATCTTTACCTCTCCTTAACGTAGCCTTCACTATCATGCGCAGTTTGTTGCCCAAACGAGAACAACTTCGCAGCTTCACTCACGACATCGATGCCGACATCATTGTACCAACTGAAACGTGGCTAAACGGAGACGTAAGAGATAGCGAAATTTTCCCTCCTAATTCCGGCTATGTTCTGTATCGCCATGATCGGAGCAACCGGCGAGGAGGGGGTGTTCTATTAGCTATCAGAAACACCTTCTCATCTTCCCTGATCAGTCGGGATGATGATCTCGAACTATTGTGGACTTGCGCTTACAATGGTGCTGGAAAGACAATTTTCGGCGTGTGCTACAGGCCGCCGGACAGCCATCCGTCATTCTGCGATTCACTCCGTAAAGCACTAGCCGACATCACTGACAAATTCCCTAACGCACCTATTCACCTCTTTGGTGATTTCAATTACCCTAACATTAAGTGGCCTCTGCTTTCTGTAACCAACAGGTCACCGTTATCAGAAGCTAAACAATTTATTGATCTTATGCTAGACTTCAACCTACATCTGGTGATATCAAGTCCTACAAGAGGAGATAACACCCTTGACCTTATGCTCACATCTTGCCCCGATAGCGTAAGAAGCGTTACCACACTACCAGGTCTTAGCGATCACAACCTCATCCATGTCTGCATGACAATTAATAGCACTTAAGAAAGTCACCCACAACAAAAATAATAATAGATTACGAAAGGGCGGACTTTGACGCCATAAATAACGAACTCCAAAATTTTTAAAATGATTTTCAGCAGACACACTTATCAAGAACTGTTGATAGCAACTGGGAACTTCATAAGAATGTATTGCTCAACCTGGAAGCTAGATACATACCAACAGTTCTCGTGAAATCTGACTCTAACAAGAATGGTTTAATAAACGACTAAAACTCTCCTTGCTAAAAAGAGAAGGCTTTACCGAAAGGCCAAACTTACAAATAACTCAGAAACATGGGAAAAATACGAACTGTGCGCTAACCAATATATTTAGGAGCCGACGATAGCCAAAGATAACTTCTTTAATCATGACCTTCTGACAATTCTACCATCAAACCCCAATAAATTCTGGCGCTTGCATTCTAGACACATTCTAGACAGATTGAACTAACAGATCCTTATGGTAATCTCATCAATTCTGAGAAATGTGCGTCAGCTCTTAACGACTACTTTACCTCAGGTTTCTCCATCGCTAACGACACTGCCATTGAACCAATACCACCACTCTCAGTAAAATTGATGCCAGACAACAAGCTCAACCCTGATGGCATATGTAGCCTCATTAATTCACTCAAACTAACCACGTCAGCCGGGTGTGATGGAATCAACGCCAAAATACCAGTTAACACCAGTAACATTTCTAGCCAAGTAATACATCTAATATTTACGCAATCCTTAAAGACTGAAAGCTTGCCCGACGACTGGAAGACGGCCCATGTCGTACCAATCTTCAAGAGTTGCGACCGCTCCCGTGCTTTAAATTATCGCCCAATTTCTCTGACCAGCATTCCTTCTAAACTTCTAGAACATATAATCTCATCCAACCTAATGTCTCACCCGGAATCTATCAACTTCTTTTACCCTCACCAGCACGGCTTCAGAAAACTATTTTCATGCGAGACCCAACTCGCCGAGTTCACCCATGACATTCTACATTTCATGGACCTTCATTTGCAGATTGATGGCATTTTCTGGGATTACTCAAAAGCATTCGACCGCGTTTCCCACAATCACCTACTTCAAAAACTCGCATCTATCGCAATCCCAAATAGCATGCTTACCTGGCTTAAACACTTCTTAAAAGGGCGCACACAGTTTACCTCTGCAAATAACCATAATTCATCTCTTAGCAGCGTAACATCTGGTGTGCCACAGGGTGCTGGTTTATCGCCTCTACATTTCCTCGTCTACATC
Organism: Dermacentor albipictus; assembly: GCF_038994185.2. Taxonomy (NCBI): domain Eukaryota; kingdom Metazoa; phylum Arthropoda; class Arachnida; order Ixodida; family Ixodidae; genus Dermacentor; species Dermacentor albipictus. The sequence continues at coordinate 192,794 of NW_027225596.1, forward strand.
AATGACTTACCTGCTAACATTAAGAATAAATTACGTCTTTTCGCGGAAGACTGTGTCCTATATTCCCCAATCAAAGGCTCGAATGAAATCGCCGCACTACAACAGGATCTCGATTCCATTGCAGTATGGTGCGAGAAATGGTACATGCCGCTTAACCTTACTAAATGCAAAGCTCAGTCATTCACCCGCAACCACAGCTTAACCAGTCACACCCACACAATAAATTCTGCTCCTATCAATTATGCCCCGTCTTACAAATATCTCGGCGTTCACATGACATCAACACTATCATGGGCAACTCATGTTGACAACATCTGTTCTAATGCTTCACACACCCTTGGTTATTAAAAACGCAACCTGAAAGCCGCATCACAAGAAATAAAAAAGCTAGCATATCTAGCATTCGTACATCCTCAGTTGGAATATGCGTCATCTATCTGGCACCCTTCCCAATTATATCTAATCTATGACATAGAAGCAATACGAAATCGCGCTGCTCGGTTTATAACTTCCAATTACTCTCGTGATACCAGCATAACCGCACTAAAACGTACACTTGAACTACCATCACTTGCTTCCCGCCGGATCATCTCTCGCCTCTGCTTGCTTCACACCTTTTATGACCATCCACACTCCAGGTATTCCCTGTTAAATCCACCCTTACCTACATCATCTCGCTTAAGCCACAGTCGTCCCATAGCAAACATTAACACCCGATCGTCTGCCATGAACACTTCATTCTTTGCCGATGCTATAACCCATTAGAACCATCTCCCAGAAGATATCGTGTCATGCAATGACCGCGAAACGTTCCGCGAAATGTTAAATAACCACACTGCCTAATTGCCGATACCACCGACCCTTACTTTAACGCGATATTCCTTTTTTTTCACAATTGTCCTTGGCTTGCATTTGTTTATTGTTTCTTTACTGTTCTGTACATTTCTTCTAACATTGTTGCAAGGAATAAAGCCCTCCCTTATGTAATGCCTCCTGGCCTTTAAGGTGAAAATAAATGAAATCAAAGCAAATGAATTGCACTATCATCTGGACTATCAACTTCTGGACCTGGCTAATCAGGCATTGGGTGCGCGCGTGCACACACAAGCACACAATCCCTCTAACGCGCTCTTTACCGTAGCAATGCGACTTGTTTCCCACACTTCACACACACACTCCTTTCCACTTTGACATTCCTGATGCTAATCCAATAAAATGTACTTGTCGAACATTTAGGCAGTGCTTCTATGCCGACATGCTACCACGAATTCTAACGAAATTATGGTTGGCAACTGCGAAAATTGCGTGCAATTCTATCGCGACAATACATATATCATTCCCTTGCGTGCCTCATTCACGAACTTTAACCTTCGGAACATACCTCATTGTTTTGTAAAAGCTGCCGCGAGAATCTTGTTCAATATCTAATGAAAGTTAGCAGCTAATCTGTCAAAATGACTAGTAGGCAACTTTTAGCATAAAGTTAGAAGTGCTTTCATATGGCTACTGTATTTTTAAAGTACATATGGAATACGCCTTTAAAACATTATTTACTGTCTTTGTGCTTTTTTGTATGGTAACCCCTTACACCCTACACGTCCTGTAATGCATTCCTGATCCTGAGACAAGACGTGTGAGAAACGAAGTCCAAACGTACAAGAATTGCATTGTATAGCTCTCTTGCTTTCCATAACACGTGAGAATTGTGGTACTGTGCAGGTTTGCCATGCAGAAAGTTAAATGTTACTGAAACATATTTGCTTTTGTTTCCGATGTGTCAGAATCCAGTGACAGAATTGAATGTTTGCTTTTGTAGAGGGAGCTGTCGTGGCACAGGATGCGGCGCCGGCACCAGACTCATCTGACGAAGATGACGCCGCGCAGATAAGTGAGTGTTTTCAGTATTGCAGTGCTGGAATGGCAGTCGTAACTGCATCGTATGCCCGGCTAACCTACAGGTTTGATTTGCTGCACAATATGGGTGCAGAAGGAAACTTCATGGCTGTTTCGTCAAATTAGGGTATATAGACGTTGTTCACTTCATCGTGTTTCATAACCTGAATTCTGATTCTATGTTTACTTGTGGTTAAATCTGGCTGGTTCCTTTCCAGAGCGTAAAGCATGACAGGTTGTTTCAATGTCTAAAGCAAAATGTTTAATATATTATTACTGCTAGATCATCACAGCCAGCCAACTTCTCATCTGTGCTATGCGGCACCATTAAGGGGTAGAATAACGGTTTCTTTTACATTAATGTACATGACTTCTCAGTTATGACTACTGTTTGTGCTGCAGTTTTTCATCTGATGGTGCATTGAATTCAACTTTTGTGTACCATTGTTCTGGTGCAGCAGTTAATTTCTATATTTCTGTTTTCCGAAATGCTTGTTGCAATGGCTGACACTTTACTTGGGTTTAATAATGTTTAATATAAAAAATTTATGTACCTTACACCTTCTTTTCGGGCAGTAAAAAGGGCTGCAGTACTCGAAATAAGAAGACACACAACGCAGTTTGTACAGGATGCAAGGAATAATTGCCCATTGAAATCTCGAGGTTTGAAGCAATGACGGCCGGCTTTGGGGGACAAAATTGAAATTAATTAGAATTGACAGTTGGGCGAGTTTGTGCGACAGCGATGTATACGGAGCTGTTCAATGTCAATTTCGAGTTTCATTTTGGGATCGGGGTGGTAAGCCAGTTTTCAAATATTGCGCAGCTGTTGCAAAACATACCAATAAGGTGACAATGTCAATTAAGGTGCCATGAATATTCGACTAACATATGAATGCAATGATAGGGTTGTCACAAAAAACCCTCCAATATATATGGCATAAGAACAAGCATTACGTGCTGCGCTTAGTGCATTGATACGACCTTCAGGGCATGCTGCACGTGTCACTACATTGTCGACTTGTTTGTTGTGTTCTTGTTTCAACAGACTCATGCACAATGTGTCTTTTGTAAAGATAATTGAAATTCACCCACAAAATTAGTGCAGACTTAATCAAGTCAAGCGCCTGCCTCGCGGAACGCTTCCGAGTCACCAAAATTATTAGTCTACTCATTCCACACCCACAGCGCCGCATTCGACTCCGCTTCGATGTACCTCCAGTGCTTCACGCTTTCCTAGTATTCGTGGATTGATGAACCACGGTACATATGTTTGGAGCGAAGGCGGGGCACGTCTAGACTCACAGCACCGCCATTGTCCCGCCCTCCGTGTATGGTGGTCTGTTCTGTTTCATGTTTTAGAGCACAGGCCTCACATTGGCTCCCGTTCCCACATTTCATGTCCCCCTCATGCCTCGTAGTCACCGACGAGATCATCAGCGCTCTTCTCTAGCTGCTTGCGTTCCTGCTGCAATCTATCGTCCGTAGCACGAGCCGGGCTCTCCCCTTGTCATATAATGTAGGTTTCATATAATAATTACTCGAGAGAACTCTGGTGCTACTGTCAACGGCAGCTGCAGTAGCAGTGGTTGCACCAGCGTGGGAGTTATGGGAGGTACATGGATTTGCCTAATTTCGTCCTTTTGGCTTCAAGTGGCTTTGTGACTTCGTAAGCTCGCCATTTTCAACACTGTACTGTGTAATTGGTAGTTAAATAAACATTAACATTGTCCGACAGCAGGATTTGAACACAGCACCTCAATCACAGACGCCGGATATTGAAACCATTAGGCCACAGATGCATGTATTGATAAACGATGTGAAGCACCCTTACGAATTTGTCGCAGGCATCAGTCACCTTGAGATGTTTCGTGAGTTTCGATTTGCCCACTTCGACAAGCTCAACATTTTCAATTAGAGTTGCGATTGTTTTGATTGCTATGAAATTTACGACAGTAAGATTTATAGAGGGTAACATACAAAGCCGCAAAAACTTCTGAATACACAAGCACGAATATGCGACAAATCCACGTACCTCCCATCATCCCCATGGCAGGACGACTGCAGCACCAGAGTTAGCACCAGTATATTGTAGGAAACCCTATGCCCCTTGTCCTCGAAAGCCGGATCACGGGTTCAAACGTATCCTCTCGCTCCATTCCTTCGCGTAGCGCTGTTTGGGTTACTCTCGCTGCTACTCTCCACTCCGGCTTCGCCGTCCCTTCTCCCACTGTCGCGGCACTGCAGCGGTGCCGGTGGCGGGCATGCCTTACCGCTTCGCGCCTGATCCTCGGTTATCCACGCCTTCGTCTCTGCGTCGCGTGCCTGTATGGCTCTCTGCCGCGTCTATCGCTTCCCCGTTTGCGGAGCGCGTTCCTCTGTGTCACATATCGCCGCTGGCAGTGCTTGCGCCTGGCTGTCCTGCCACCTCCACTCTTGCCCTGTACATCCCCTTAGCTGGCGCAGTGCCGTTGCGGTGACACTAAAAACAATTCTAGCGTTTCGTCCTGTTACTGTCTGTAGTGAAGAGTGCGTGACCTCTACTGGATACCCGTGTTCTCCGCGCATTTTCTCATGCCAGCTCTTAAGGAAGAATAAATATTTGCTACTTTCCCCCCCCCCCCCCCCCTTTCTCCACTACTGTGAACCACTCCACTACTGTGAACCACTATATTATCACCAGAGGGGCGACTCGATAGCGGCGTATTGCAGTGTGTGCTACCGAATCCGATACGCAGAACCGCTTACGTTTTGTACTGCGTGTTCTGTATGCATTACTAAGAAGCGCAATAGTAGGCCAATTTCTTTTCACGTGTCCAGCGCACGCTGGAGGAAGGTTTGGAACGAAAGTCGGGAGTGTGTAAAGGGAGACAAAAGCGAAACAAAAAATAAGTTAAATAAGACTAACGGAGCATTGTTTGAGAACCCTGCAGGCACTCATTTCAAAAGCATTGTTTGAATATTAGATGAGAAAATGAAGATACAAGTATCAGTATATTATTTCGCGCCGAAACCCCAGTGCCGGTATATCAGCGTGACGTCAGGGATTGCAAAGTATGTTTTTGCATTTGTGCCGCGTCGGCTGAATAGAGGTTCCCTAAACTTGCCATGCTTCATATTTGGCTCCTTTAGAACACAATGTAGTCAATCTGTTCCGCTTTATATAATTAGGAGGCCAAAGAAGATGCCATCGGAATCGAAGACGTCACTGAGCCCCCAGGTGCGGGAACTGAAGTAGGCGTCGCCACCCGTATTTCGTTATTGCGCTCTTTTTAGCTCACCAAACGTCCTATCGTTATAAGAGTGGTATTTTTGGTGTTGTGGAATGGCAATTTAGTGATGCAGAAGAAATCACTTTTCACTTTAGTGTCCCTTTAACGCCTCCTTCACATCCGCCGCGGGTAGGGCCGATATTGCCCCATCTTAGGGAGCGGCCCTGGTAAGGGGAGTGCTTGACGCCTGCCTCACCTATGCATAGACTCAGTGCACCGCCATCAATGCCCCTTTCCTGCATCTTCTGTTGTACACGTTTTTGTAATATTCGCAGATTGACGGCACGCTGTTAGAAGGTTTCCAAGTGGGTCGCGGCACCGTCATTTTCTTTCCTTCGCCATATCTCCTCTGTGTTTTTCTAATTTTCGTGCATCCAAGGCACTTTCTAGGAAGGTTTGGAACGACAGTGAGGGAAGCCTACACTGGCAGGGCCACCGTCAGCGCCCCTTTCCTGTATGTCCTCTGGTTCACGTTTTTCTAGTATACGCAAATTCGCGGGACACGGTGAGAAGGATTGCAACAAAACTCGGGCCGTCTACACTCCCGGCACCGTCGTTGTCCCCCTTCCCTGTATATTCACTGTGTAATGAAGAAAGGAGGAGAATGGCATACCGATCATCATCAAGAACAGAGGGCACGAGACCGGCGTTCGAAGACCACCATCTTGCTCTCCGCGCTCACTGTTCCGAGCTACCGCCCGTTTGTTGGACTCGTCCAATAAACCTCCTTACATTTGGTGGATCGTGCGGGGTACGCTCATCGCCGACACCCTGGAACTCCGATCCCGTACGTTGCACTCGACCATGCAAGCTGACGCAGCCCAACCGCCGCCATCTCTCCCGGCCGCCGTTTGCCCTGGCCCGGTTCGCCAGCGAGACCCCCCGGTATTTTCGGGTACGGAAGACCAGGACGTCGAGGACTGGCTGTCGTCCTACGAAAAAGTTAGTGGACCCAACAAGTGGGATGACGCTACTAAGTTGAGTACCGCGAACTTTTACTTGGCTGGCGTGGTGAAGCTGTGGTATACGAACCACGAATCGGAATTTGAAAACTGGTCTGCTTTCAAGGAGGCAATATCTGCCGTTTTCGGTCGCCCTGCCGTGCGGAAGTTACGCGCCGAGCAACGGCTGCGCACACGGGCACAGGAACCGAATGAAACATTTACCGCCTATATTGAGGACGTACTCGATCTCTGCAGGCGCGCCGATGCCTCAATGAGCGAAAGTGCCAAAATACAGCACATCATGAAGGGCGTCGACGACGATGTCTTTCAGATGCTTCTTGCGAAGTCTCCTGGCACAGTGTCTGAAGTGGTAACTCTGTGCCACAGCTACGACGAGTTGAGAAGGCAGCGGGCTCTCACCCGACGTTCATCTCAGACGTACAATCAACCGCTCGCTGCACTGGACATCATGCCTGCCCAGCCATACCTTATCGCACAAATGAAGGAATTTGTGCGTGAGGAGGTGGCCCGTCAGTTGTCTCTCCTGCCGTTTGCTCAGCGTCAGGAGCTCCCACAACAGCAGCAACTGCAGCGACCAATCCCGTTGGCTCCCGTGCTTCGACACGTCATTCAAGAGCAGATTTCCGAGGCCATGCCGGTGCCCATTCAGCAGCAACCTGTCGCCGCGCCTCTTAGTTACGCTGAGGTAGTAAAGCGGCAGCAGCTTCAACAGCCCTCACCACCCCATGGTGTGTCGTATGCTGCAGCCCCGATTCAGCCGTCCGTGACATGGTCTGCTCCCATCCCTGCAAATCCCTGGCGAACGCGCGACAACCGGCCGATCTGTTTTGCGTGCGGTTGCCCTGGTCATATCGCCCGATTCTGCCGCCGTCGCGCGCCAGGATATTCAGACGCCCGTTCACCGAACTACATAGATCGTCCCCGCTCTCGTTATGAAGATCCGGGTCCCCAACCAAGCACGTCTTCACGTGACTATCCGCAACCCACGTCTCGTCGCTCACCTTCACCCCGTCGCCGCTCCTTGTCGCCCATGCGTCGTCGACCAGCCCCTGAAAATGAGGGAAACTAGCCTCCGCAGTTCGTGAGGCAAGAACTGCGCTGTCGAAATGCTCAAGTCCTCGAACTTTGCCGTCGAATATTGTCGAAGTTTTCGTAGAAGGCATCCGTGCATATGCTCTTGTCGATACCGGTGCTGCCGTTTCTGTTATAGACGCCACACTTTGCCGCAAGCTTCGGAAGGTGACCACGCCTCTTGAGATGATGCCCTTACGTACAGCGAATGGAGACCCTGTTCGGCCTATAGCTGCCTGCACTGCTCGACTTATTATAGCTAAAGAACACTACATTGTCGAGCTTATCGTCCTTTCCTCTTGCTCGCACGACATTATACTTGGCTGGGACTTTCTATCGTATAATCACGCCGTTATTGATTGTGCCAGATCTGAACTTGAGCTCTTCCCCTTGTGTGACGAGTCCTACTACCCCGCTCATCAAGCCGCACACAAAATAGTCGTCACAGAAGACACAGAAATTCCGCCGACAGCAGCTGTTTTGCTCCCCGTATTCTGCAACAGCATATGTGATGAAGCTGCATTCTTTGAACCATCATGCCTTCTTCTAAATCGGAAGCCACTTCTTTTGCCTTATTCGACCCTCTCTATTTCGAATGGGACAAGCGCTCTCTGCCTCACAAATCCTCTTCCATATCCCATCAGACTGCTTAAAGGTGAATCCCTTGGATGCGTGCAACCCATTGATGTCGGCCAAATTTTTTCCGTGCAGCAAGATTCAGCTCGACGCGACCTCGACGTCATCAGTGCTCTTACCCCTTCTGATGTTCCAGCTGCTGACCTATTCGATTCGTCCTTCGCAGACGGACTGTCCCCATTTGAACGCACTGCTCTTCTCCAGCTGCTCTACAAGTTCCGCGACTCCTTCGATGTTGCCCAACGTGCCCTTGGCCGAACTTCTACCATTGTCCACAACATCGACACCGGCTCCAACTCGCCAGTGCGACAACGCCCTTACCGCGTCTCCACCGCGGAACGTCAAGTTATTACCGACCAGGTTGACGATATGCTTAAACGCGACGTTATTCGCCCTTCACAAAGCCCGTGGGCATCCCCTGTGGTTCTAGTTAAAAAAAAGGATGGATCGATTCGCTTCTGCGTGGATTACCGGCGCCTAAACAAGGTCACTCGAAAAGACGTGTACCCTTTACCCAGAATTGACGATGCCCTTGATTGCCTACAAGGTGCCGAGTTTTTTTCGTCGTTAGATTTGCGTTCCGGGTATTGGCAGGTACCTTTAGCAGAGGCCGACCGTTCAAAGACAGCCTTCGTCACGCCTGACGGTCTATATGAATTCAATGTCATGCCCTTCGGCCTCTGCAATGCGCCTGCCACCTTCGAACGCATGATGGACTCGGTTCTGCGGGGTTTGAAGTGGCACATGTGTCTCTGCTATCTCGACGACATTGTTGTCTTTGCGCCAGATTTCGCAACCCATCTAGAACGCCTCAACCATGTCCTGACGTGTCTGAAAACCGCTCAGCTGCAACTAAATCTCAAGAAGTGCCGTTTTGCTGCGCGAAAACTTACAATTCTTGGTCACGTTGTATCAAAGGATGGTGTGCTTCCGGACCCAGCTAAATTACGTGCCGTGACTGACTTCCCCAAACCGACGACTCTAAAGCAGTTACGCAGCTTCATAGGGTTATGTTCCTACTTTCGTCGGTTTGTGCGCAACTTCGCCTCTATAATTGCGCCTTTGACCCAACTACTAAGCAGCGCCTCCAATATCTCGTCATGGTCTTCTGAGTGTGACCAAGCCTTCTCCACCCTTCGCCGTCTCCTGACGTCACCACCTATACTGCGCCACTACGATCCTACGGCCGCAACTGAGGTGCACACAGACGCCAGCGGTGTCGGCCTCGGTGCTGTTCTCGCGCAACGAAAGCCTGGGTTCGCAGAGTATGTCGTCGCATACGCCAGCAGAACGCTCACCAAGGCTGAATCAAACTATAGCGTCACCGAGAAAGAATGCTTGGCAATAGTCTGCTCGCTTGTCAAGTTCCGCCCTTACTTATATGGCCGCACGTTTGATGTAGTTACGGACCATCATGCATTATGTTGGTTGTCTTCGTTGAAGGATCCGTCAGGTCGCCTTGCCCGCTGGGCTCTTCGACTTCAAGAGTTTGACATCCGCGTTATATATCGTTCCGGACGCAAGCATGCCGATGCTGATGCACTGTCGCGGTCACCACTATCCACCGAAACTGCGTCCATATCCACTATAGACCTTCCATTGTCAGCTCTTGACGTCGCCACCGTCTCCTCTGCACAGCGCCACGATCCCTGGATCGCTTCGCTTCTTGACATTTTATCCGGGGCACCCACTCTTTCGACCACTCGAACTCTGCGACGCCAAGCTTCGCACTTCAGCATCCGTGATGGCCTCTTGTACCGGCGCAACTACTCGCCAGATGGTAGGAAGTGGCTCCTAGTTATCCCTCGAACGCTTCGCTCTACAATCTGCGCTTCCTTTCACTCCGACCCGCAGTGTGCTCACGGTGGTGTCTTCAAGACCTATGAACGCTTACGGAAAAGGTACTACTGGCGCGGAATGTTTCGCTTTGTCCGCAAGTTCATTCGCGGCTGCCACGAGTGTCAGCGACGAAAAAAACCACCGCATCCTACCGCAGGTTCATTGCAGCCCCTTCCATGCCCAGAACGCCCATTCGACCGCGTTGGAATTGACCTTTATGGACCTTTACCTTTGACCACGGCCGGAAACCGATGGGCTATCATTGCTGTCGACCACCTTACACGATACGCCGAAACCGCTGCTCTTCCCACGGCGACAGCACAGGACGTCGCCTCTTTCATCCTGAGGCGTTTTGTGCTTCGGCATGGTCCTCCTCGCGAACTCCTCAGTGACCGTGGCCGCGTATTTCTCTCCGATGCAATTCAAGCACTTCTCCACCAGTGCAAAATTGTACATCGGACGTGTACTGCCTACCACCCTCAGACGAACGGTCTCACTGAGCGGTTTAATCGGACTCTGGGCGACATGCTTGCGACACATGTTGCATCTGATCAATCAAACTGGGACCTGGTTCTCCCATTTGCGACATACGCGTATAACACCGCTACGCAAGTCACAACCGGGTTTTCCCCCTTCTTCCTTTTGTACGGTCGCCAGCCGACGCACACTATCGACACGTTGCTGCCATACGCACCAGATACCTCAGAGTGCACGCCCGTGTCAGCAGCGGCCCGTTACGCTGAAGATTGCCGACAACTAGCCAAGCGCTGTACTACAGCCGACCAACAACGCCAGAAAAACGCCCGCGATGATGATCACTCTCCGGCCGCAACATTCGCTCCTGGAGCACTTGTGTGGCTGCTTGTACCACCCTGCGCCCCTGGCTTGTCGTCCAAACTGCTCCCAAATTATCATGGTCCCTACCGCATCGTCGAGCGTACTTCCCCCGTAAACTATGTCATTGAGCCTCTTACGCTGCAAGGCGACCGTCGTCGACGTGGACGTGATGTTGTTCACGTAAACCGCCTCAAGCCGTACTTCGACCCTCTTGTACCCACCTGTTAGATCGCCAGGATGGCTCCACCTTTCTCGACGGGGGCAATTGTAATGAAGAAAGGAGGAGAATGGCATACCGATCATCATCAAGAACAGAGGGCACGAGACCGGCGTTCGAAGACCACCATCTTGCTCTCCGCGCTCACTGTTCCGAGCTACTGCCCGTTTGTTGGACTCGTCCAATAAACCTCCTTACAACTGCTTCTTTTTTTCCTAATATTTTCGCATCCACAACACGCTGAAGAAAGGTTAGGAAGAAAAGCGACGGAGGTTTTGGCTAACAAATCAACATTTTACACCCTCCTTTAATGTATCTCCTTTGTGTTTTTCTAGTATTCGCGTATGCACGGTAACGCTGGAGCAGGTTTGGAAGCAAAATGGAGAAATCGAGACTCGCAGCACCCTAATTAGCCCCCTTTCGTGTATATACTCTGTTTAATATTTTTCTAGTATTTGCGCATCCAGGGCAATGCCGAGGGCTGGTTATGAAGGAAAGTGGCCGGATGTTCAAACTCACGGTGTCAACACTTTTCTAGGTTTTCCTAGTACTCCCGCATTCATTCCAACGCTGGAGCAGGTTTTTAGAATAAACATAGGCGAAGTCCAGACTCAACTCGATGTGTTTGACTCCCTATTGTTGTATATTCTTTGTTTGGCATTCTAGTATGCTTCACAGTGCATTTACAGCTACATTGGAGCAAATTTGTTACGTGGAGCAAAGTAATTACGTGGAAGTACAAACCTATGGTGTTGTGCTTCGCTCCCCTTCCCTCTATCTCCTCTGCTTCGTGTTTTTCTTCTATTCACATATCTTGGCGGCAGGTTCTGAAGGAAAGTGGGGGCACTCCAGACTTACGTTTTCGAATTTGGACCTTCTACCCTTTATCTTCTCGATTTCCTGTTTTCCCACTATTTGCACATCCATGGCACGCTGGAGGAAGGTTTGGAACGAAAGTGGCGGATGTTTAGGCTCATAGCGCAGCGTTTTTTACTCTCCTTTACTGTACCTCCCTTGCTTTGCATTTTTCTAGAATGTGCGTATGCACGGTAATGCTCGAGTAGGTGTCGAAGGAAAATGGGGAAGTGAAGACGCTTGGCACCCCGTTAGACCTCGTTCCCTGTACATATTGTTTAGCATCAATCAGGCCAGCATGTTCAAAAGGAAAGTGGGTGATGGCCAGACTCGCAGTACCCGTACTGTTCTAGATTTTTTAGTGCTCGTGATTCCCTTGCAACGCAGGAACAGGTTTTTAGAAAAAGAATTGAAGGAAGACCAGAGTCGTGGCGCCGTGTTTGTCTTCCTATCTTTGTATATTATGTTTCGCATCGTTCTAGTATTCGAGTGTTCGCATCTACATTGGAGCAAGTTTGGTAGTAATTTGGGGGAAGTACAAATTAACAGCGCCGTGCTTGACTCCTTTTCTGCACCCTCCTTGGCTGTATCTCTTTTGTTTTGCATTTTCCTAGTACAGTCTATCCCGCATATATCAAATTATCGCCTATATCGAAAAGTTGAAAACTCCCTTGGGGAATCTCATGCAAAAGTATTGCGCTATTGTTCCGCGTATATAGAGCTCCCGTGCACCGGCATATCGATGTATCGAACTCCATGGTGAGCCACGCCCCTGCAAGTGTGCTTCTCCTCACAAACCTCTTGCGATCTTCCCGCGATCTCACGCGCGCCGCCCCGCAATCTGAAAAAAGGGCGTGTGGGTAAAAACCACGTGACGAGGAGCGATTGGGTGTGAAAGGGAGCGGGAGGGAGAAACCATTCTGACCGCAGGCACCCGTTTCCTGTGTTTTGATTGGCTGACACCGCTGGCGCAGCGAAAAGAACGAGGTCACTGAGGATATGGTGAGGATACAGAAGGCGCTAGAAGGAAGCAATATGAGGCTTAGTCTCATACAGTCAAGCGGATACAATAGCAGAGAAGCAGCTTCCAGGTTTATTTTATGCGGACGGCATTGTGTTGCTAGCTAACAAGCAAATTGTTTTGTAACGTCTGGCTGTTATCTGTGAACAGGAAGGCTGCAATTTAGGTTTGCAATTTAGCGTGAGAAAATCGGGTTTTATGGTATTCAATGAAGACAGCGAACAGCCAGTGACAATACAGGGCCAGGAAATAGCTCGGATAAAAGAACGTAAATACCTTGGTATATAGATAGACGAAGGCACTAGGTATATGGAAAAACAGCAAAAAACAATAGAAGTAAGGGGAAAAGAAAAGCAGCCATATTCAAACACAGGGCTATGGGGCTGTAGCATGTACGAAGTGTTCCGAAGTATGTGGAAAAGTGTAATGGTTCCAGGACCTACCTTTTGAAATGTAGTTGTTTGCTTGAAATCAGGGGTACAATCGAGACTTGATGGCAACCACATGTCAGTGGGTCGCTTTGCGTTGGGTTCTCACGGGAAGACTACAAATGAAGCTGTACAGATTGATATGCACTGTACTTGTTTTGAAGTGAGGGAATCTCACAGTAAAATTCATTATGAGGAATGACTGAGGAATATGAAAGACAATGATTTGGCTAATTGTTTAGGTATTTGTTTGTGCAGGAAAAAGCATTGATTCACGGTGGGGGATAAGAACTAGGAAGGTGATCAGCAAGTATGCAGCCTGTTGAGTGAGCAGCACAGCAACGATGATCGTCGAGCGGAAAGTCGGAGAGGCTGATATAATCTATTAACTACTTGACCACTGGCCTCCTTTAAGCTTTGGGTTGAGCGAGAGCAGGAGGAAAGTAATCATTTCCGCAATAGAGATTAGTGAGACGTGATTGGAGATTAGTGGAAGTAGGGAAATGACAAAAAACGCAGACTTACACAAGCATAGTTCACAACAGGGCGTCAGAAAATAGTAATATTGGAATTCATCATGTTTTTTTTCTTCCGTTTTTAACCTATGTAGGACTTTACACAGTATAATAGCAACAGCTTGGTGGCGCAGCCCACCGCCCCTTTCTAAAGGGGACTCTCGTAACATCCATCCATCCAAGGGTGGGCGCAAAAGGAATTTCAAGCGTTGCCATTCCTTGGGCCTCGAACCCCCCCGCCCCCGCTCCCGAATGCCGTATGCCGGACAGCAGCAGCAGGGGGAAAGCCGAAGGAGGGAAGGATAGCTTTGCAATAATACCCGAATGAATTAATTATTCACAGATTAAATGCAAAATGAAATGTTCTCATTGGGCCCCTTTGGCCTCCTTTCCTCCTGACCTTCTTGGTTCACTATAACATATGATGGCTTTGTTGGGACTCAAAATGCACAGGCTGGCCAGCCACCATGCGGTAATCAGTACAGATACTTCTACTTGAACTTGACCTCAAGTATGGGTCGCTTTGAAAAAATGTATAAGGAAAATGCTGTAAGTTTGGCCATGAGAGTGGGGAGCCCTACTGCTAACCTTGCAGAACGCATATTATGGATGAAAGGAGCATTCAATACTTCAAAAAGATCTGATAGTTAATCGAGAAACATGAGTGTACTATGGATTGCACTTAATGTACCAGCATTTTTTTTTTTGCTGAATTTATCACGCTGAGGCGTAGAGCTCATTAGGGACGCTTAAAGACATAGCTCAGAAGGGTACATACTGTAACATTATCGATTGCTTGAATGATGGTTTTTTGCAATAGGTGTCACTACCTGATGCTTCAAACTGCTTCACCCATAATACACTGCCAACTTGCTCTCAATTTAAGCTTCGTGGCACAAAAACATGCTTCGTGGTTCTTAAACTACGCGAGTGATGAACTGGAACAGATGCATAGGTAATTTGGTATATTGGATGTGTGCAACCTATAGATGCTGAAATTTAGGTACACATCATGCATATCTCGCCTCTGACTTTCATCAAATGTAGAACTGCTTTTTCATGAAGTTGACCAAGTTGTATGTTGGGCTTGAGCGTACGGCATGATGGGAGCAAAAGGCGTAGGGCACTGCAAATTGGAGAAAAGGACAGATTACATGTGCATCCGGAATACACAGACCCTCTTTGGAAATACGGTATTTCTTGGAAAAGGCGTCAACAGGATGATCAGGCTTATCATTGAGGCATATCGCATCGCCAGCTTTGGTGATGAGATGGCTGGTAAAGAGTTGGAATTCATGTGCCTGGCATTATTTTTTTTTCGCAAAACAACCCATACTGTCACGAGTGGTGCTATCTGAGTACTCAGCACATGTTCTTTGCGGCCGAGTGAAGAGTATGCTTTGATCCCGCAATTTGTGTGGTCGTGTCCTTCTTTTCCTCGCTTTCTGGTGGGCTACGCCTTCTGCCTCCATCATGCTATTTCATGTAGTTCTTTCATTGTAGCATGGAAAGTTTTTAGGAGTCTCGTATACTGCCTATAAAAGGGCAAACATTTTTATTTCGCCGATTTCTGCTAGCACACTACAAAATAGTCCGACAAATTGCCCTTCACTTGAACGACATTTTTGACAAAGTCCATGAATAGGTAATTTCTGTATGACATGAAAACCTGGAAATAACTTTTGTTTTGCGAATAGTAGCGGTTGCTTCATAATTGAACTCTAGAATACCACCACACTGATAAGCTGAATAATATATTACTGCATCTTTGGCGCTGCCATGTCATCAGCAAATGCCGCACTATGATAACAGCTATGAATAGTACCTTGTCCAACTGTCATTTCATAGCATATTCTGAAAAATTAACTATGGCAGTTGATGACAACAAAAGTCGTGGTGCAGTCTCTTAGGGACCCTTGTCTGTATACCATTTCTTTAACCAGTTGTTGTGAACGAATGACAAACTGAAACTGACCGTCTCATTGTTCGTTTATAGCATATAAATTTGTTAAATGCGGTTGCATGTGTTGCATGATTTTCTTTGTACCAGAACTTTAGTTTAACATGTCTTTGTTGCAGACCCCGCTCTTGCCAACCGCTTGCCGGTTGGCAAGCGGTTGGCAAGAGCGGGGTTGGCAAGCAGGTTGAGCGGGTTGGCAAGCATGCCGGCGGTTTTTTTTCAAGGAGCTTGCAATATAAAAGCAAAGTGTTGGCTGACGCCGGGATGCAGATGTCCCTCGTCCAAGCAAAAAAAAAAACTCTTTAAAACAGTGAAACGCAACACTCAGATGTTCTGCCTGGGCTGAGAGTATGGCAGTACAGTTGAGGTTGACTTACCAGCTGTTGCGAGAGAATCTCACTTGCGATAAAGATCGGGCCTCAAACCAATTAGCTGATAGAAATAGCTCATATTCGAAAATATTCTGTATGCATCTCTTTATTTGTATTTGAGAATGTTCGACTCGATTCTTAATGGGCTTTACTATTACATTCGAAGATACCTTATTCGCTGTGCATTTTACATAACCCCTCCCTTCCGATTTCTTTTTCAATAAAACGCGTACTCCTTACTATTCAATCAGGATTAAGTTGTTTGCTTTGTTTTTTAAAAAGCATGCTTACTAGGAAGCGACATCATCGAGCAACATGGTGTCTGGCGGTCGTTGACATAAAACTACGTTCTGTGTCACTCAAGATATTTTGCAATGGCACTCAGGGAAAACCTGGAAAATTCAGGGAATTTGGAAATGTCAACTTGGTAGACACCCTGATAGTAGATTTGGCTCGCTCCATCACTGCGAAATACATAATGCCTGTTATGCTGTACGTTTGAACTGCTTGGATTTATAACTATGTTTACGGCGAGATGATTGATGCTGGCTCAACCGCACTATAAGCGGGTACAACTGAAGGCCCCTGGCAGTTCACTGCCCCCCCACGACGATTACGTTACAGGAGTAAAGCGAAAAAGTTTACCATCACTACCAGTAAAGCGAGATAGCCAGCTCAATATCCCCACACTGTCCAGTTTTCCAGGGTAAGAGAATGTAACGCAAGGCGGCGAGCGGAGTCCCCTCAGCGGCCCTCCCAGCGAAGCCATCTCAGATTCACCCTTCAGGCTACGTTCACACGAAATAACTTGACAAAATCTGCCCGCCTAAGCGGCGAATTGGGCAGGCATCCAGCCGCCGAGCCCGAGTGGTATTGGACCGATTTTTTTTTTCACGACGGTGAAGCGGGAAGCGGTTCCTCTTAACCGGGAGCTGCAGTAGCATGTAAGCATGCGGTCGTAAAATTTCACATTTTACATTCTGCACTGACTATTTTTAGGAAAAGCCAGTAGCTAGAACTGTCAGAACTGTCTTCTTTATCTTCCAGGGTAGACGAAAGTCAGACGACACGTGCAGTTGCGCGAAATGATACTTTGAATAACTCCTATGTCAATGAATGGACATACGTCTGGAAATAGTGTGCTGATCCATTGAAGAGTATACCTACCTGATGCCAGCCTGTTCCCTTGATAACACTGAAGTACAGTGTTGCCCTACGTCGGGCTAATGTTGCTGACCCGCCACAACAACAGGCTTGTGCAACCGAGCGCAAGCAGCAACTTCGTACCAAGAGTCTGGCAACCTACGAAGCAGTCGTTTAATGAACTGTCGGCATTAATCCAGTGATAACCAGTGCTGCACATTTCAGCTTCACTGGTTAACCATCTGTACGGAGTGCTTGGGCATTGATGTTTTTCTTATACCAAATGATGTGGCTCATAAGCGGACATATGGCTCGTAGGTTTGCTAAGTAATAATAGTCTTTATTTGTTTTGCCGCAGATGGACGAGTACCATGAGGACGCCGCTGCAATAGGTAAGCCACAGTATTTCATGATTCAAGATGTTTTCTGTTCACTAGGACGCTTGGGCTGGCACAGACGCCTGGCCGCAGAAGTGATCGAGGCACCATACCAAAGTAAAATTCTGGAAAGCACCTATAGCAGCTGCACATCTATCACTGGCTCTCTGATCCTAAGTTCTTCCGCCATTCTAAAGTAAAGATGATTTGGCAGGCTACTGACAATCAGAGCCTTCATTCAGTAACATGGTCAATTCTAAAAAAAAGGCTCACTGATGGTACTGGAGATTGCTATCAATCGGGCAGCCTGTGGGTACAGGCTGCCTGAATGTACACTGAAACTATATTTATGCCCACACAGTTCTGCACGTCACGTGGTTTGCAACCTAGGCACCATGCTCTTTGTAGAGCAGCAGCAGCAGCAGCTGCAAGGAATTTCATTTAAAAACAAAAAGCGGTGGGGGGGGAGCACTCCATACCAGAGACCACAAGTACAAGAAGCCCCACTTCACAAAACACCCCAAAGACTAAAAATATGGTACCTTTAGAGAAGTGAAGAGAAGGGGAAACTTTGCCGTTTCCTCAACCTTTCCTGCCTTTCTGCTCACTTTCTGGAACAGATTTCTTTGTTACCGTTTGACATATTTTGTCTTCGTTTGCTTTGTCACGTTCCTTGGGCTGCAATGCAGGTTGTTGTATTCTTGCTTTCTTATCTTGGCCCTTTATAAGTTTACGATATCGTTATTCATCTACCCTGAAAGTGTGCTCTATGTGAAAGTAACATAAAGATGTCACTCCAAAAAATTTGTGTTGTAAAAAAAAAGCAACAATGTCACGACGTTGAGGACGTATTTAGCTGTGCAGTCAATACTTAACAAGCCTTCTATCACGTTTTTTTTACTTTCCCCACGCTATCCACAAGTAAGACGGAGAAAAATTCTGCTGAATAACATTGAATGAAATGTTCTCAAGATATCGCTCCGAAACTTTTATGGGAGCATCAGGGGACATTCTATACATTTGTGCGAATTTTCATCAAAACCCATGAAGAAACAAGGAAGTTCACTTTCAAAGCCACGTCCCCCATTAACTAGTTTTCAGCATCTTTGTCAGTCTCCAAGTTTTTGCCCCATTTCACCACAGGAACACCGCATTGATTTTACACCTTTCTATTTAATGCTAACGGTGAACTTCCAGTCAGGACCTGACTATGTCTCCCTTAGGCAGTCCAACCTATTTTTATCCTTCTGTAAATTTCAGTCTCTTGATCAAGGTCCTTTGTGAGTAATTGACCTATGGTGAATGTGCTCCTTCACAGACCCTACAGACTGACCGGCGACCTTGAACTCTTGTTCCCTTGCCCGGCTATTGATAATTACCTTCCTCGTCTGCATATAGACATTCAACACCCCTCTTTTATTACTCTCTCTGTTCAGGCCCTCAATCATTTGTTGTAGCTCATCCCCGGTGTGGCTTAACAGGACAATGTCATCTGCAAATCTGAGGTTGCTGAGATATTTGCCATTGAGCCTTAACAGTTTAATTGCATGAATACTTACAAGCATTCGGTGAATAGCATTGTAAAGACTGTGTCTCCTTGTCTGACCCTTGTCTCACCCCCCTTTTTTATAGGTATCTTCCTACTTGTGGAGAATTGAGGTAGCTGTAGATACTTTCCAAGATATTTATGTAAGCATCCTGTTGTACTCCTTGCTTACATAATGCCTCTGACTGCTGGTACCTCTACTGAATCAAATGCCTTTTCGTAATCTATGAAAGCCTTATAGAGAGGCTTATTGTACTCTGCGGATTTTTCGATTATTTGATAAATGACATAGATGTGATCCATTGTAGAGTGTCCCTTCTTGAAGCCAGCCTTTTCCCATGGTTGACTATAAAGTCCAGTGTTGCCTTTATTCTATTGGAGATTATTTTCGTGAATATTTTACATAATACTGGGAGTAAGCTAATGGGCCTGTCATTTTTCAATTCTTTTAACGTCGCCCTTTTCTGGATTAGTATAATTCTTGCATTCCATTTTTCTGGGACCCTTGCAGTCGATAGACACCTCGTATAAAGAGTGGCTCGTTTTTAAAGCATTATCTCCACCATCTTTGAATAAATCGACTGGTAGTCTATCTTCTCGGGCTGCTTTTCCCAGTTTCATGTCTTGCAGTGCCCTTCTAACTTCATTGCTAGTTATGGCAGAAGCCTCTAAGTTGTTCATTACTACTTTGAACGGAGGTATCGCGGCTGCTTTTGGTACTGTACAGGTCAATATCGAATTCTTCCGCTGCTTTTGCTCTGTCTGAGAGATGGCTGATATTACCCTGTTTGTCTTTGAGGGCATATATCTTTGTTCGTCCGATGCCTAGTTTCCTTCTCACTGTTTTCAGGCTAGGTCGATTTTTTACTGCTTTTTCAGCCTTTCTCAAGATATAATTTCTAGTATCTCTTAGTTTCTGCTTTTTGATTAGTTTTGTTGGTCACATTCATTCTTTGTCGTTTTTTTTAATAGGTCCCTTGTTACTTGGGAGTGCTTACCTACTGGTTGCCTTGGGGCCTTACCTCCCACTTCAGTTGCTTCTTCTAAAGCCAGCCTAGTTATGGTTTATCAGTATTGCCCTTACTCTCTTCAAATGAATGGATCCATGCGAAACGCAGACTGATGAAAACATGTATAAGCTTGCTGCTTGCCGCTTTTCAAATAAAGAAAACATCGGCCCCATCCGTCGAAAGCCGTGAAAGCCTGCATTGTGCGGTGGGTCCCTCCAGGCAGATGAAGCGAGTCAATCGGGACACACTCTGATATCGATGCCAGGCTGAAGAAAATGGAGGCTTTCCGGGAAGAGCTTGTGAAACAGGTTGAACAGATAAAAAATGAGCTAAATAGGGAGCGTGATGAGCGGAAGGTACTGGAAGACAGACTTCAAGCAGCCGAGGAAACGTCGAACGGGGCCACCATTGTGAACGAGAATGGTCATGACAATTGAACGTAGTCCCCCAACTTGACAGGAGAGGGAGTCTCAGCAAAAGATGTGGGAATGCGTGTAACGTAGGGAGGAGGTAGCTGGAAAGTGTGGCACCTATTTTGAGGCCGCCACAGGCAAAGCAGGAGCGCGACTCACGCGGAAAAGGTCAAAGAGAAGGAGGGAGAGGTGCGAGAGAGTGAAATGGTGGCTATTTCCGGCTAATCAAACCTGGCTAGGTGCTCAGAAGGAATTGTGGAGAGGGTGACAGGCGATTGAATAGTGGCGATAGGTACATTTCCAAAGTGGACGCTGAGTTCTGCCATGAAGCGAGCAAAAAAAAAAGCTCACGGAAAATACGTACGTGCACAACCTTCTAATAGTACCAGGTGGGCTAAATGACGTCCTAAACAGTAATGGGAAAGGATTAGCCCAGTTCTTGGCGAAGGGGGTGGGTAACTTGCGTGGGCTATCCCCTCAGGTGCGTATCGTAGCATTCACAATGTTAGAGGTGCGTGTACGAGACAGATGTACGAAGAACGGTAGTGGCTGCTAATGAGGCAATATGGAATATGAGATGATAGAAAGGTTTGGAGGTTGTTGAAGCAAACAGGGAAGTGAGAAGGTGTGGTGGTTGTAAACGAAACGGGATCCACTTGAAATACAGGCTTGGACGAGAAAGGGGCTGGTGACTTGATAATCATGCTGTTGCTTCTTTAGGAGGCCCACGCGCGCTTCAGGAAGCCGGGGTAGGTAGTAAGGAAGAAGGTCCCCTAAGGGAACCTCAGTATAGCATCACGATTATTAACCGAAAAATGAAGAACCGAGAAAGCTTGCCATGCAGTAGGCTACGTAAACATGCAGGGCAACAGAAGAACCGAAAAGTGGGCAGAGATTGAGGAGCGCTTCACTGGAGAAGAAATAGAAAACAAAAAGTGCATGCGGTTAAAGGAACGCCCCGTAGAGACCCGGAAGAACTGTCAGTGATTGAGAATTACGTTTGGGAAGGGTTCAACATAACTAAGTTAAAAAGAAGGGGAGAGGAAGTCAGAATGCTTATCAATCTGGTAGCCAAATGGAAAAGAGTAAATTCAAAATTTCAAGAGCCTCTTTGGTTACCAGGCACATTTAGTAGGGAAAAAACTTGGCTGGGCGTTACGTATTTTCGAACCAGAAATAATTGCATATAGAAGAATTAAGAGTTAGTGGAGTGCATAAGCGCTGATATTAAGGGTTTCGGGAATGATGCCAAAATTATCCTATTAGGTGATATGAATGCCCACATACAAGATTTAGATGGCTATAGCGATAACAACGAGAAGTCAATGCAAGAGCTCTGTGAGCATCATAACCTCGTTATCGTGAATACAGTGCCTAAGTGTGAAGGGTAGATCACGTGCGGAGTAGGAAACTGTCTATCAACCATTGAAAACTGTCTGATGACAGAAGGAATTCATAAGTTGAGATAAATGGTCATTGATGAGGAAGGGCATAGGAGCACAGGAAGCGACAATAAACATATCATTTTGAAAATGGGATACGAGGTGGGAAAGAGAGCAAGGAGTTCAAAATGGCCAGTGCAAATTTGTGCGCTGAACAAATAACAAATATAGTCACTAGAGTCGAGAAAGAACTTGGCAAATGGCCAAGTCAAGAGTGGGAAGATAGTGAGCTTCCAAGCGTAATAACGACAAAAATACAGAAAGATAAACCACATGTTCGTTGGAAAGGGGAAAAAAAAACGAAAAGCTGGTAGAACAGGATGATAACGAGAAGCGATAGTGGAACGACAGAAAGCATCTCGAGAGCAAAGGCACGCAAAGAACGCGCAGTTGCCTAGGGATGAAGTAAACAGTAAATGTGAAATACACACCGGGAGAAAAAAAATGTATGGTTCAAATGGTATTGCAAGCAAAGATAAAGGGTGAAAGTGAACGTTGGTTGTCAGAAATACATGAGAGAAAGAAGAGCGCACCTAGATAATTTTGGGAACACCTAAAATAATTAGGCAGGAAATCAACAGAAATACTAACTATTCTGGAGGAAGATGGAAACAAACTGGAAGCGGAAGCAGCAATAAACTACAGCCGAATCTTTCCAAGACAACGACGAGGTTATGTTTGGAAAAAAGAAGAAATCATTAAAGATTACCAGATGGAGAGGGAGCTGGTACTGACAAATTTCAACTGGAAGAAAACCGAAAATACAAAAGCACACAGCCACATGGCTAGACGAGGTTCCTGTTAGGCTGAATAATGAACTGGTACCAAAAAGTAAATCAGCGCTCGTGAAAGCAATGACAAAAGCTTTAAAAGACAGACGAATACCATCCAGTTCGCGACAAAGTAAAAGAATGAATTTAATTTATAAAGGTATGGGGCAGAAAGATAGTTCACTTGTATAGACCGTTGACGGTCGACAATGCAGACGATCAAATTAAATCTGCAAGCATGGGCAGATAATAAAGGCATTTTGGAAGAACTTTCGGATGGCTCTAGAATAGGTAGGAGTTTTGGTGATAAAATATTTGTTCTTACTCAGTGTATTGAAATATGAAGAGTAGAAAGTTGACCGTTATATGTGGCCTTTTTAGGCATTACAGGAGCGTATGACAACGTAGACCGCAACGGTTTGTGGGGTATTCTGGAAGGGGAAGGCTTAGGTGACGATTGTCTACAGCTTTTGAGAGCTTCACCTAGAAAATACCGCTTGCATTGAAAGGGAATGGATGAGGAGCAAGGAGAAAGTTGCTATCAACAAAAAACTGAGGCAGGGATGCCAATATCTCCCTGTTTATGATGTACATGATGTACATGGTGAGGATGGAGAGGGCACTTGAAGGAAGCAATTCGGGTTGAATCACTCATACAAACAGGCGGGTAGAGTAGTAGAGGAGCAGCTTCCAGGTTTATTATATGTGGACGACATCGTGACGCTAGCGCAGAAGCAAAGTTATTGGCAACATGTGGCTAATATCTGTGCACTGGAAAGTGAGAATTTAGGTTTGAAATTTAGCGTTAGAAAGTCAGGTGTTATGGTATTCAATGAAAACAGTGAACATACTGTGGCAATACAGCGCCAGGAAATACGTAAGATAAAATATAAATACCTTGCTATATGGATAAAAGAGGGCAATAGATATATGGAAACACAGGAAGAAATTACAATCAAGGGGAAGAAAAATGCTGGCATAATGAAGCACAGAGTGCTATGGGGATACAATCGGCACAAGGTACTCCGAGGCATCTGGAAAGGTATGATGATTCCAGGACTTACTTTTGGAAATGCGGTTATTTGCTTGAAATCAGGGATACAATCAGGACTCGATGGGAACCAAAGGTCAGTGGGATGCCTCGCATTGGGCGGTCACGGTAAAACTAGGAAATGAAGTTGTACAGGGTGGTACGGGATGGACAAGTTTTGATGTGAGCGACGCTCAGAGTAAAATTAATCATTAAGAACGACTGAGGAATATGCAGTCGTTCAGAAACAGAAAATAACAGAAAATAAATGGGCTGGGAAAGTATTCAGGTATTTGTACAGGAATACCATTGATTCACAGTGGAGGAAAAAAACGAGGAAGCTTACCAGCAAGTGTGCAGCCTGTATGGTAAGCAACACTGCAAAAAAGAACTTCAATCGGGAACTCGGAGAATCTCATGGGCGGCGGTAAGAAACCTGCCATGAGTATCCACTTAAGGGGGAAAAAACGAAATCTGGAAAGGAAAAATTTATGATAACTCAAAGGGAAACTCATCACTTTCGGTGCAAGATATAAGAATGAAGAAGCATGTGCTTGCTGCAGCAAAACTAAGGAAACAATGGAGCATGTTTTATTAGTATGTGAAGACATCTGCCCTGTGGTCGATTTAGGCACCACTGGCCTCCTTGAAGTCCTTGGGTTCAGCAAAAGCACGGGAAAGGTAAACATGTCCGCCATAGAGATTAGTAGGAGGTTATTCTAAGATTGGTGGAAGAAAAGTAGAACGACAAAAACCGGAGACGTACAAAGGCAAAGCTCTGAGTAGTGGTCAGAAAATGTGGTTGTGAAAGTTCATCAGTCTTTTTTTTTCCTTCTTTAATTTTTAGCCTAGGCAGGACATTAGGCAGTATAATAGCAAGAGCTTGTTGGCCTATTCCTCTGCCCCATTCCAAAGGGGACGCTGATAACATTCATCCTAGAGTTGTGTGGGGTCGCGTCGCGTCGCGTCACATTTCCGTTTAGCCGCCCCATCCTGGCCTAGCCGATCCACCAAATGCTTTGATGCGATATTTGGGTGTTCAGACTCATCAGTGAGGCATTGGTAAGTCGTGCCTTGTGAATTGTTCTAACGCGTCGTGCTTAACAATCGGGTGTCAACGAGATCTAACAAACCACGCTTGCCTCGCACACAGCCCCGTATATGTCGCGAGGTGGCGCAAGCGGCACGAGTCGGCCAAGTCGGTGCCTCGCTACCATAGCCGAGCTACGTCGTGACGTTAGCTCACTGCCGGAGATATCGCCGTTGTGTCTGAACGTTCGCCGTTGTGTCTCAACTACAACGTGGGGCGGCCGCGAGCAAAACGGAGCGCGTCAACAGGAGCTGGGAACGAGAAAAGCTACTGGGTGGCGTGCAGAAGCTGCGACCTTTGGACGTAAATTGATGACACACCCTTTCAGTCTCTGGAGGAAGCACGGTTGGTGGATCGATATGAATGTAAACATTGCGTCTGGCTGAGCAGAATAAAAGACACAAGTTTTTGCACCAGCTAAGATAACATAAGAGTGGGAACTGCAAGCGCAAAGAATAATCAGCTATGCAGGAAGTTTAAGATCAAAAACTGAAGGAAATTCGATCTCAGCGGCAGCAAATGACCCACAGATGCGACAACCTCTTGTCATAAGGGAACCAAATGAAGGCGCAGTTCACGACCCAGAGAGGGGAGACGACATACAGGGCCTATGTGGAAGGAAAACCCTTATGACACTGGAGTGGGGAGCCAGACAGCACGAGAGATGAAATCGGAGACACCCGAGCTGTCCACAAAGGACTGGAGAGAGGTGGGCACGCAAAACCAGAAAGACATCCATACAACACCGGCTAGTCACACCGGGACAGCCGAGAAGCATGGGATGGAGCATCAGGAGCTTGATGTCAGCAGAGTTTCAGAACATGCAGGCTGGCAGGTAAAAACGAACAAGAAGCGAAAGCAGATGCGCGAGAGGCCACCACCGATAGAATCCTGTAATCCCATTGGGCTCCAGCCAAATGCAGGAAACACCCGGGGAACTATCGAAAAAGGACGCTGTGCATTTGTCTTCGGCGATGTAAATGCTCACAGAATGAGGTTCGCTACCCTACAAGCCTCAAAGTGGAGGAAGCTTGTGCTATGTCAGACAAACAAGGAAGCCGCCTTCCGGGAAGTGATTGCAGAAGCGGACGCAGTGGCCGAGGTTTGGAGCACAACTGAGGCGATGGTGGTGTTACACACTGATCTTAATGATACCATAAGCGAAGACACCAGTCCTGACATAGCAGTGCGCGAGCTCAAGGACATGGTACAGACTTGGCAGGCAAGGGCCTATTCACACCGTTGCATCACATACGGTGTCCCCGAGTCAGTATGGAACACGGACATGGTGCGCAAGGAGTGCAAGCTCCTGAATGAAAGCCTGAGAGGAGTATGCACAAAACTGGGACCAAGTATCGATTGTGTGAGCACTACACGGGCGCCGATAGGTGAAGCGCACAACCTAGTCTAATAGGAGAGCACTACAGAGGAATTAGGCACATGCCTGCGTCAGCTGGCCGTGCAAAACAATAGACACTGACAAACACCCACCGCATGGCATCGCTCATGGCAGCTCTCGGACAGGCGATGCTACAGACGGCAGGGAAGCAAGGTTAGAGGAACAGCAACAAGGCTTCCCGAAGCCCCAGACAGTAGAGAGAGGGAGACCCTGGCGAAGCCTGAAGAGTAAAGCGGACGTCTTCAGAGATGGATACTTGAATATGAACACGGCCCATAACGCGGGGAAATGGGAAGAGTTGTATCATGCCATGGAAGCAGAAAAGATCTGTGTGTATGTGGTGGCTGAGCCGCATCTGAGAGATTTAGAACTACCCATACATACAGATTGGTGCTGGGCCGGCAGCAACTGGAACGGTAATGAACGCAAAAGAGGCGGTGTTGGTATTCTGTGGCGACAGAGTTTATAGTGGGAAGAGGACAGCGCAGAATGCGCCGAGCATCTTTGGATTCCCGGTGATGTATTAACTGTGCCTACGGCCATACTTCACAGTGCGTGACATTCAGTCGAACTCCAACGAGCCGCTAGTGCAGCACATATGCAATGACGTGGTACATAAGGCAAGTGATAAGGAGCTGCTGATAGTTGGGGACTTTAACGGTAATATCTCAGATATATCGCAGGCACAGATGCCTGCGGCGAGCTCCTCCAACAGATTGTGGAACACCTGGCGATGTAATAACTGTGCCTACGGCCATACGTGTAGTATACTTCACAGTGCGCGACATGCCATGGAAGCAACTCGAACGAGCCGCTAATGCAGCACATATGCAAGGACGTGGTACATAAGGCAAGCGATAAGGAGCTGCTGATAGTTGGGGACTTCAACGGTAATATCTCAGATATATCGCAGGCACAGATGCCTGAGGCGAGCTCCTCCAACAGATAGTGGAACACCTGGATGTGGAAGTTACTAACCTTCGCCCAACGGTGCGATGGGCAGCCTACATGGGGTGCACGGGTACGGGTGACCTGTATTCATGACGCTTTCGCATCACAAGGCCTCGCTACATTCCGCGAATGCTTCAACACAAATGAGGAGGGCAAACACAGCATTGGAAGCGATCACTGCTGTCTCCATATGGATTTCACCAATATACAGCGGTCGCCACAGTCCAGCTGTGACAGGTAGCTGCCACACGAAGCAGTCGCGACGGTAGCGGCATAATGTGAGGAAAGCGAACAACAGCGCAAGCCAAGACATAAAGAGACACGTGTTAGACACGTGTCCGACCTTTGGCCGAAGAAAAAGATGGCATAACTGGAGCTTTGGAAACCTAATCACCCTCAGAGTAGTCTCCTTTGGACTCCACACACTTTTCCCAGTGGTGCTGCCATGATTGGAAGCGTTCCAAGAAGGCCTCTTTCGGAATGAAGTTTAGCTCAGAGTTCCTTGCAGCTATATTCTCCACTCTTGTCTGAAGTCACGCTCCTTTCAATGGCCTTTTGATTTTGGCAGAGAGCCAGAAGTTGCAGGAAGTCATATCAGGAGAGTAAGGAGCCTGTTGAACTAGAGAAGTCTGGCTTTCGTCAAAATGTCTCGATCAAGTGCGAGGAATGTGTAGGAGCCTTGTCGTGATGGATGCGCCAATTTTCTGTTGACCACAACTCTGGTCTCTTGCGCGGCACAGCAGCAAGTAGGTGACGGAGCGCATCCCTGTGGTAATCTTTGGTTATTGTTTGACCCTGCGGTGCGTACTGGTGGTGTACCACACGGTGGGAGTCAAAGAAAGTAGTCAGCATCACTTTGATGTTGCTGCGCACTTGGCAGGCCTTCTTTGGTCTGGGTGACGCGGAATGCTTCCAGATTGACGACTGGGATTTGGTTTTCGGGTCGTACCCATACACCCAAGACTCGTCACCTGTTGGTAGGGTGTTCATGAAATCGAGGTCACTGTTTGTAGAATCCAGCATGTCCTGTTAGACTTTACGTCGAAGTAGCTTTTGCTCCACCGTGAGCAGCTTCCGCAAGTTTCGCCGAACCTCTCATGGCCAAATCTCCGGTCATAATGGAATGTGCTGAAAAAGCGCTGATGCCTAACTCTTCCGCAATTTCTCGGATTGTCACACGACGGTCCCGCGTCACCACAGCTGCACTTCGGTAATGACCTGGTCATTTCAGCATGTTGATGGCCGACCGGAGCGTGGCTCGTTCTGCACCGATGTGCGGCCGTCTTGCAACCGGTTGTACCGCTCCTTAATCTTTGTGGTGCTCATAGCATCGTCACCGAAAGCCGTCTGAATTTTCCGAATGGTTTCCACTTGGCTGTTGCCCAGTTTCTGGCAAAATTTGATGCAGTTGCGCTGCTCCAGTCGCTGTGCCATTTTCCTTGCAATAAGAAACCGAGGGAAGCACTATGCACTAACTCACTCAAATGCTGCGTCCCAGCAACTGACGCTATCGGCAAGCAGGAAAAAAATTTGCGCATGCGCTCGAAGGCTCTACGTCGGCTGATGCAAGCGCGCTTGTTTAATATGCATCAGGCGTTTGAAAAAGGAATAAGGTCGGATACTTTTCTAACAGACCTCGTTCCCAGGTTTTGTGTCAACACTGGAACAGCTATTACATCGACGCATGATGCGCAGCACCAAATCGCGACAACATAGAAAATCATGGCGGGACAAAGAAATAACGGACGAATGGCAAGCGAGGAGGCAGGGAAGTATAGAACATTGGCGTACAGTCACAATAGGAATCTCAGGGGCCTGTGCAGCCGTGTCAAAACGCTACCTGGTGCTCAAGCATAGAGAGCAAGCATTTGTGCAGATTAAACTTGTAGAGGTGAATATGCAACAGTTCCAAAACTTACGAGGAGAAGGGGGATCTATGGCACAGAACTTCTGAACTACGTGCGTTCACTGGACAGAGGCGATCAATTTGCAGCAGTTAGAGGATGGTGCAACAGGCCATGTCGTCGCTTACGTCAAACAGACGGTGACCAAACACCTGGAGGCACTCTACGGATCACCGGACCAGATTATTATTACATCGATTCCCACCGCATCAGGGCCGCCTACCTACCCGAACAACCTGTGCGGACCAACATGGGAGTTCAACCATATGATCGATCGGATGATTTCTTGTATCTAACCTCAATCAGCATTGGACCCTGACCAGCTTCCTTGCGCAACTGCTGAAGAATCTGGACCCAGACTCGAGAACAACTGGCTAGCTTGTTCACAAGAGATTATTGAAGGAAATCTGAGAACTGGCAACACTGTAGGGTATCCTTCATACCCCAACGTGGAGGAAGCAAGGGTAACTTAAACGACTACCGAGCCATAACAGTGACTAGTGTTTTACCACACCTTTGCGCAAGGGCTAAAGGAATGAAATGGTGGATGGGCAGAGAATGAGCACCTTCTTAGGGAGATGCAAAATGGTTTCCGGCAACAGGCGCATAGAGGCAGACAACTTTGTCGTTGCTAGGTGTGCAGATGTAGCGTGAGAGGAAGACCGCTCTTTAACCTGCTGTGTGCTGGACGTCGAAAACCCATATGATAGTGTACCTCACTCCACCGTATTCGCACGATTATTGGCCTCGGGCTTGCCAGTGGCTCTTCTGTCAACAATGAAGCGATTGTACCTGGGGAACACGGTCGTGGTGCAATCTGGCCCCGTGGAAATGAAGTGCATCAAGTTATGCAGAGGTCTGCATGAGGGATCTCCTCTGTCGCAAATCCTATATCTGTTGTGCGTGTCAGGTGTAGAGAAAGCACTAATACAATGAGCTCGGGGCTTTGGACTGAAGTACAGCACAATGGCAATTGAGGAAAACAGATGTAGCCCAGGCTTAGCACGTACAGATGACCTCATATCAATTTTGGAGGATCCACACGATTTGCAAGCACTTCTTGGTATCTGTGCTAGCAAAATGTCGAAGTTGGGTCTCTGCTTCAATGTATACAAAGCCACAATTATGCAGGCTGCGGGTGAGGTGGAGCATGGTGTGGCCCTGAGATCGGGCGGAGAGGTATTGTGCATGGACCCATCGCTGAAGTACCTAGGCGTACATTGTTGCTCAGATAATTAAATGTATAGAGTACACAAGGAGAAGATAACTCAAACCGGCCTTCGATCACAGAACGTACTACGCAGATGCCTGTGGCTGCAACCGCTAAAGAATGGTCAGAGACCTGTGGAAAGTCGTCCATGTCCCGACATTAACCTTCTCGAATGCATTATTTGTATGCATGTCAGCGAAATATCGGGATAAATTGGGACGCCAACGGGAAGTAGGCCACATAACACAAAAAAGTGAACATGTATTTGCCGACGCTTCAGGTATGACTGTTCATTCTTTTGTACACAAATCAAATTCAGTATTTCTGTTACATATTTCATGTACTTTTCATTTTTTTGTGTATGTATCTACTTTGTGTACCATGCTTGCCCTGTGTGCTTCTGTGTTTTGTGCACTGGGAATGTGTCGGGGAAGGGGACTGACACTTAGGCATTCGTGCCTTTTTGTCAGCCTCTTTGACAGAGATTGGGGCAATTAATTTACAACAAGGGCAACATCCGCACCAATTACGGCATGCAAAAGCAGGCATTCATTGCTGCAGATTTTTAGAATCATCACCCTGGCTTACTCACTATAATAAATGAATCACCGTCCCTAAACATTCTAAAAAAAAGTGAACATGTATTTGCTGTCGCTTCAGGTATGAATGTGCGTTCTTTTGTACACAAATCAAATTCAGTATTTCTGTTACATATTTCATGAACTTTTCATTTTTTGTGTATGTATCCACTTTGTGTACCAAGCTTGCCCTGTGTGCTTGAGTGTTTTGTGCACTGGGAATGGGTCGGGGAAGGGGACTGACACTTAGTCAGGCATTCGTGCCTTTTTGTCAGCCTGTTTGACAGAGATTCTTTGTATTTTATTTCTGTCAAAATAAACATTCATTCATTCATTAATTCATTGCTGTGGGCTGCCATGGAGCTGTCACCAATGAAGCAGTGCAGGGTGTCTTACGGGGGCCAAGCTTCGAAGAACAAGCGGCCAACAAGCTGCCATACCGTAATTGCCTACAATGTATGACTCGGGACAGATGGGCAAGGTGCGTGTTTGAATGTCAGCAACATGCCTCCGCACAAAGTGGGTCGGGCACGTGCACTTCCTAGAGCGGAAGTACGGCCTCGTCGGCAGCCTAATTAAGGCGGATTCGGTCATGGCATATGTAGAGGAAGTGCTCCGCATAGGGCATCAGGCAGAAAACGACATGTGGCGACAAGGACTCATCGAAAAGGACACTACGGTTATCTACCGCAGCAAGAACTCAATCGGGCCGGCCCACTTCTACGACATCAGGAATTCGCTGCTTTTCGAGGAATGAGCAGGAGCTCTACTGACACCCATACTGACACCCATACACTCTACTGACACCCATACAAGCAAGCCACAATTGTGTGAACGGGATGTGCTATTTGGTTGGCAGAAGACAAGGAGCGCCCATGTACGTTCTCATCCAAGAAGAGAAATAAAATTAGCTTGTTGAAATACGCTGCAGTCATTAATGTGACCTCCTAAAATGCTGTTCATCATCGCGCATGGCGGTCTGGTAACGAGCGACGGCCAGCTGTGCAAACAGATTGGACAGAGGATCCCACTTGCTTGAACCGTCAGTTGCTGTTAAAAACCAGCAACTTTCATTGCGAAGCAATCGGGTGATGCAGGCATCTACTACCGCAGCCAACACGGCAACGTGGACTACCCGCCACTTTAGCGTTCAGCTCCTTTCCAACTAGCACGTTTCTTTTTGTTCTTTCAGGAGCTGCTAAATTGTTGCCCGTGCACCACTTTGTCTCAATATTTGCATCGTCCATTTCGTGGGCGTCACCTTTGGCATTTGCACGTCTTTCCTCCCACGTGGCTACCAACTTCATACGCTACAGACCATGTAAGCACGTATGCTGGTCTCCGTTCATGCCAGATCGCGGCTGCTGAGGAAAGCGACAAGCACAATCTGCCCACAGTGCATGTAAATTTGGAGTCCATATTGCGCTACGAACTGCAGGAGCAGGTGCTTGCTTCAAGAGACTGCTTGCCGCTTAATGTGACTAGGCCGCCATATCCTAGAAACGTAACACGGCAAACATGGCCAAAGGGGCACAGCATCGCAACTGAAATTATGCAATCGTTTCAGTGTACTTGCCAAAAATCCTATTCCTCCGAGCTAGGAGAAAATGAGACTGGCGATTCAACATGGCGATGAGAAATCTTCCGTTGAAGTAGGAACTCCACTCTGGTAGCGCTGAAGGCCAAAAACAAGAAGTCAAATGTTACATAGCAAGAATCGCTTCACCCATACTTTGTATAAAGGGGAAAAATCGTCTCAAAAAAGAATGGGGAATAAAAAAGATTGCATTCATACTTGACAAAATGGAATAATTTGACAATGCGAGGAAAGTAATTAAGAAAAGGAAAACGAAAACCACGAGTCATTGAAGTGCTACGTTTAGAGTTGCAATAAGGCCTGACTGTTGCCTACTGCAGCTTTTTGAATTTTCTTTTGGCAGAAGATTAAGGTGCTTTTGAGAAGCTTAACTCATGGTTTTTAAACCGCAAATTCCAAAGAAGTCTAAGGCGGGCATAGAGCTGCAAAAGTTGCTGCTTGCAGTCTGAAAAATGGTGGATCGCTGGTCTCCTCGGCCACAATGGAGAACAATTCATTTGTAATACCTTGCTGGTGTGCAATAGCCCTTACTGCTTGTGTAAATTTGTCTTCAAGCCTCACAACATACTAATATGCTGTGCCAGTTGGGACAGTTAAATGGCCTAGGGCTTTGCCTTTTATTTCAACAGCTTTAAACGTTGCAAATAACTGACTAGGTTTTGCAAGGTCCTAGTTACTTTCCTTCAGGAGGCTGTGGCACGAGCTGCACTGAGTTTAGGAATGTGTGTATAAAATATCTGCACGCATGGTAAACTGTTTCACTCAAGCACGTCATGGCTTACTTCTGCACTACTTTTCAGAGAGCCCTTTTGTAAAAGCAGCACATGCGGAGCTAAGGGCCCCTTCAGTCGGTCTGCTAAAGTTGCTCAATTGTGCCAAAGTTTGAAAAGCTTTGACACAACATTGTGCCTTAGACTGGCAGAAAACTGGTATGCATTTTGAGTTTCATTGCAACAATGCTGCTGCCGAATGATCGCAATCTCAAGTGGACCCTGATTGAGCCGTTGCATCAGCAAGAATTGAAAATTAAGATGGAATTAAGATGGGTGGAGGTCTTGCCACAGCAACAAGATTGCTTTGACTGTCACCTGGCATCCACTTACAGCCCTAGGTTTGTGAGGGCTATCAAAGTGCTTGGACTTGATCCAAAGCACACAAGCGTTTAAAATTCAATGCGTTCCGTGGACATCGTGGCATGCCTTTTTGCACTCTTTTATGCACATTGCGGAGCTCTTCAAAGCATCAAATAACTTGCCCATCCTTTCTAGGAAGCTGCCTATGTGTGGCAGTAGGAGGCAGAACATTAAAAGTAAGAAGAGCTAAACCGCCAAACACACAGTGTTGCTCAACACATGAGAGGTACACTTTACTTGTTGCCAAACGGAGTCTCACACAAACGCCCGTCAGTAATTTTTGGCAGGTATTTCAGCTTTAGGTGATGGGTGGAGTGGTATTTCTTTAGTGTTTCCATGAATCAACATCCTTGCCAATCTTGGTTATACTTGAGGAAGTGTTTCTAGTACACTTCAATAAGTGTGGCATATGTAAAGTAAAATATATTTTCGTCCCATGTATTCTGAGTGCTGTCCCAAGTTCACCATTGTTGATAGCTTGGTTACTGATCAGTGCCTTTACATAGAGACAACAGTTCTTATCTCAGCAAACTGTTCCAGAAGGAACTCCGCCGCCACAATGGAGTAAGACATTTAGGAGGTGAAACTCCCGTCAGCGCGAGCGAGCGCGGGCGACCAGATAAGGTCACAATTGTTGCATGCGCCGACGGCACCGTATGCAGTGGCGGCGCCATGCGGCGCGTCGAATATCATCATCATCATCATCATCAGCCTAGTTACGCCCACTGCAGGGCAAAGGCCTCTCCCATACTTCTCCAACTACCCCGGTCATGTACTAATTCTGGCCATGTTGTCCCTGCAAACGTCTTAATCTCATCCGCCCACCTAACTTTCTGCTGCCCCCTGCTACGCTTCCCTTCCCTTGGAATCCAGTCCTTAACCGTTAATCACCATCGGTTATCTCCCCTCCTCATTACATGTCCGGCCCATCTCCATTTCTTTTTCTTTATTTCAACTAAGATGTCATTTACCGCGTTTGTTGCCTCACCCAATCTGCTCTTTTCTTATCCCTTAACGTTACACCGATCGTTCTTCTTTCCATAGCTCGTTGCGTCGTCCTCAATTTCAGCAGAACCCATTTCGTAAGCCTCCAGGTTTCTGCCCCATATGTGAGTACTGGTAACACACAGCTGTTATACACTTTCCTTTTGAGGGATAGTGGCAACCTGCTGTTCATTATTTGAGAATGCCTGCCAAATGCACCCCAGCCCATTCTTATTCTTCTGGTTATTTCAGTCTCATGATCCGGATCCGTGATCACTACCTGCCCTAAGTAGATGTATTCCCTTACCATTTCCAGTGCCTCGCTACCTATCGTAAACTGCTGTTCTTTTCCGAGACTGTTAAACATTACATGCCGCAGGGAAAAACAAATGCAGCGCGCGCGCACGCGGCTCCGGCGTGCTCTCCAGCCACTTCTTCCGTGCCAGGCGCGCCTGACGGAACGGTAGCAACACGCTCGACCGGTTGCCCTGGCAACCAAAACGGCGGTAATTTCTTTCCAGGCCGCCAGGCGCCGCCACCACGATAATGGTTCCGCGGGCTTGTGACCTTTTCTGGTCGTCGCAAACAGCGGAGTTTCCACTCCTAAATGTTTCTTTCTCCGTGGCCGCCACCTATCATAAGAGCTGCAGATTGGAGCCACCACTTTGCTATACCAGACACGAGAAACGAGGATGCTGTGTTTTCTACATGACCAGACCTTTCAATTCCACTGTCACCAAAACACCATGCTTAGAGTCATACTGCAGGTTTCATTTCAGAGAAATTTTATCAAAGATGAGGACACATGCCCTGTGCATCAAATCCCAATTTTTTTTGTTTTATCTGTTACCATATCCATAACGTCTGGCATCAATCCAGTCTTGAGTGACATTGCAGATAGCCAGGTTCTTAACATTTTTACTGTTGGAACGCTAAAGGTTTTTGCGAGGTACCTGTATGCCTTTGGGCTATTGAAACAGAGGTGAAGGGCAAACTGGCGGAACTCTTTTGGCCACTGTCATCCGTGCTTGTTCAGAGGTCACAGGTGCATATGAACACAATGAATTTCTAAAAAGTCTTTTTTGAGGTAACTGGATGACTGGGACGATATCCGCGCTGGTGGCATGATGGCCGAGGCTGTTTTCAGTCTTGACACGGACCTCCATATGCTTGCCATCTCATCCAAATATTTTTGCATCCGCTTGTTTGTTCGTGGGGTAACAGCCTTCCGAATTTGGCTCCAGACCCTTTCTGTAGGTGTAAATGGCAGCTCTTGCGATGAGTACCAATATGTACTTGGCGCAGACTCTGTGGGGGCAGAACAGTAATACATAAGATACAGCACAGGCAAGAAGGTCAGCCCTTAGCCGCACATCAGCTATGAACGCACCTTGAACGACTCACTGGGTCGTGCTGACTGGGTCGAGACGTGCTTGGGACAGGCTCTGTTGGGGCAGAACAGTAACACATCAGACGCAAGAACACATGCCATGAGGTCAGCCATTAGCCGTACATCAGCTCTTTTTTTAAAAGAAGGCTTATTTTGCAACTTCAGGAACAATAAAGGGTCGGTCCACTTCACTGCGTTGAGGCTACTACTCATCATGCATTGTAATGAAAGAAAATCTGTTTTCACAAGCGAATAAGCTTGCATTTCTCTTGTGACCTTTATTGTGCTACATGTCAAGCTAATCTCCTGCGCAAGTGTAGCATAACATTTGTGTCAAAGAAATGTAGTGGTTGTTTACAAGTAGCATTGGTTAATTGAATCATTTCAATGTGAGGATCAACGGTGAATGTCTCGGCAAACTTTGATTTCGAGATGACATTATTCTGTTCAGGAACACTAGGGATGAGTTATAGCAATTGTTTGGGGAAGTTATCAGAGAAAGTTTAAAAGTGGGGTTGAAGATTATTATGCAGAACACCAAGCTAATGATCAATAGTCAGGTAAGGGAACAAGAATTCAGCATCGCCAGTCAGCCTTAAAGTTTTTGAAGGAGTGCATTTACCTAGATCAACTACACACATTGGACTCTTTTCATGAGAGGGAAATTTGCAGAATTAAAATTGGTTAGAGCGCATATGGCAGACGTTGTCAGCTCCTGACTGGAAGCTCACTATTATCACTGAATATAAAGGTATACAATCAATGCTTTCGTTAAGGACTGCGCATACAGCGCTGGAATGATAAATGTTAGGCGTAAGGTTGAGACAGGAAGAGCGGTGGGCATCAGAGAACAAACGGGGATAGCCGATATTCTTTTTGACGTTATGCAAGAAAATTGGAACTGGGCAGATGATGTAATGCGTAGGTTAGATTACCGGTGGACTTCTACCACTGTGCCATTACATTTCAAGAAAGGTCCTTTTCGGTCCCATATGGATTTCACACAAGAGATTAGGAAATAGGAAGAAACATTCACACAAGAAAAACACACACAAGAAATATGAAGAAACATTCAAATGATCGGCTAATACATGACATGCATCTCAAGACTAGCAAGCCAATACAGCATTTATCAAGGATTTGATTTCTGAACTCATGTTGTTTACCTTGTAGCAGCAGCCAAAGTCCACACAATGGCCGTGTTGTAGCAAACACTAGCTTCTCTTCAATGCGTGGAGTGCCCTGCTTTACACAGGCACCATGCTTCTTACTGCGTGTCTTGAAAAAAAAAATATTGACTTCATCAAAAATCAAACAACAAAAAATTTCCTTATGTGAAATGCAAAAAGTTGTGACGATGTAACGGCTTATGACTGCAGAAAACATGCAAACGTGCACTGTTTGTTGTAGGATGCTTAAGCAGCATGTTTACCTCAGAAAGCTGGAACACCAATCCACGTCAAAAAAAAAAAAATTGCTCACACGTATTTCTGGTCATAGAGTATATTAGTGTGAAGAAAGCAGCAAAATTATAATTCAGTAAAAATGAATTATTATGAGAATTTTACTTACTAATTCATTTGCTGAACTATTCACAACTGAACACTCCCTCTAGAATGTAGGCTGCACATTGGGTGTAGAGTACAAAATCAGATTTTGCAGGCAAAAAATTTAGCATATAAAATGATGCGTTAGGCTTTGTGGGGTTCAATAAACATTGCTACTGTTCATAACATTGATGTCTGCCTGACTACAATGTGTGTCAACAGCTTAAGTATTATTAGGATCACAAATGAGAACATTTATGGGCTCAATCATACACTAGGAGTGATCACACTACTAGTTCAACAAGCAAACGCATGAAAGACATGAAGTTATTCGGACTTTATATTTATATTTTTTTCCACGAACGTCATGTACCGGTTCCCTATTGAAAAATAAGCGCCCTAAGGTAAACCAAACTAAACACACACAAAAACTTGGAACCAACAACAATGAAATGTTATTGAATTATCATCCGTGCAACTCTTTAATGCATTAAATTCAGTACATTCACTTCAATTTACCAAAAGAAAAAAGTTGTCAGTGGACACAAAAATAAGCCACTCAGTCGTGCATGCCCACAGAAGCAAGGTGAAAAAAGCGACGCAAGTTCCGATATCTTTTTTCGAGATTTGGTGTGTATAAGGACCACCTGCTGCGAATGTGCGGCGTTTCTGACACCCACTGTCGTACAAAATATCCTTGATGTGACCAAATAGGGCAACAAAGGAAGATAATAGTTAGAAGTAAGCTCTGACTCACAAATGCTCGCAACCAAAGGTTTATTTCAGTAACAACAACAGAAAGGCCTGACAGCAGATATGTGATGCAGAATATAGTTAGTTATCTCCGCCTGAAATAATGTTAGCACAATTGTACAAGTATTCAGGCAGCAATATTAAACGACTCACTGGTACTGCTGTCATCTGTCGCATACTACGGTTCCAGTTTGGATGCTGACGCATAGCTCACAACCGAAACCTAGCTTTCAGGCTTATATGTCCGCTTGAAAACACATCAGTTCACCCCAATTTAAATAATGCAAGACATCGGAGCACAATAAACTAGTTCTAGCAACAAATAAGCAACCACTTTAAGCGTACGAACGAATCAATCCGTGCCACCGTGCACTCGAAAATACCGTTAAAAAAGTTTTAATCCAGGCCAGAGGTCATGTGGAAAATCAATGATGCTGAAAGCTATTTACATTTACAGTGACAAAATGAAGAATAAACTTACTAATAAGGAGTACAATACAAGTATATGTTTAGCAACGATAATTTTGTACTGTTTTTTATGTAATGAAAATGGTTCTACAATTGTAGGAGAAAGGTTGTAAGGTAAAATTGCGCTTATTAGGCCGCCTCTAGCGGGAGATATCTAAACTAATGCGAGCATCCTTTAAGTGCCTCCACTATGCTTGTTTTATTAGCAGCAGCGGGCGGTCAATTTTTTTCGCCCGCTATGGGGAACCAGCGCTGGAGTTTTCACGGCGCCTGCAGCGCCGCCCTGACGGTCTGAACGTGCACAATGCAGCCTCCCCCGCGGACGAAAATTGCGTTGCGTGTCCTTAAAGTCGAAGGAAAACAAAAGGGCGCCGACGATACTGTTGCGTATACAAGTGCCACAACTAAGTCGGGATGAGAGAGGATGTATCCTTCTGCGTCTTTCCATCTGAACACTACGAACAAGAACGGAGGCGGCGTTATTTCCAAGCAGTCAGGCGAGCGGAGTAAGCTCCCGTCTTGTCGCCTTGTCAAGTGGTGTCGGGCTGGTTTCTAAATCAAATTTCGCGTGTATCCTTGGTTTATTCGATAGTGAAGACGGTCAGCCATGGCAGACAGTACCAAACAGCAGAATCTGCAGTCGGTATTTCGTTGAAAAGAAAATGAGCAATAGCATGCACCATCCGGCATATGCACCATTTTTTCCTTCGCAATGCCACCGCCAAGCCCCTTCCTACGCCACCGCACCAAGTGAACGATACGAAAGGTAAAAATTATCCATTCATTGCCAAGAATTATGTGGGAGGGAAGCTGCCTTGTAATACGAGTGTATGCGCATAGTGCCGGCGCACGCGCGACTAAGCCACCTATGTGTTTATATAAATGCGCATAAGGATGAGGACTCGGCGCTGAGATGCATCTGGCAAATTTATGTAATTAGTGCTACATGTAGCCAGGATTGTTACGGATCAAGCAGCGGAGCACTCAAACCTTTGCTTGCGCGAGTCAGCTGATGCGATAAAGCTTTCTTCTCCATTGACTGCGGTGGCGAAGTAACATCAGAATTTTTTATGTCTAGCCAGAGAAATATGGAATATCTTCAGGCCAACTAATACTTACGAAACCATAGCGCAGCACGACCGGAGCCATAACTGCTAGATTCGCGAGACAGCCAGTGCTCGTTTCTCCCCTGGCGGAGCGATTTCATCTCCAACGGGTGCAGGTTTCCGTCGCCGCTTCCCTTCGCGGTCGCGCCCGCGTTCAGTTCGCGCTGCGCGCGAAACGTCTCTTCTTTGCGACGGCGCCTCTTCGGATGACCGGAAATTATTGTTGTGTTGTTAACTGTCACGACATCAATGTAAACACGAAAGGGTTGATGCCACCAGAGAAATTCTGCCGATTCACAAGAAAATGGTACGATAAAAGCAGAAGAGACATGAATTACTGCGGTGCGCCGAGCGAAGAAAACAACTGGCAAACAAAGCGAACTCGTTCATTGATCGCTCCTGAGTGTATGACGGTTTTTATATATAACCCACATGAATTTAATAATTACTCGGTACATAATCGTTTTATTCATATAAAACCTTTAAGTGTTTCGACGAGCGCTTGTCCTGTCTTCTTTCTCGTGTTTCGTTTGTGTGTGCGCTGCCCAAGAATGGAAACCACGTCTGTCATATGTGCTAGCAGTGGCCGAAGTTCACGCGTGCCAAGAAATTGAATATGTGCATGATGCATTGAACATGACCGGAGTTCATTCCCGCTTCACCACTGCACCGATCGATCGGGTTACTGGACGATACACACCCGCGTCTTGGTCGCGCCGGCATTGCTGAAGCATGAATGATTACTAATACTTTCAACTTCCGTCTCTTGAGCAATGTTAAAAAATGGGCAAGCTGTCTACATTGCTGCTTCTATTCCATATTGTAGGGGACGCACTAGTTAGTTATGTGCGCATGTCGTACTTGTGCTATGCAGGGATGTATTTTGTTTTGTTTCCGCACAGTGTTGGTGGAAGTCCGTTGTCGCCATCAGAGACAACACGGATTCGTAGCAAACACATTGTGAGAAACTGCAAAAATGACTTTAGCTCGTAGGTGCCGTATGTATGTGCCGCATTGTATGTGCTGACGATTTTTCCGGCGGCACATACGATGTCGTTTCCAATTACCTGCTCAGCGTCCCTTACATGGTTAAGCAGACGCTGCCCTTTCGCCGCATTGCAGCCATAAAAATAATCGTCAAGCGTACCGATCTTCTTAAAGGCAAATATAGCGTGTGCAGTTTGTTTCACACTAAGGGGAAAATTCGGAACGTATTGCGTCGCGAGGCGGCAAGCAATGGAGTCGTACGGCGGCAGCAGCTCGAGCAGGCGCACACGCTTGAGGGGCGGTGTCGTGATCTGCGTCGTCTGCTACGGCGGCGCGCGCTGGCCGCATTTTCGGGAAGCGTGGTACTGTCGGGGGCAGTGCGCCGATTTCATCGGCACAGCGGGAACTGAGCTGATATTCTTTACTAAACGTTGAGCGTCGCCACACTCTGATCCTCCATTGGCGATAATGGAGTTCCACAAACTTCTTTTGACAACATGGTTCATTTGTTCTTTCGAAAGGCCGGAGTGCTGAGCGTGTGCACGTATTTTTCTTCACTGTAGTCATAGACGCAGAATCAAAAATCAGAACCACATGTAGTGTATACACCAAACACTCAGAAATAGCGGAGGAAGTAGCGATTGCGCTAGCCCTCACAGAACAGGAATGCGAAGTCGTACTAAGTGACTCACAAACGGCAGTAAAGAATTATGCCAAAGGTCGAATTTCCAAGGAAGCCATGTCCATTCTGGCCAAAGCGGGCAGATCCAAAACCGCGAGCTCGAGGATCATATGGTTCCCCGCGCACGTCACCACGGAAGGCGACGCGCTCCCGAACCTAAACGAGACGGCGCACCGGACGGCGCGAGACATGACCCGCCGCGCCGAACAGGGCAACGCCTCTCGTACGATAGCGAACGCTTCTCGAGCAGAACGGGACAGGCTCACAAGATACAACGACATCACCAGTGCATATTTGAACGCCAGAAGGATATACCCCCCGCCGAGTCCCAAATTGAACAGGAGGCAGGCCGTCGCCTGGCGACAACTCCAGACAAACACGTTCCCTAATCCATTCCGTCTCAAACGCATCTTCCCAGATAAGCATCAGGACGACACGTGCAAATTGTGCCAGGAAGGACCAGCAACACTCAAACACATGCTGTGGGAGTGCAATGTAGTTATAGGAGGGATGGCAGTTACTCCGGAGACCCTGTCGTCGAGGTGGGCCGCCGCTCTGCGCAGCTCAGACCTCGGAATCCAGACGTGGGCAGTCCAGCAAGCCCGTGAGGCGGCGTTGAGGCAGGGCCTTGACGTTCCTCCATGGGAGACCTGAGCCCGGGTCGCGTTAAACCTTGCCGGACGTACAAGAAAGTTGTATCCATCCATCCATCTGTGTGGTACCGTAATAAGCAGCGACAAGACGCACCAAGATGTGCGCGCAACGTGCTCTGTCTTTGTTTGACTCGAAAGGAAAACAAAGCACTCAACAATGATAAATGTGGGGGTAGAACACGATGAAACAAATGGATACGAATAAAGGAATGTTTTACGTTAAGACAATGAGCTGGAAGTGATTTTTCTCGACAATCATTCACTACACCAGACAGACCCTGCCCACCGGCGGGGTATTGGACACGTCACGCTCAGAACTTCAGTTAGTATCTCGTCATGTCCCCAGCGGCAGCGATGACAGCGCTCATCCTGGAAGGCAGTTGTGTAGAATGACTTGATCAGGGATGTGTTCATTCGCAGCACATCTCAGTGGCTGACGATGGTGGATCGAAGCCTATCCTCGGGCGACTGATCGAGGGGATGTGGCGCCAGCGATACTTTCAACGAGTCCCAGACATTTTAAATGATGTTGGCGCCCGGGGATTGAGGGGGCCGCTCCAAGAGAGTGACTGCGCGCTCTTCTAGCAGTTCTTGCACAGCACGAGCAGTGTGGATCGGCGTCCTATCGCGTTAGAATATATAGTCGCCTTCGAGAAACGGGCCGTCAAGAATGTATGGAATCAGTACGTCGTCTATGACTGCCATGCAGCGATGAACTTACATTCCAGGCGTATCAGTGGGCGTCGCGCAACGCTTAGCAAAGAATAACGGCTCATTTCACGCAGTAACGATGTGATCGGCGCCCTGCACCTGACAGTAGAACGTTTCCCGACAATGCGGCCAGCGCGCGCCGCCGTAGCAGACGACGCCGTTAAGATCCCGCCCCTCGAGCATCTGCGCGAGCTGCTGCCGCCGCCTGACTCAAGCGCTCGCCGCATCGCGATGCAATGCTCTTCGAGTTGTCCCCTAAATGTGAAACAGACTGTACACCGCTCTTCGAAGGAAATGTCCACGCGCACACACCGCGCGCGGCACGAAACGTGCCCAAACACGCGCAGTGCAGGAGGCAATCAAGGCGGCGCGAACGAGAGATGGGAGAGGGGTACCACCCGCTAATAGAATTTTGCTTCGCATGCGGCGCTCTCAACGCCGGCGCAGGAGCGCCGCTTTCGGTGCCGTTCTTGTCTATACACGACGAAACCGTTAAAGAAAGACACGTGCTCGCCGCGACGCACTGTGAAAAATATATAAAGCTTAAAAAGCTTCTTTCGTCATTTCATCACTTGATGGCGCTAGCTTCTTTACAAAAACACCACATGAAGCGGCGCGAGAACGGAACATACGGCTGCGTATGTGTGTGTCTTCTGGTTGTGTGGCCGGAATATGCCGCGTTTCGTCGCCAGGGCGGCGTGCAGCGCACTCTTTTCGACGTGCCGCCTATCCAGCGCTGGTTCCCCATGGCCATTTGTTGAACATGATTGTGCTTACCTCTGACCGCGGCTGCTCGATAAAACGCATGAGGAGTGGCCAGTGTTTTTAGATTAGGTCAGTTTAGATGTTTAGATTAGGTAAGCTTAGGTAATGTTTAAATTCGGTAAGCGCACGGGGTCGCCATGGCGACAGAGCGGGCCCCTCCCGTCTCAAGCGCTGAGGAGGTGCTGCGGTCGCGTTAGGATTGGAACTACTGTATATGCTACCTAAGGTAGCAGAGTTGCGCATCTGTTCTATCAAGCCGCTAGCGCCTCTATTGGCAGAACGTCATCATGTGATAGTCAAGCAACCGTGCATGGTGGAGAAGCAGATGCTGAGGCCATTTTTTGTATTTTGCGATGCCGCCGCTGCAGCGAACTGGATTAGCACAAGTTTATCGCCAGTCAAATTCAAAGCGAATCCGTTTGATCTTGGCGTTCGCTGTTCGCGTGCTGGCTAGCTGTGGAGCAACAACAGAATGTGCGCAGCGCATCTCACTGTTGGTTCATCGCAGTGTGATCGCAATTCTATCGGAATGATATAATGACCGAGTGCCCTGCTCCCAACTGCACGAATCGCTCTGAAAGCGGGAAAACTTTTTATTCGATCCCATGCACCACACTGCATTCACTGAACTGCGATAAAAAAGGCAGCTCATATTTTCATAATAATGCACTGCTTGGGTTGTTTCGGAACATAAAAGGGGTTATATTACTAAGTAAAGATATTTCGTCTACTACTGCTTATGTGAAGCAGGAGGTAAGAGGAATGAGTGTCATCATTTAAAATACAGTAATGGCCTAACTGTACTTTGCATAATTACCTATATTGTAGCTATGTCAATCCTGTAAGAGAAAAACCTTACCTACACTCCCACAGAAGGCTACTTTTGGAATCCCTCCAGTCGATTCCATTTTATTCCCTGCAGTGAAACGCACATAACTGAGTGACACTTGCAGATGTGGTTGATATCCAGTGCCTGCTGGTAGGTGGGTACGTTTCTGCAGCAAATCTAATGGTGTACCAGAGTCGATATACTAATGGTCGGTCATTGACTCACCAGTAATATTTTAGACTACCTACGCGTTGAGAGCTTCGGTGCATAGGCCTCATTATATTTAGTACAGCTCACTTTGTAAAAGAGCACAAATTGATAAAGCTCAATATGTCAATGTTCGCGCGCACTGTTTCTTTTTTTTTCGGAAATTCGCATTTTGGCTTCATTGCCAGAAAAAGAGGTAGTTGCGGCGCAGTTCTTTTCGTTACTGTTTACATGCTAAAAGACCACCGCACTGCTCTTAGTAGCGTATTTATCTTTGTTGAAAAAAAATCTTAGTGCCAAGCAATATTCAAGCAAAGGAAAAACTCTCAGGCATCTGATTGTTTACCTCAGTTGCTAACGTTTATC
Source organism: Dermacentor albipictus (assembly GCF_038994185.2). Lineage (NCBI taxonomy): Eukaryota > Metazoa > Arthropoda > Arachnida > Ixodida > Ixodidae > Dermacentor > Dermacentor albipictus. Next base: position 237,715 of record NW_027225596.1, read on the forward strand.
AACTTTTTAATACACTATGTTATTTCGAACCTTATACTACCTTGATAAGTAGCTTTTCCAAAAAATAACATCAACATATTCCCTAAGACTGTTCGGTGCGATCTAATTGTTACCGTCGAAGTTCATGAATGCTGCATCTGACCGGCGTGTATAGAATACATAATCTATTTAGATGCGCTAGTGCCCATACGTTATTAGATCAAAAGTTCCGAGAAGGTGCACAGGTGACTGCTAGTCCAAAAACAACTGAAAATATTTGCGCTGCATCTTTCGCCACGGGCTAAAAAAGAGCAGCACCTTTTCCTTGACTATCTTATTCAGTCGGCTGTTTCGATTCGCTTTGTTTGCGATTAGGTGGGAAAGCGGTCCACAAGCGAGGCGAAAGCGTTCGCGGTCGATCGACAATCCGGTAGGCACGTCGCCTGCAAAAACGGAGTGCAGCTTCGCCGCATATATTTGGTTGCTTCCCAGGCAAGATGGCGGACGTACGCGCAACTCTGCTACCTTTGGTAGCATATACAGTAACTCTAACGGATTGGCGACAGAGGGTCATGTGCTACTTCTCCATGTTGACCAGCGGAAGCAAGCCATTTTCGCATCAGTGAAATTGCAGTAAAGACACTAGAGAAGGCCTAATTGAATATCGCTTACTCATATATGAGAGCTGCGAGAGTCCCTGCACAATATTGGATCACTTGTGTTTCATTCGAGCGGCCTCATTCGTAGCTCTTTCATGGGTCGATTCTTAGGTGCGTCTGCGCTATTCTCGCACATGTACCTATAGTTATCATAGATGCATGTTTAAACCATCATATAAATTAAGCTTGCGAATATATTTAGAAGCCATCGTGCCACTTGAGCCTAACAACGGAAATTCGAAATTCGCACTACTAGTCTTATACGACTGAGCGCCACGATGGTGCAGTGTTTCAAGTCAGTAAGCACACCTCACTGCTGGGAACTTAACATTAACGGCACAGTTCACCTGAAGATGCCTCCCGTACGTACTAATCTTGGCTTTTCATTAAAAGTTTCCCACCAGCTACGAAGGAGACACGTAAAGTGGAGGAAGTAATAAAAAAATAGAGCACAGTCCAATACACGACATACTGACAGCTCTGTTTAGAAAAAGCTTCAAATACCAATGATGCGTTCATTCACCAATGCAGTCAATTCACACTTCACATCAACTTCCCCTTCTCACAACAGCAATAGCTCAGGAAGCAGTTAGCTGTTTGCATGCGTAATTTGCAGCGAAACTCATACGTAAGGCAATGTAGGACTGCAACAATTCTGCAGTAAGAGTTGTGAGTAGTGCATCCAACTCCATGCATACGGTAGGTTTGGAGTGAATACAGGATGTCCCAGGTATCCACGCAGAGGTTGGTTTCTTGCAGTAGATTAGAGATTTTGCTTTTAACGCCTCTAAGCTTGTTGAATAAATCCCACGAAGGATGCTTACGGCATCCTTCCTTAACTCTCACCTGTTAGGAAAGCTTCTGGACACTCTTTACCTGATGACTGGATTTCATTGATGTATGCAATACACCTCTCATGTTTTGGAAAAGTGTGTACGAGATAGCCACACAAATCGTACCCAACGCAATCTTGTGCCCCTGGCATGCTGTATCCATGATCTGGCGTAGTGTCTCCCGTGGCCAGATCACTCTTTGGTGAAATCCGTAGCTTCTGTAGCTTTAACTTGACCACAGCTTAGAGCGGTTCATGTGTTGTCGGCCGTTCTTTCGTTCCTGCCTTCATGGTTTCTTGAACAGAAGCAGGTATGAAAGTTGGCTCTGCCACGACATCGCCAGTGATGCAAAACTTTATAGGTGTGTGCAGACTTAAAAGCCTGCATATGTGTGAGCTCATGATAGGCATGTGATCTTCATCCCCTTCCAAGCATCTAGTGACTCCGAAGAATCTCTGAAAGAAAGAAAAGTGAAATAAAGGCTGTTTCCCTGAAACATTTACAAACACTTCCGTCCCTATGTGACATATGTGACATATGTAACCTTTCAAAAAGTTTCCGCATTTCCTACTTCCAAGGCATACTGGTTGAGTTTTCCTGTCGGGACATAGTGTGCTCCTTTGGAATGAACGTATGTGATCAAATCCAAGACAGACGCTAGTGTCACTCGGAGGGACTCCATGGTCACTTGTGAGGCAAACGTAACAGTTTCCACTCTGATGTGGTTCTGCTCGGTCACATCTATAAGTCGAAGGAATTCTTGAACCAGCTTAAAACTAAACGAGTATGTAACATTCATTAGTAGCGCGCAAGGAAGTAAAAAGTGAAGTTAGTTTTGCACTAATTTCTGCACTATCGCACGCTTGCAGTAGTGGAGAAAATAACAACATGAAAACCACATGTGTTTGAACAATTTTCATGCTTGGATCATCACAATAGTGTTCTAACCGGGGGTTATTGTGGTCAACGAGTTCTCTCTGTTTCTTCATGTGTACGCAGGCCACACCAAATATGTTTACTATAATTAATACTGCCCTTTTCATAGCATATTTCCTGTAAAAAGCTTGTTACTGTCGCATTTACTGCTTAATCTTTGTGGCGAAACTGACTTGTTTTTGCGTACCTCAATTTCTTTTGATAAGCTCCCTATCCCAAAACGTGGCAGCTTCTTTTTAGGCCATCAAAGAGATCGTTCACCAGAAATGTGAACTGCGCTGTTGCATCACAGTTTTCAAGGCCGGGATGTTGAACTCTTCTGTGCATGTTTAGGCCAATGTCAGTGCTTTGGCTGGAAAGCTGCAAGGAACGCAACATTTTTAGATATCTTCTGCTACGCATGCACGAATTTCACCATAACTTAAGAGCAACAAGAATGTGTGCAATTACACCTGCCTGAACACCCAGCCGCACATTCATTTTTCTCAAAGTGTCGGGGTTCACATGCTCTCTTGTCAGTTTTGGTACTACACGGAGCTGCTGCTCGCTGTTAAGTTCCTGAAGTATACAGTAACGGTCATAGTTGATTTTATGTTCACCATTCTGTAAAGTAAAAAGATGATTGAAAAGGTGGAGCTAATATTTTGTGATCACGATAATTTTGTTACAAGCTAACATAAATAAGCGGATACCTACCATGCCGTACTTGTGACGAAGCAGATGATTTGTTATGCACTTCACAATGTGAGACACACCACAGAGGAAGTATAGACTGCTGTCTGGAATATAGTGATATTCAATTTTGTGCTTATGTGCTTGAGAGCTGCCTGTCACACCAGATGTTGATCACATTCACTTGTTTGTGCTTGCTCCATCGCTTATGACGGCTACAGCTGTCGCATTTTGTTTATGAAGCTCTTTGACGGCTTTCAAAACCATCCTTGCGAGGACTCTTTCAGGAGATGCATTTTTTGTAGCGAAGCTGGCAATTGGTAGTACCCACGAATGAAATGGAGGCACAAACGTAAGCACAAGTGCATGATCTGCCATGGCTGTAGATTTCTGGTCGTCTACTTTATATGTTTGCTTGTTGAATGTGAAAGCTTGGCGCACTTACATTTCCGCTAGTATGAGGATTCCACAGCACCTTACTCCATTTGTTTCATAAGTGCACCAATGCTGTTAAGCGAAACCTTGTTAAAACCGAACTCTCAAGGCATTCCATTGAGAATTTGTTTAAGGCGCGATCACGTAGGTAGTGGGAAAATATTCATCTTTGACATAAAAAAAATATGCTTCAAAAATAAAAAAATAACTTCAAAAAAAATAGCTTCAAAAGTTTTCAATAGTTTTCAAAAAATTAGCTTCAAAAGCAAATCAACGAGAGGAAAGCGCTATAAAACCAACCGGTTGATGACTTACCTCTCCCTTAATATATCAAGCCCTGCTGCTTATAGGCTGATGTCAAAGATGAATTGTATTGTATTGTATAGGGTTTTATGGCGCATAAGCAACTTAGGCTATCATGCGCCAAACACATGGTCTAACTTATTTCAAAAATTGGGTATCCTTATCGAGGTCCTTGTCCAGACAAGGACTCTGAGGAGCCCAACAAACCAATTGAAGGCTGAGGTCTTCAATTGGTTTGTTGGGCTTCAATTGTTGTTGGGCTGAAATAAGTTAGACCATGTGTTTGGCGCATGATAGCCTAAGTTGCTTATGCGCCATAAAACCCTATACAATACAATACAATTCATCTTTGACATCAGCCTATAAGCAGCAGGGCTTCATATATTAAGGGAGAGGTAAGTCATCAACCGGTTGGTTTTATAGCGCTTTCCTCTCGTTGATTTGCTTTTGAAGCTTTCAACACTGCGTGCAGAGCAAGCTGTTTCGCTTGAGGAAGACACATTTGAAAGCCCAATTTTTTTTTTGGATTTCTTGCTAAAAATTGTAGCCCTAATCACTCTTTCTTAGTTAGGTTTTTATTTTTTAAACGTACCCTTTGGTGGGGTTTGGTTCGTTCCTCGGATTTCTTTTTTTTTCGTTTTTCCCGTGCTCGGATATTTTTCTTGTGCTCTTGCACGGTGGGCAGAAGCTTTTCTGAGACAGCCTAAAGCATTTTGCGCTCCTCCACCCCTCCTGGGTCTTGAAAGCTGATGTTGCTGCCGAAATGGAGGGGAATAAACCACAATGACAGCCCTTGCACACTGTTAGGTTGCTAACGTAAGTGAGAAATGCGGATAGTTTCTTCAAGCTTGAGAATTTTAATGGTTCTCCTGAACCATATTCGTTGTAGACGCACGGAGGAACAAGCCTTCCGCATAAGCTGAGTGCAACAGCGAAGTCTTTCTTTATAACCACAGCCCTGTCGATCACAACAATACCACTGTCTTCGCCAACTTTGCAGAGTCATGAGCTGGACACTCCAGGACTCGCATCTTGAGTGCTCTTAGAATGCAGGGAACGAAGATGCTTCCTCTGAACACATCTCTAGATTGGAAGGGAGCTCAGTTTATTTAGCATTACTGTTTTTTATGTTTACATCACGTCACCATCACTTGCCGACTTACGAACATCACAATTTTCTGTTGCTCTTAGCTTCGAAGGTTTTCGTCTGGGCTTTGGTGCTTTTGCTTTCGATAGGTGCGCAGGAATGTTGGGAAAATAAGTTACTCTGCACCCACCTCAAGCGCCCACCTGCCACGTGGAATCTTAACAATGCTGCCTTTAACGATGTGCTAGTAGAAAGTTAAAGTCCTCGGCACGTTAAGTGCTGCCGACTGCACGTTTTCTCTCGAGAAGCATATCCACTTTGGCAGCCCAGCGGGCTGCATGTCAGCACACAGACTCTTTGTCAAACTTGGCTTACAACGTAATACACGTGATCTCCAAGTCACATACCTATATTCCAACTTATAGATAAGCGATAGCACCAAAGGAACTTTTTCGGACTGCAAGCCGGCGACAGACAGCCTAGACAGACACCAAGAAAAGCACTGAACGTGCCCCCCGACCGCCGGCGGCTCGATACCAACGCGACGCCAGCGCCATCTCTGAAGGTATAGACGAGTTGGAGCCGCCTCCGAAGCAGACTTATCCAACTGACCTAATCTACCAACGTTGGGGGCGGCCGGTATTTGTATTTGCACCGGTATTTGGAGTTTCTGGCGTGGACAAAGCGCAGAAGCAGCTGTGAAGCAACAAAAGCAAAGATGTGGTTCGGCGCCGTATTGGCCGGTTGCCTTTGCTCAAAAAGATCGCGTTCCCGTGATGCTTGTGGCAGAAAGGAAGTTCCACGTCCACTCCCAGGGTTCTACAAGGAAAAGTAAATACCCAAGAAAGTGAACGAGGAAACAACGCGAGCATCGCGTTGTATAGTAGAGCATCGCACGCGAAATGCGAAGGTTGTAGGATCGTCCCCCACCTGCAGCAACTAGATTTTTTATCCATCTTCATTTCCATTAATTTATCGTTTCTTTAATTTATTTATTAAGCACTAGTCATTTTCCCTGTGATGTCCTTGGTGTCAGTGTTTGTTGGCTTCTTATGATATGCGCACACAAATGTTATTCGAGAAAAAGTGCGATGTTATCAGGTGTTATTTTGTCACAGAAACGTGGAACGAAATTATGGGCAGGTGTACGTATGTGGTGGTTCCCAGGGAAATGTGCTGGCAGGGCTGATAATTTGACAATATATGAGTTTTATACTATATACTATATATAATATATATACCAGTTTCTATATGAGGTTCAGACTTCCGTATGTAACAGAGTTGCATTTTTCCTTTCCGGTTATTTGAGGCGAGCCATGGTAACCCTTAGTTGACTTTTTTTTTTTGCAGAGGATGGCATCGACAAGCTCCTCGCAAGGTGCATGCGAGCAATAAGAAAGTCGCGACGACAAGAACGACGGCTCTGCAGTGCGCTGCAGACGAACCAGCCGGTGCCAGGGCAGATCATCCATGAAACACAGAACCGCCGCAACTGGCTGCTAGCTCGCTGCAGCGCGCTGCTAGCCTTCCAAGGTGAGTTACATGTTCAGGAGTAATTTTTATGAAATTTGTATAATGCACAGCAGAAAACGTTACCCCAAAATATTACATTTCGAACATTTTTCCGGCCACGTATGTATAACCTTTTTAATGAGACCTTGAAATGATATTTCTTTATTGTGCACAAGGATATGCGTTCTGAACATTTGATCTTAGCCTGCATACACGTTCAGTGAGAACACCGTAAGAATAGGCTAGGTGGCTGAACGAAGGCCGTCCAGGCGGAAAAATAGGTTGTGCTTGTATTGCGTAGCGCTCGGCAGATGGCGCCACAGACACAAGGGTCTTGGTTTTAAAGCAGAAAAGCAGGGCGAGAGTTATTACGGATGTGAAAAGCGTCATAAAACGTTCTTCGTATGTTATTCCAGCTTGACACGGAAACTTGTTTGGATTGAACGAAGCATACGTTTAACGAGACTAAGCGTGCTCCGATAGCCTTGTAGTGCGCGCTCTCTTCCATGCCGGTATAGGCGCGTGGCACAATGAGGCCAGCGCAACGGTAGTCGGCTACAATACCTACCTCACCAACAGAACTTACCGTGATGCGATGCCAAAATCTCCCCGCGAAAACTAGTTTTACGTGTACGGTAACCTCGATAAGCTTGCAGTTAAATTGTAATGCGCTGCAAAACAGGTTTCCAGTGTGGCTATTCGAAGGCCGCATTTTTTAATAACCGAAGTTGAGGGTTCTGGTAGAGGTGGTTGTGATGTTAGTGTACAGGACGGACTAGCCTCTGCTTGTCGGCATTTGCCAATTTGTCAATCATATGGACGACTGTCATTTAAAAGCCAGGGACGCAAAAGCAGTAAAGTTTTGTGAAGATTGACATTTATTTGACAAATACGGAGAGCATGCCATAAACGAAATATTCGTACAAGCGTTTACGTTCCATAAACCAAGTGGACACTGGCACACATTGCGCACACACGAGGAAGTTCATGGCGCCCATCATTTATTTGAGCAAATTAAACGTAGAGTTTTCACTTACTGAAGCTTCAACAGCTTTTGCAGCTCCTGCGACTTATTTTTTGCCTCAGATTTGTGTTTGCAGTACTGCCTCATTCACATGGCTACATATGTGTGTAGCACGCCAGCAATAACTTCTTTTTGTGATTGGCACAGGAGAACTGAAACTTGTACTTATCAAGCATGTGGTCCAATGTTAATTCATCGGCATTTCTGAGAGCCGCATGCTTGTGGAATTCCATCTCCTTTGCATGAAGCAACAGAAAAAGACATCGCTTTGGGTGCAAAAGGCCTCCCCAGGTTTTACACAGAACAAGGCTGCTTTCTGGCTGATGACGAAGTGCTCTTTGTTCCAATAATCCTTCACGGCATTTTGCACACGTTGCGCTTTTCAAGTACTTGCGGCATATAAAACCAGCTGAATAATAAATTACGCAATCTGCAGCTCCGGTGCTTCATGCAAGTTATCGAACACGTGGTCTTCTTCCTCTTCAGCAGCAACTAGGCCGTTTAGCTTCTCTTTGAGTTTCTTCAGGTGTTCTTTTGACTTGACACTGTCCTCAAAATCACATATAAAAATTTTTGAGTGTAAGTACAGGTGCACCTTGCCGCGATTCATTTTCAACGTGAGTTTCCGAATTTAGGGGATTTAATAAAACTGTAAACTGATACCATGTTGTAAAGCTGCAGAAATGCGGGCAGAGATGTGTGGTCATTTTGGCCACCAGCCTGTCTGATAATCCCAAAGAAGCGTACCAACATGCCTTGGTTAAGTTTTCCTGTTAAAACACATTTGAAACCGCACTCCTTTAGCAGGTATCTTTATAGTTCCAGTGTGGACAAAATAGTCACACGAAGGCCCTCAGCGGTTTGCTCGGATAGACAACTTGCTCTTGAGGTTTTCCCTTTTCCATTTTATTTGAGCAATGCAACTACGAGGCCAGGACCCTCAAATCTCTGCTGCCAACAGTGATGCTTTCCTTTGGATGGTTTCGGGTGAGAGCATCAAAAAGATTGCTAAACCTTAGTGTGAATTCTGCTGTTCCCTTGACATTTTCGAGCACTTTTGTGCCTCGCTTCGAGTAGGACTGCGAGCCTTTCGCTACACTCCGGCTGAACAACTGAGTGGCCAGCTTCAACCGCATTTTTCGGTCGTTGAAGGGTTGATGTGGAACAGAGCTATTTTGAGGCAAACATGCAAATTTTCCGGCTGTTTAGAGTCCCCCATAAACAGCCTGCCAAAATGTACCCAGCGAACACAATCGCCATTTACGCACAACACTTTCTGTGAAAGTAAACGGTTTCGAACGCATTTCATCAGATGGGGTGCGTCAGAAAACATATATACATTGCGTTTCTCATCAATGGGATGACTGAAGTAGTTCCGGGACTGTTGCAATGCTCCAGTGACACCGAACTCCTTCTTCATTGCACGGTTCACATTTGCGCCAGCACAGGCGACCATGCCGTCTAAGACTTCCGCGTATTCAAGCAAAAGTATTGCAAACACTGCTATCGGCTGAGAGTTGCCAAATGTTGTTGCCAAATGACCCAAAGGGAAATACAAGCCCGTGGTCAGCAAGGTCGTCGCGGGCCGCTGAAGAATCTCCATAATCAGTGAAGCCACTGTATGTCATCGTCTTCGAACGAACTCGAATTTCCTTTCGAATGCGCATATCGTTGAAAACAAGCATTCCATGGCGTTTAAAATTGTCTTTAGTGGGCATCTTCTTCTCAAGGGCTGTGAAAAACCTCTTGTAAAAGCCACACCTGACTCTTATGATGCACAGGTACTTGCACACTGTCGTAACGCAAGGAAGTGAGAGCACCTCATTACCTCGCAGGAACGAGTATGCAGATCGGCTACGTATGTGCAACAGCAAGCACATCAGAAGCCAATCCTCCGCTTACTGCTGCTTTTTTTGTTCGTCAACCTCGCTGCTGCTACATACTCCTTTACCGCAGTCAGCCGAGCACTAGGGAGATCTATTGTGTGTAATTTCTCACTCAGTTCTTTTTTTGACATTTTTTGCGTGTGGATATGACCTTCTGCAAGCTCCACCGACATTTTTTAAAGCTCTTCAGCAGACGATTTTTGGACTTTTTCAGAGCATAATTTGACCGACGCAGTGCTGCAACTTTGTCCTTGCTCTGGTATGAAGTCAACTGACGCGTACCTGAAGGCCTATGCCTGCACATTCTTTCATCTGTTTTTTTGGTGCATTCGCAGGACGCTTGAAAGGCCAGAACATTTGTGACATACTACAGTAAAAGCTCGTTAATTGGAACCGCAAGGGGAAGCCGCTTCAGTTCGAATTAACGAAAGTTCGAACTAAGGAAAGTGAAGGAGGGCAACAGTACACTGCGATTTGGAAGCAGTAGGGCATGTCAGAAATTTGGCGTGTCAGAAAGTGATGGCGTGTGCCCGCGGCACACGCCATCTTCAAGTCGAAGCTCTGGGTCCGACTGTGCCACACCACTGATGTCCACCGAAACGAACGTTAGCCGAGGCTTAACACCATCACAATGAATCGCGACGGCAGATACCTCCTAAGCTGAAAACAGAGGTGTACAACCGATGAAGAGTGCTGAGACAAAGACGCTGAACATGTGAAGGTGGGGAAGGCCCTGATTCGTTGGTTCTTGATTGCAAGTGCGGCTGCGACGTACTTGATTCGCTGTGTTTTGGAGCTTGCCATGCCATCTCCGCACAACATTAGCAGCTGTACAAGATTTGCGAAGCCTCCGAGATTCGCAACGGGCAAGAAGTCTCGGAGGTTACGTAGAACGGAGAGGCGGCAGCCGCCGCTGCCTTCTGGCTGACCCCGCGATCGGTTAGATTTTTTTCCGATTTTGCCTTCTCTCGCCGTTCTTTCCGTTTCGGAGGCAATACAGCCTTGTGTGTAGGCAGTAGGCGCGTTTCTCTGGCCGTGTGCCAGGCGAGCGTAGTTCGAATTATCCGTGATGGAACCTTCTCGCGTTCGAATTAACGGACTTTTTTATACATAGACTTTTGTGGAGCTCGGCCGGACCAAATCGTACAGTTCGAATTATCCATAAATTCGAATTATTGAAGTTCGAATTAACGACCTTTCACTGTAGTAAGTTCGAGCCACTAGGGTCAAGAACAATAGAGCATCTCTTGTGCCGCCATCTCTGGTTGTTGTCGAGGTATGCCCACTTTTTTTTTCAACGTGTCGATACTCCAGTGCTCGGTCCACCATTGCACAGTTTCGTCTTATCAACATGCTCAAGGATAGCGTTAACGTCATCCATAGTTGTTAAAAGTACTTTCATACGGCACATCTGCCTTTGAAACTGACCTGCGCATCACGGTTGTTTGCCAGGATATCTTCATGAATTTCAACAATTTTAGTGGTTACCAAGGAAGATGCGGGGCTCATTGGCGATAGGCATGCGTCTCTGACAGTAAACGGCTGTGGGATTTTTTGATGCTCTCCAGTTGGGAGAAGAGAACTCTTTTTACTTCTCCAATGCCGAGCAGGTGGTATCCCCATGAGTTTGACGGAAGGAAAAATCGTGGTAAATCGCCGAACAAGCTTGCGAATGCGAGCGTATGCAGATTTTAGGGAGAAGCTCGACCCAGCAGACTGATGTATTTTATGACGTTTGCTGTTCAAACGCATCCATGTCGTGCTCCGGTGCACTCGGCAACGCTTCAAAAGAGCTTCCGTTCATGCCACCACTGTCATTGCTACAAGAGGCTTCTCACTCGTTATGATCTTTTGATGCAGCGCATCGTCTGTTCGACTGCGACCGCGGTTGTGTTACCGCCAGGCGCTTCCTTGTTTTCACCGTTTTCGATAGGTAAGCCGGGCAGTCTGGAAATCTTGTGGGAGCTTCATCGTCGCCAGTGATGCCTCTTGCGGAACACTCACCAAGGCGTGCCTTTTGTAGTGCGCTGTCCAGGTCTTGGACACAAGATGAGGCTCCAAGTGCTTTTCTCCGACGTGATCATTCGGCAGAAGGACTCGATCCTTTCTTGGGATAGCTCGACACCAAAGGTCAATTTCTCTGTACAGCCTTTGTAACCCGTTCTAGAGCGGGGAACAAAATGTTTCCTGCCCATCACAATCGCATGTGCACGCCTGACTCCAGAAAAAGAAACGCCGAGCCGTGTTGAGATAGGAGCGGGCGGCGCAAACACAGCAAACGTAAGCCTGTGACATCGTCATGCCATCTGTCGGAGAGTGACTAAAACATGCACCAGCGTTGGGACACTGCCGCTCCATGCCGCCATTCGGCCAGCTAGCCTATTACACTGTGAGTTAGAATAAAAGAACGCCGATGGACTCCTTTTTTTTGTGAAAGGAAAACGCATGAAAGAGGTGACGCAGGCAGTCTGGTAGAGCATTTCGTGAAACAGAGCTAGTGAAGGGCAAAATACTTAGTACAGGGTAAAGAGGCACGCAAGAAACGTGTTTGATAGTTTCGTTTTCGAAGATTCCATACCACCATGACCAAGTTTTGCAACATTAGAAGGAACGTGCAGTGCACGTGCCCCCTTACTGCATGTTGTGTTTCCGTGCTGTGCCTGCTCTCTCCTTTAAAAAGCATGTCTATAGCTCCAGCAGATGTATGCGTTAACAATCCAGTTTGTCCATTTAAATATATTGCGGAATGCCAAATCCATAAGGAGAATCCTCTTCTGCATTTGCATCACACAAAACTTCGCACTAGCGGGCAAAATATGCACATAGCTGCTTATCATACAGACATGCCATCTCGTGATCAGATGTCTGAGCTAAAAACCTGCACAAACAAGAGGGAGGAGTACTTTCCACAGTGCCTTTCAACAGCTATCGGTGATAATGTAGCCGAGCGCTCACTGTTCTAACGAAAGAGGTGTTTAGAAGGGGCTAGAGCCGGTAAACACATTATAGAACATAGATGCCTTTCGTCTTGGTTTAGGTTCTCTTCTGCTACTAAAGAATGAATAGGGACAATACCGTGCTGTGTTGCACCTGAGGAGGTCATTCAAACCTGCAGAGCTAAATTATTCCTCTACGATGCAGCAAGCTCTAGCATTTCAATGAACATTAAAGGATTTGCAACCGTACTTTATTTGCCAGATTTCAACATAATATTTACCACCATGCATCTTGGTCGGTTTTGCACGCAAAACAAGGATATCACTGCCTCCTTCACAGGTCCCATTTTTGCAAGAGTGTGATGTTGATGTTATCTACAAATCGGGAGTTTTACTTAGCTCACAAGATTATTTATCAAAAAGGACACGACACCGTTGCACGCAGGATGCTCATCGCTTTCCTAACCTTCCAGATGCTGCCGTACTGGTTTTGTGCTGGTACGTGCCGTACCCCGGAACCCCTTCAGCAAACCGGATCGCCTTCCCTGAAGCCACCACAACCCTGGGCTACCCGCCCGCCTCTCACCGAAGCCATGAAGACGAGTCCAGTTTTAGCGGCAGAAGCTTCTTTCACCTGGCAACACCCTACGAAGGCGACGTCACCAGTCACATGGTCAAGCCAAGCCGTATTTATTCGGCGTGGCAAAGCTGATCAGCTGGGGCACGACACCGCTGCACGCAGGATGCTCATCGCTTTCCTAACCTTCCAGATGCTGCCGTACTGGTTTCGTGCTGGTACGTGCCGTACCCCGGAACCCCTTCTGCAAACCGGATCGCCTTCCCTGAAGCCACCACAACCCTGGGCTACGCGCCCGCGTCTCGTCACCGAAGCCGTGAAGACGAGTCCAGTTTTAGCAGCAGAAGCTTCTTTCACCTGGCAACACCCTACGAAGGCGACGTCACCAGTTACATGGTCAAGCCAAGCCGCATTGAAGCGGCGTGGCAAAGCTTATCAGCTGGGGCACGACACCGTTGCACGCAGGATGCTCATCGCTTTCCTAACCTTCCAGGTTAATCACTTACAAAATACTAAGGAATTTCGTAGCGACAATTGTTGTCTTCGCGGTGTCGTGCCCCTGCGACTTGAAATGGTGTAGAATTGTGCGTCTGTACAATGAAGCTGTTGCCTTTGCGTTTCGGTCCGATCTAATCCTCTTGCTCTCCGGAAATGTTGAACTTAACCCAGGCCCCGACAGAGACACAGTTTCTTCCCTTTCACAGACGATCAAAGAACTAAAAGAAATAATTTCACAAATAGGTACAAATATAAATGAGCTCAGAGAAACCAACGTTCTCAAAGACAACACAATTGCTGCTCTGACAAAGCGTATTTCTGTGCTAGAAAACGACCATCAGGACGAAGTAATTGCGACTCGACATAATGATGTCATCAAAGAGATAGCGCTGCTAAAAGCCGAGAGCACTAACACAAACAACAGAATGCGCCGTAATAGCTTGCTTTTCCTCGGACTGGAAGACAACGAAAATGAAACATAAAAAGAGTCTGGGAAAAAAATAAAAATTTCTGCGCTAGCAAGCTGGAAATGCATCTAGAGCCAAGCGCTATTGAATGTGCCCATCGCATAGGCAAATACCGTCCTGAAAGAAAGCGCCCGATAATTATCAAGTTGACTCATTTCAAGTCAAAGGAATACATTCGGGCCTGTGGGCGGAAACTAAAGGCAACAAACTTCGCTATACGTAAAGATTTCGCTCCTGCTACTCCCATCGCACGTTCTTAATGGTTAGGTTTCATACGACCACAAAAATGTGCGTTCAAACTGCACGTAGGCAAGTTGCTCGTCAACAATAAGCGCTATCACTACGACCCTAGTTCTGACAGTGTGATTGAGACTACGAGTCCATTCATAAAGGCGCATGGAAACAGCACATCCCAAATAACAAGACACGAAAACGTGCAATGACGGACAACGAAGCCTATCACTTCAACGTCAACCCGCAATCGTACCTCATCTTTACCTCTCCTTAACATAGCCTTCACTAACATGCGCAGTTTGCTACCCAAACAAGAACAACTTCGCAGCTTCACTCACGACATCGATGCCGACATCATAGTACTAACTGAAACGTGGCTAAACAGAGACGTAAGAGATAGCGAAATTTTCAATTCCGGCTATGTTCTGCATCGCCATGAACGGAGCAACCGGAGAGGAGGGGTTGTTCTATTAGCTATCAGAAACACCTTCTCATCTTCCCTGATCAGTCGGGATGATAATCTCGAACAATTGTGGACTTGCGCTTACAGCGGTGATGGAAAGACAATTTTTGGCGTGGGCTACAGGCCGCCGGACAGCCATCCGTCATTCTGTGATTCAATCCGTAAAGCACTAACCGACATCACTGACACATTCTCTAACGCACCTATTCACCTCTTTGGCGATTTCAATTACCCTAACATTAACTGGCCTCTGCTTTCTGTAACCAACAGGTCACCGTTATCCGAAGCTAAACAATTTATTTATCTTATGCTTGACTTCAACCTGCATCAGGTGATATCACGTCCTACAAGAGGAGATAACACCCTTGACCTTATGCTCACATCTTGCCCCGATAGCGTAAGGAGCGTTACCACACTACCCGGTCTTAGCGATCACAACCTCATCCATATCTGCATGACAATTAATAGCACTTAAGAAAGTCACCCACAGCAAAAATAATAATAGATTACGAAAGGGCGGACTTTGACGCCATAAATAACGAACTCCAAAATTTTTAAAATGATTTTCAGCAGACTTACTTATCAAGAACTGTTGATAGCAACTGGGAACTTCATAAGAATGTATTGCTCAACCTGGAAGCTAGATACATACCAACAGTTCTCGTGAAATCTGACTCTAACAAGAATTGTTTATTAACGACTGAAAGGTTTCCTTGCTAAAAAGGAAAGGGTTTACCGAAAAGCCAAACTTACAAATGACTCAGAAACAAGGGAAAAATATGAAGTGCGCGCTAACCAATATATTCAAGAGCTGACGATAGCCAAAGATAACTTCTTTAATCATGACCTTCTGACGATTCTACGATCAAACCCCAATAAATTCTGGCGCTTACTTTCAGTAAAGACACAATCTAGACAGATTGATCTAACAGATCCGGATGGTAATCTCATTAATTCTGAGACTAACTCAGTTTTCTCCATTGCCAACGACATCAAGATCAACCCTGATGGCATATTTCACTCAAACTAACCACCTCAGCCGGGCGTGATGGAATCAACGCCAAAATACTAGTTAACACCAGTAACATTTCTAGCCAGGTACTACATCTAATATTTACGCAATCCTTAAAGACTGAAAGCTTGCCCGACGACTGGTAGAAGGCCCATGTCGTACCAATCTTCAAGAGTGGCGACCGCTCCCGTGCTATAAATTATCGCCCAATTTCTCTGACCAGCATTTCTTCTAAACTTCTAGAGCATATAATCTCATCCAACCTAATGTCTCACCTGGAATCTATCAACTTATTTTACCCTCACCAGCACGGCTTCAGAAAACTATTTTCATGCGAGACCGAACTCGCCGAGTTCACCCATCAAATTCTACATTTCATGGACCTTCATTTGTAGATTGATGGCATTTTAGTTATTTATTTATTTATTTCACGTACTTACAAGGCCCGAAGGTGTTACAGAAAGGAGTGGAGTCAAAACAAGAAGGAATGCAGTAAAAATACAAACAAGTATTAACAAAAAATTAACAAAAAATATTAACAAAAGGCATTCTCTGAGTCGGATCCCAAATGGCTGAAGCATACTCCAATTTGGAGCGAACTAAAGTTTTATAAAGAGTTAGCTTCAGGGAAGAAGGGGCATCGCTAAAATTACGGCGTAAGTAACCAAGCATGCTATTAGCGTTTTTAGTAACATAGTCAATATGCGAGTGCCAAGAAAGGTTATTTGATATGTGAAGGCCGAGATACTTGTAAGAGCTAACTGACGTCACAGGTGCACCATTAATAAAGTAGGTGTGCGTGGCAGTGTTACGAGATATACGCATGGCCTTGCATTTATTTGAATTTACTTGCATGCACCAATTAGAACACCACTCAATTACGCGGTTGAGGTCGTCATGCAGCTCTTGGGAATCTGAAGGATTAGTAATTTAACGGTAAAGAACACAGTCATCCGCGAAAAGCTTTATGGAAGAGGAAAGAACGCAGTTCGGAAGATCGTTAATATATATTAGAAAGAGAAGTGGACCCAGGACTGACCCTTGAGGAACACCTGCTGGTACTTTAGAAAACCGAGAATTACAGTTATTAGTGTACCACTCAATTACGCGGTTGAGGTCGTCATGGAGCTCTTGGGAATCTGAAGGATTAGTAATTTAACGGTAAAGAACACAGTCATCCGCGAAAAGCTTTATGGAAGAGGAAAGAACGCAGTTCGGAAGATCGTTAATATATATTAGAAAGAGAAGTGGACCCAGGACTGACCCTTGAGGAACACCTGCTGGTACTTTAGAAAACCGAGAATTACAGTTATTAGTGTTTACAAACTGCGTCCTGTTAGAAAGTTTTTGATCCACTCGAGTACATTGGCGTCCAAGTTAAGTTGAGACTGCTTAAGCAGAAGTAAATCATGGGTCACAGAGTCAAAGGCCTTGGCAAAATCCAGAAATACGCAGTCAATGTCGGTACCTAGATCAAAAATTGCAAAGAGATCATTAGTAAATGTTAAGAGCTGTGTTTCACAGGAAAAGAACTTACGGAAACCATGTTGACAGGGGTTGAAAAAGGAGCTTGATTCTAAAAACTCAGCCAAATGTGAATATATTATATGCTCAAGAATTTTACATGAAATGCTTGTTAGTGAGATAGGCCTGTAATTGCTGGGTAAGTGTGTGTTACCTGATTTATGAACTGGAATCACCTTTCCCACGCACCAGTCGTGTGGAAGAACAGACTGCTGTAATGATTGAGTGAAAATGTGCGATAAAATAGCAGCAGAAAATACATTAGTACACTTCAAAATTTTTGAGTTCAGGCAGTCTGGGCCGGCAGAGGAGGACGTTTTTTGATTGTTTATTAGGCAGCTAACACCAACCCAGTCAATAGAGACTGGATCCATGGGCGAAAAACCAGAATTGGATACAAGCGGTAATCCCCGTGTCATTGTGGTAACATGTGAAGAAAACACATCATTAAATACATTACAGCATTCTTCAAGAGCAACAGGTTGATCATTTGGGTATGTTAATTGGATTATTTTACTTGGAGTACCGTTAACTATGGTCCAGAATTTACGAGGATTAGTTTGCAAGATGGACGGAAGGGTAACAGAATAAAAATGCTGTTTCGCACTAGCGGCGGCTGTGTTGTCACTTTCAGTGAGGTAGTATGCGGACCAAGCAACGTCACTGTATGAAGCTTTTGCGCGACGAAACAACCGCTTTTTTTTTTGTTACGTAGTCGCTTCAAAAAGGGGTTGAACCAAGGGGACCGTGGCTTGCAAGCGACTGTTCTTTGCGGTACGAAACGTTCGATTAATGAAAATTTATTTTTGAAAATGCACCAGTTTTCTTCAACACAGCACTGAGCGCTGAAATTTTCTTGGATTACTCAAAAGCATTCGACCGCGTTTCCCACAATCACCTGCTTCAAGAACTCGCATCTATTGGGACCCCAAATAGCTTGCTTACCTGGCTTGAACACTTCTTAAAAGGGCGCACATAGTTTACCTCTGCAAATAGCCATAATTCATCTCTTAGCAGCGTAACATCGGGTGTGCCACAGGGTGCTGGTTTATCGCCTCTACTTTTCCTCATCTACATCAATGACTTACCTGCTAACATTAAGAATAAATTACGTCTTTTCGCGGATGACTGTGTCCTATATTCCCCAATCAAAGGCTCGAATGAAATCGCCGCACTACAACGGGATCTCGATTCCATCGCAGTATGGTGCGAGAAATGGTACATGCCGCTTAACCTTACTAAATGCAAAGCTCTGTCATTCACCCGCAACCACAGCTTAACCAGTCACACCTTCCAATAAATTCAGCTCCTATCAATTATGCCCCGTCTTACAAATATCTCCGCGTTCACATGACATCGACACTATCATGGGCAACTCATGTTGACACCATCTTTTCTAATGGTTCACGCACCCTGAGATATTTAAAACGCAACCTGAAAGCCACATCACCAGAAATAAAAAAGCTAGCATATCTAACATTCGTACGTCCTCAGTTAGAATATGCGTCATCTATCTGGTACCCTTCCCAATCATATCTAACCTGTGACATAGAAGCAATACAAAATCGCGCTGCTTGGTTTATATCTTTCAATTACTCTCGTGACACCAGCATAACCGCACAAAGCGTACACTTGAACTACCATCACTTGCTTCCCGCCGGATCATCTCTCGTCTCTGCTTGCTTCACACCTTTTATTACCATCCACACTCCAGGCATTCCCTGTTAAATCCACCAGCATTAACACCCATTGCCATTAACACCCATTAACACCCATTAACACCCATTAACATCCATTAACACCCATTAACACCCATTACCATTAACACCCGATCGTCTGCCATGAACACTTCATTCTTTCCCGACGCTATAACCCATTGCAACCACCTCCCAGAAGATATCGTGTCATGCACTGACCGTAAAACGTTCCGCGAAATGTTAACTAACCACACTGCTTAATTGCCGATACCACCGACCCTTACTCTAACACGATGTTCCTTTTTTTTTCACAATTGTTCCTGGCTTGTATTGGTTTATTGTTGTTTCTTTACTGTTCTGTACATTTCTTCTAACATTGTTACAAGGATTAAAGCCCTCCCTTATGTAATGCCTCCTGGCCTTTAAGGTGAAAATAAATGAAATGAAATGAAATGAATTGCACTATCATCTGGACTATCAACTTCTGGACCTAGCTAATCAGGCATTGGGTGCGCGCGTGCACACACACGCACACAATCCCTCTAAGGCGCTCTTTACCGCTACTATGCGACTTGTTTCCCACACTTCACACACACACTTCTTTCCACTTTGACATTCCTGATGCTAATGCAATCAAATGTACTTGTCGAACATTTAGGCAGTGCTTCAATACCGACATGCTACCCCGATTTCTAACGAAATTATCGTTCGCAACTGCGAAAACTGCGTGAAGTTCTATCGCGACAATACATATATCATTTCCTTGCGTGCCTCACTCATGAATTTTAACCTTTCGAACATACCTCATGGTTTTGTAAAAGCTGCCGCGAGAATCTTTTGCAATATCTAATGAAAGTTAGCAGCTAATCTGTCAAGATGTCTAGTAGGCAACTTTTAGGATAACGTTAGCAGTGCTTCCATATGGCTACTGTATTTTTAAACTACATATGGAATACGCCTTTAAAACATTATTTACTGTCTTTGTGCTTTTTTTGTATGGTAGCCCGCTGACACATTACACGTCCCGTGTGACTAACGATGTCCAAACGTACAAGAATTGCATTGTATAGCTCTCTTGCTTTTTATAACACGTTAGAATTGTGGTAGTGTGTAGGTTTGCCATGCAGAAAGTTAAATGTTACTGAACGATATTTGCTTTCCTTTCCGATGTGCCAGAATCCGGTGACAGAATCGAATCTTTGCTTTTGTAGAGGGCGCGAACGTTCCTCAAGAGGCGGAGCCGGAGGCCTCTTCCGACGAAGACGAGGCTGCCATCTGTGAGTGCTTTCAATATTGTAGCGCTGGAACCGCAGTCGTAACTGAATCGTATGCCCTAGTAGCCTGCAGGTTTGATTTGCTGCACAATATGGGTGCAGAAGGAAACTTCATTGCTGTTCGTCAAATTAGGGTATATAGACGTTGTTCACTTAATCGTATCTGGCTGGTTCCTGTCCAGAGCGTAAAGCATGACAGGTTGTTTCAATGTCTAAAGCAAAATGTTTATTAAATTACTACTGCTAGATCATCACAGCCAGCCAACTTTTCATCTGTGCTATGCGGCACCATTAAGGGGTAGAATAACGGTTTCCTTTACATTAATGTACATGAGTTCTCTGTTATGACTACTGTTTGTGCTGCAGTTTTTCATATGATGGTGCATTGAATTCAACTTTGGTGTACCATTGTTCTGATGCAGCAGTTAATTTTTATATTTCTCTTTTCCAAAATGCTTGTTGCCATGTGTGACGCTTTACTTGGGTTTATTTATATGAAGTATTTTAAATTTATGTACCTTACACCTCCTTCTTGGGCAGTAAAAAGGGCTGCAGTAGTCGAAATAAGAAGACACACAACGCAGTTTGTGAAGGATGCAAGGAATAATTGCCCATTGAAATCTCGAGGTTTGAAACAATGACGGCCTGCTTTGTGGGACAAAATTGAAATTAATTAGAATTGACAGTTGGGTGAGTTTGTGCGACAGCGATGTATACAGAGCTGTTCAATGTCAATTTGGAGTTTCATTCCGGGATCGGGGTGATAAGCCAGTTTTCAAATATTGCGCAGCTGTTGCAAAACATCCCAATAAGGTGGCAATGTAAATTAAGGAGCCATGAATATTCGTCTAACATCTGAACGCAATGATAGGGTTGTCACAAGAAGACCTCTAATATATATGGCATAAGAACAAGCATTACTTGCTGCGCTCAGTGCATTGATACGTCCTTCAGGGCATGCTGCACGTGTCACTACATTGTCGACTTGTTTGTTGTCTTCTTGTTTCAGCAGACTTACGCACAATGTGTCTTTTGTGAACATAATTGAAATTCACTCACAAAATTAGTGCAGACTTAATCAAGTCAAGGGCCTGCCTCGCGGAACGCTGCCGAATCATCAAAATTATTAGTCTACTCATTCCACACCCACAGCGCCGCATTCGACTCCCCTTGGATGTACCTCATCTGCTTCACGCTTTCCTAGTATTCGTGGATTGATGGACCACAGTACATATGTTTGGAGTGAAGGCGGGGCACGTCTAGACTCACAGCACCGCCATTGTCCCGCCCTCCGTGTATGGTGGTCTGTTCTGTTTCATGTTTTAG
Organism: Dermacentor albipictus; assembly: GCF_038994185.2. NCBI lineage: Eukaryota > Metazoa > Arthropoda > Arachnida > Ixodida > Ixodidae > Dermacentor > Dermacentor albipictus. The sequence goes on from NW_027225596.1 coordinate 259,049, forward strand.
AGCACAGGCCTCACATTGGCTCCCGTTCCCACATTTCATGTCACCCTCATGCCTCGTAGTCACCGACGAGATCATCAGCGCTCTTGCCTAGCTGCTTGCGTTCCTGATGCAATCTGTCGTTCGCAGCACGAGCCTGGCTCTCCCCTTGTCATATAATATAGGTTTCATATATAAATTACTCGAGAGAACTCCGGCGCTAGTGTCAACGGCAGCTGCAGTGGCAGTGGTTGCACCAGCGTGGGAATTATGGGAGGTACATGGATTTGCCTAATTTCGTCCTTTTGGCTTCAAGCGGCTTTGTGGCTTCGTAAGCTCGCCATTTTCAGCAGTGTACTGTGTAATTGGTAATTAAATAAACATTAACATTGTCCGACAGCAGGATTTGAACACAGTACCTCAATCACAGACGCCGGATATTGAAACCATTTAGCCACAGATGCATGTATCGATAAGCGATGTGAAACACCCTTACGAAATTATCGCAGGCATGAGTAACCTTAAGACGTTTCGTGAGTTTCGATTTGCCCACTTCGACAAGCTCAACATTTTCAATTATTGTTGCGATTGTATAGATTGCTATGAAATTTACCACAGTAAGATTTATATAGCGTAACATACGAAGCCACAAAAACTTCTGAATCAACAAGCACGAATATGCGAGAAATCAACGTCCTTCCCTTCATCTCCATGGCAAGACGACTGCAGTACCAGAGTTCGCACCAGTATATTGTAGGAAACTCTATGCCCGTTGTCCTCGAAAGCCGGATCACGTGTTCACACCTATCCGCTTGCCCCATTCCTTCGCGCAGCGCCGTTTGGGTTACTCTCACTGCTACCCTCCACTCCGGCTTCGCCGTCGCTTCTCCCACTGTCGCGGCACGGCAGCGGTGCCGGTGGCGGGCATGCGTTACTGCTTCGCGCCTGATCCTCGGTTATCCACTCCTTCGTCTCTGCGTCGCGTGGCTGTATGGCTCTCTGCCGCGTCTATCGCTTCCCCGTTTGCGGAGCGCGTTCCTCGGTGTCATATGTCACCTCTGGCAGTGCTTGCGCCTGGCTGTCCTGCCACCTCCACTCTTGCCCTATACGTCCCGTTACCTGGCGCAGTGTAGTTGCGGTGACTCGAAAGACAATTCTAGCGTTTCGTCCTGTTACTTCTACTTCCCACTCGAAACTTGTACGGCCACGTTGAGGCCTGTCTGTCATTGAAGAGTGCGTGACCTCTACTGGATACCTGTGTTCTCCGCCCATTTTCTCATGCCAGCTCTTAAGGAAGAATAAATGTTTGCTAATCCCCCTCCCCTCTCCACTACTGTGAACCACTATACGATGGCGCGTTACCAGAGGGGCGACTCGATAGCGGCCGATCGCAGTGTGTGCTACCGAATCCGACACGAAGAACCGCGTACGCTTTGTACTGCGTGTTTTGTATGCATAACGAAGAAGCGCAATGGTCGGCCAATTTCTTTTCTAATATTCACGTGTCCAGTGCACGCTGGAGGAAGGTTTGGAACGAAAGTCGGGAATGTTTAAAGGGACACTAAAGCGAAACAATAAATCAGTTTAGACTAATGGAGCATTGTTTGAGAACCCTGCAGGCAGTTATTTCAAAAAGAACGTTTGATTATTAGATGAGAAAATGAAGATACAAGTATCAGTATATAATGTCGCGCCGAAACCCCAGTGCAGGTATGCCAGCGTGACGTCAGGGATCGCAAAGTATGTTTTTGCATTTGTGCCGCGTCGGCTGAGTAAAGGTTTCCGAAACTTGCCATGCTTAATATTTGGCTCCTTTAGAACACAATGTAGTCAATCTGTACCGCTATATTTAATTAAGAGGCCCTAGAAGATACCATCGAAATCGAAGACGTCATAGCCCCGAGGTGCGGGAAATGAAGTAGGTGTCGCCACCCGTATTTCGTTATTGCGCTCTTTCTGGCTTACCAAACGTCCTATCGTTGTAAGAGTGGTATTTTTGGTGTTGTGGAACGGCAATTTACTGATGCAGAAGAAATCATTTTTCAATTTAGTGTCCCTTTAACGCCTCCTTCACCTCCGCCGCGGGTGGGGCCGATATTGCGCCATCTTCGGGAGCGGCCCTGGTAAGGGGAGTGCTTGACGCCTGCCTCACCTTCGTCGCGGGTCGGCTCGGCACTGCATTATCTTGCACCATCTGCACTATGCATAGACTCACTGCACCGCCATCAATGCCCCTTGCCTGCATCTTCTCTTGTACACCTTCTTCTAATATTCGCAGATTGACGGCATGCTGTTAGGTTTCCAAGTGGGTCGCGGCACCGTCATTTTCTTTCCTTCGCCGCATCTCCTCTGTGTTTTTCTAATATTCGTGCATCCAAGGCACTTTCTAGGAAGGTTTGGAACGACAGTGAGGGAAGCCTACACTGGCAATTCCACCGTCAACGCCCCTTTCCTGTAAGTCTTCTGGTTCACGCTTTTCTACTACACGCAGATTCACGGGTCGCAGTTAGAAGGATTGGAACAAAACTGGGCCGTCTACACTCCCGGCACCGTCGTGGTCCCCCTTCCCCGTATATTCACTGCTTCTTTTTTTCCTAATATTTTCGCATCCACAGCACGCTGAAGAAAGGTTTGGAAGAAAGGCGGTTTAGGTTTAGGCTAACAAAGCAATTTAATGTATCTCCTTTGCGTTTTTCTAGTATTCGCGCATGCACGCAAACGCTTGAGCAGGTTTGGAAGCAAAATGGAGAAATCGAGGCTCCCAGTACCCTAATTAGCACCCTCTCGTGTATGTACTCTGTTTAATATTTTTCTAGTATTTGCTCATCCAGGGCAATGCCGAGGGCTGGTTATGAAGGAAAGTGGCCGGATGTTCAAACTCACGGTGTCAGCACTGTTCTAGGTTTTCCTAGTGCTCCCGCATTCATTCCAACGCTGGAGCAGGTTTTTAGAATAAAATAGGCGAAGTCCAGACTCACATCGATGTGTTTGGCTCCGTATCCTTGTACAGTATAACCTTTGTTTGGCATTCTAGTATGCTTCACATTGCATTTACAGCTACATTAGAGCAAATTTGTTATTAATTACTTGGAAGTACAGACTTATGGTGCTGTGCTTCACTCCCCTTTCTTCTATCTCCACTGCTTCGTGTTTTCCCTCTATTCACATATCTTGGCAGGTTTTGAAGGAAAGTGGAGGCAGTCCAGACTTACGTTATCGAATTTGGAGCCTCTACCCTTTATCTTCTCGATTTCTTGTTTTTCTACTATTTGCACATCCATGGCACGCTGGAGGAAGGTGTGGAAGGAAAGTGGCGGAAGTTTAGGCTCATAGCGCAGCGTTTTATACTCTCCTTTACTGTACCTCCTTTGTTTTGCATTTTTCTTGAATGTGCGTATGCACGGTAATGCTCGAGTAGGTTTCGAAGGAAAATGGGAAGTGAAGACTCTTGGCGCCCCGTTAGACCTCGTTCCCTGTACATATTGTTTAGCATCAATGAGGCCAACATGTTCAAAAGGAAAGTGGGTGATGGCCAGACTCACAGTGCCCGTGCTGTTATAGATTTTTTAGTACTCGTGATTCCCCTGCAACGCAGGAACAGGTTTTTAGAAAAAGAATTGAAGGAAGACCAGAGTCGTCGCGCCGTGTTTGTCTCCCTATCTTTGTATATTATTTTTCGCATTGTTCTAGTATTCGACTGTTCGCATCTACATTGGAGCAAGTTTGGTAGTAATTTAGGGGAAGTACAGATTAACAGCGCCCTGCTTGAATCCTTTTCTCTCTATCACTTCTGCTTCGCGTTCTTATATTCACGAATCAACGTCATGCTGGAAGCGGGTTTTGAAGGAAAGTTCTAGTCCAGATCTATATGTTGCCGCATTTGAACCCCCTTCCTTTATATTTCCTCTGATTCATGTTTTTATAATATCCGCGCATCCACTGCACGCGGGGGAAGCTTTAGAAGGAATGTGGCAGAAGTTTAGGCTCACAGTGCAGTGTTCTGCGCCCTCCTTCGCTCTATCTCTTTTGTTTTGCATTTTTCTAGGACAGTCTATCCCGCATATATCAAATTATTGCCTATATCGAAGAGTTGAAAAATCCCCTTGGGAATCTCATGCAAAAGTTCGCGTATATAGAACTACCGTGCACCGGCATATCGATGTATCGAACTCCATGATGGTCCACGCCCCCGCAAGTGTGCTTCCCCTCACGAACATCTCGCGATGTTCCTGAGATCATATGCGCGCCGTCCCACACTGTGAGAAAAGGGCGTGTGGGTAAAATGCACGTGACAAGGGTTGATTGGGTGTGAAAGGGAGCGGGAGGGAGAAACCATTCTGACCGCAGGCACCCGTTTCCTGTGTTTTGGTTGGCTGACACCGCTGGCGCAGCGAAAAGAACGAGGTCACTGAGGATATGGTGAGGATACAGAAGGCGCTAGAAGGAAGCAACATGAGGCTTAGTGTCTCATACAATCAAGCGGATACAATAGTAGAGCAGCAGCTTCCAGGTATATTTTATGCGGACGGCATTGTGTTGCTAGCTAACAAGCAAATTGATTTGCAACGTCTGGCTGTTATCTGGGAACAGGAAGGCTGCAATTTAAGTTTGCAATTTAGCGTGAGAAAATGGGGTTTTATGGTATTCAATGAAAACAGTGAACAGCCAGTGGCAATACAGGGCCGGGAAATAGCTCGGATAAAAGAATGTAAATACCTTGGTATATAGATAGACGAAGGCACTAGATATATGGAAAAACAGCAAAAAACATTAGAAGTAAGGGGAAAAGAAATGCAGCCATAATGAAACACAGGGCTATGGGACTGTAGCATGTACGAAGTGTTCCGAAGTATGTGGAAAAGTGTAATGGTTCGAGGACCAACCTTTCGAAATGTAGTTGTTTGCTTGAAATCAGGGGTACAATCGAGACTTGATGGCAACTAAATGTCAGTGGCTCGCTTTGCGTTGGGTTCTCACGGGAAGACTACAAATGAAGCTGTACAGATTGATATGCGCTGTACTACTTTTGAAGTGAGGGAATCTCACAGTAAAAGTGATTATGAGGTATGACTGAGGAATATGAAAGACAATGATTTGGCTGAGAGAGTGTTGAGGTATTTGTTTGTTCAGGAAAAAGCATTGATTCACGGTGGTGGATAAGAGCTAGGAAGGTGATCAGCAAGTATGCAGCCTGTAGAGTGAGCTGCACAGCAAGGAAGAACGTCGAGCGGAAAGTCAGAGAGGCTGATATAATCTATTGCGGGCTAGCAGTTTTAAAGTAAAGCTGCCAAGATTAACTACGTGACCACTGGCCTCCTTTAAGCTTTGGGTTGAGCGAGAGCAGGAGGAAAGTGATCATTTCCGCAATAGATATTAGTGAGACGTGATTGCAGATTAGTGGAAGTAGGGAAACGACAAAAAACGCAGACTTACAAAAGCATAGTTCGTAATAGGGCGTCAGAAAATAAGAATATTGGAATGCATCATGTTTTTTTTCTTTCGTTTTTAACTTAGGAAGAACTTCACACACTATAATAGCAACAGCTTGGTGTCCCATCACACCGCCTCGTTCTAAAGGGGACTCGCGTAACATCCATCCATCCAAGCGTAGGCGCAAAAAGAATTTCAAGCGTTGCCATTCCTTGGACCTCGAACCCCCCCGCTCCCCGCTCCCCAATGCCGTATGCCGGGCAGCAGCAGCAGTGGGAAAGCCGAAGGAGGGAAGGATAGCTTTGCAATAATACACGAATGAATGAATTAATCAGAATAAATGCAAATGAAATGTTCTCATTGGCCCCCTTTGGCCTCCTTTCCTCCTGACCTTCTTGGTTCACTGTAACATATGATGGCTTTGTTGGGACTCAAAAAGCGCAGGCTGGCCAGCCACCATACTTCTACTTGAACTTGACCTCAAGTATGGGTCGCTTTAAAAAATGTATAAGGAAAATGCTGTAAGTTTGGCCATGAGAGTGGGCAGCCCTACTGCTAACCTTGCAGAACGCATATTATGGATGAAAGGAGCCTTCAATACTTTAAAAAGATCTGATAGTTAATCGAGAAACATTTGAATGTACTATGGATTGCACTTAATGTACCAGCATTTTTTTTGCTGAATTTATCACGCTGAGGCGTAGAGCTCATTAGGGACGCTTGAAGACATAGCTCAGAAGGATACATACTGTAACATTACCGATTGCTTGAATAATGGTTTTTTGCAATAGGTGTCACTACCTGACGCTTCAGACTGCATCACGCATAATACACTACCAACTTGCTCTCAATTTAAGCTTCGTGGCACAAACACGCTTCGTGGTTCTTAAACTACGCGATTGATGAACTGAAACAGATGCATAGGTAATTTGGTATATTGGATGTTTGCAACCTATAGATGCTGAAATTTAGGTACACATCATGCATATCTCGCCTCTGACTTTCATCAAATATAGAACTGCTTTTTCATGAAGTTGACCAAGTTGTATGTTGGGCTTGAGGGTACGGCATGATGGGAGCAAAAGGCGTAGGGCACTAGAAACTGGAGAAAAGGACAGACTACATGTGCATCCGGAACACACAGACCTTCTTTGGAAATACGGTAATTCTTGGAAAAGGCGTCAACAAGATGATCAGGCTTATCATTGAGGCATATCGCATCGCCAGCTTTGGTGATGAGATGGCTGGTAAAGAGTTGGAATTCATGTGCCTGGCATGATTTTTTTTCGCAAAACAACCCATACTGTCACGAGTGGTGCTATCTGGGTACTCAGCACATGTTCTTTGCAGCCGAGAGAAGAGTTCTGTGATCCCGCAATTTGTGTGGTCGTGTCCTTCTTTTCCTCGCTTTCTGGTGGGCTACGCCTTTTGCCTCCATCATGCTATTTCATGTGGTTCTTTCATTGTAGCATGGAAAGTTTTTTAGGGGTCTCGTATAAAGCCTATAAAGGGGCAAAAATTTTTATTTCGCCGATTTCTGCTCGCACACTGCAAAATAGTCCGACAAATTGCCGTTCACTGGCACGACATTTTTGACAAAGTCCATGAATAGGTAATTTTTGTATGACATGAAAACCTGGAAATAACTTATGTTTTGCGAATAGTAGCGGTGTCTTCATAATTAAACTCTAGAATACCACCACACTTATAAACAGAATAATATATAACTGCATCTTTGGCGCTGCCATGGGATGTTGAGCCATCATCAGCAAATCCCGCACTATGATAACAGCTATGAATAGTACTTTGTCCAACTGTCATTTCGTAGCATATTCTCTAAGGGACCCTTGTCTGTATACCATTTCTTTTAACCAATTGTTATGAACGAATGACAAACTGAAACTGACCGTCTCATTGTTCGTTAAGAGCATATAAATTTGTTAAATGCGGTTGCATGTGTTGCATGATTTTCTTTGAACCAGAACTTTAGTTTAACATGTCTTTGTTGCAGACCCCGCTCTTGCCAACCGCTTGCCGGTTGGCAAGCGGTTGGCAAGAGCGGGGTTGGCAAGCAGGTTGAGCGGGTTGGCAAGGATGCTGCCGGTTTTTTTTCAAGGAGCTTGCAATATGAAAGCAAAGTGTTGGCTGACGCCGAGATGCAGGTGTCCCTGCGATAGTCTCACCTGCGATAAAGATCGGGCCTCAAACCAATTAGCTGATAGAAATAGCTCATATTCGAAAATATTCTGTATGCATCTCTTTATTTGTATTTGAGAATGTTCGACTCGATTTTTAATGGGTTTTACTATAACTTTTGAAAATACCTTATTCGCTGTGCATTTTACATAACCCCTCCCTTCCGATTTCTTTTTCAATAAAACGCGTACTACTTACTATTCAAACAGGATTAAGTTGCTTGCTTTGTTTTTTAAAAAGCATGCTTACTAGGAAGCGACATCATCGAGCAACATGGTGTCTGGCGGTCGTTGACATAAAACAACGTTCTGCATCACTGAGGCAATTTTGCAATGGCACTCAGGGAAAACCTGGAAAATTCAGGGAATTTGGAAAAGTCAACTTGGTAGACACCCTGATAGTAGTTTTGGCTCGCTCGATCACTGCGAAATACATAATGCCTGTTATGCTGTACGTTTGAACTGCTTAGATTTATAACTATGTATACGACGAGATGATTGATACTGGCTCAACCGCACTATAAGCGGGTACAACTGAAGGCCCCTGGCAGTTCACTGCCCCCCACGATGATTACGTTACAGGAGTAAAGCGAAAAAGTTTACCATCACCACCAGTAAAGCGAGAGAGCCAGCTCAATATCCCCACACCGTCCAGTTTTCCAGGGTAAGAGAATGTAAGGCAAGGCGGCGAGCGGAGTCCCCACAGTGGCCCTCCCAGCGAAGCCATCTCAGATTCACCCTTCAGGCTACGTTCACACGAAATAACTTGACAAAATCTGCCCGCCTAAGCGGCGAATTGGGCGGGCATCCAGCCGCCGAGCCCGAGTGGTATTGGACCGATTTCTTTTTTCACCACGGTGAAGCGGGAAGCGGTTCCTCTTAACCGGGAGCTGCAGCAGCATGTAAGCATGCAGTCGTAAAATTTCACATTTTCCGTTCTGCACTGATTATTTTTAGGAAAAGCCAGTAGCTAGAACTATCAGAACTGTCTTCTTTATCATCCAGGGTAGACGAAAGTTAGACGACACGTGCAGTTTCGCGAAATGATAGGTTTGAATACCTCATGGGCAAATGAATAGACATACGTCTGGAAATAGTGTGCTGATCCATTGAAGAGTATACCTACCTGAAGCCAGCCTGTTCCCTTGATTTACTGAAGTGCAGTGTTGCCCTACGTCGGGCTGATGTTGCTGACCCGGCACGACAGCAGGCTTGTGCAGTCGAGCGCAAGCAGCAACTTCGTACCAAGAGTCTGGCAACCTACGAAGCAGTCGTTTAATGAACTGTCGGTATTAATCCAGTGATAACCAGTGCTGCACATTTCAGCTTCACTGGTTAACCATCTGTACGGAGTGCTTGGGCATTGATGTTTTTGTTATAACAAATGATGTGGCTCATAAGCGGACATATGGCTCATAGGTTTGCTAAATAATAATAGTCTTTGTTTGTTTTGCTGCAGATGGACGAGCAACAGGTGGACGCTGCAGCCATCGGTAAGCCACAGTATTTCATGATTCAAAATGTTTTCTGTTCACTAGGACCCTTGGGCTGGCACAGACGCCTGGCCGCAGAAGTGATCGAAGCACCATACCAAAGTAAAATTCTGGAAAGCACCTATAGCAGCTGCACATCTATCACTGGCTCTCTGATCCTAAGTTTACCACCATTTTAAAGTAAAGGTGATTTGGCAGGCTACTGACAATCAGAGCCTTCATTCAGTAACATGGTCAATTCTAAAAAAAGGCTCACTTATTGTACTGGAGATTGCTATCAATCGGGCAGCCTGTGGGTACAGGCTGCCCGAATTTACACTGAAACTATATTCATGCCCACACAGTTCTGCACGTCACGTGGTTTGCAACCTAGGCACCATGCTCTTTGTAGAGCAGCAGCAGCAGCAGCTGCAAGGAATTTCATTTAAAAACAAAAAGGGGGGGGGGAGCACTCCAGACCAGAGGCCACAAGTACAAGAAGCCCCACTTCACAAAACACCCCAAAGACTACAAATATGGTACCTTTAGAGAAGTGAAGAGAAGGGGAAACTTTGCCGTGTCCTCAACCTTTTCTGCCTTTCTGCTCAGTTTCTGGAGCAGATTTCTTTGTTACCGTTTGACATATTTTGACTTCGTTTGCTTTGTCACTTGGGCTGCAATGCAGGTTGTTGTATTCTCGCTTTCTTATCTTGGCCCTTTATAAATTAAGATATGGTTATTCGTCTACCATGAAAGTGTGCTCTATGTGAAAGTAACATAAAGGTGTCACTCCAAAAAATTTGTGTTGTGAAAAAAAAAGCAACAATGTCACGACGTTGAGGACGTATTTAGCTATGCAGTCAATACATAACAAGCCTTCTATCACGTTTTTTAATTTCCCCACGCTATCCACAAGTAAGACGGAGAAAAATTCTGCTGAATAACATTGAATTAAATGTTCACAAGATATCGCTCTGAAACTTTTATGGGAGCATCAGGGGATATTCTATACATTTGTGCGAATTTTCATCAAAACCCACGAAGAAACAAGGAAGTTCACTTTCAAAGCCACGTCCCCCCTTAACTTGTTTTCAGCATCTTTGTCAGTCTCCAAGTTTTTGCCCCATATTACCACAGGTAGAATGCATTGATTTTACACCTTTCTATTTAATGCTAATGGTGAACTTCCAGTCAGGACCTGACAATGTCTGCCTTAGGCACTCCAACCTATTTTTATCCTTCTGTAAATTTCAGTCTCTTGATCAAGGTCCTTTTTGAGTAATTGACCTATGGTGAATGTGGTCCTTCACAGACCCTACATACTGACCGGCGACCTTGAACTCTTGTTCCCTTGCCCGGCCATTGATAATTACCTTCGTCTTCTGCATATAGACATTCAACACCACTCTTTTATTACTCTCTCTGTTCAGGCCCTCAATCATTTGTTGTAACTCATCCCCAGTGTGGCTGAACAGCACAATGTCATCTGCAAATCTGAGGTTGCTGAGACATTTGCCATTGAGCCTTAACAGTTTAATTGCATGAATACTTACAAGCATTCGGTGAATAGCGTTGTAAAGACTGTCTCCTTGTCTGACCCTTGTCTGACCCCCCTTTTTTATAGGTATCTTCCTACTTGTGGAGAATTAAGGTAGCTGTAGATACTTTCCAAGATATTTATGTAAGGATCCTGTTGTACTCCTTGCTTACATAATGCCTCTATGACTGCTGGTACCTCTACTGAATCAAATGCCTTTTCCTAACCTATGAAAGCCTTATAGAGAGGCTTATTGTACGCTGCGGATTTTTCGATTCTCTGATAAATGACATAGATGTGATCCATTGTAGAGTGTCCCTTCGTGAAGCCAGCCTGTTCCCATGGTTGACTATAAAGTCCAGTGTTGCCCTTATTCTATTGGAGATTATTTTCGTGAATATTTTACATAATACTGAGAGTAAGCTAATGGGCCTATCATTTTTCAATTCTTTTAACGTCGCCCTTTTCTGGATTAGTATAATGCTTGCATTCCATTTTTCTGGGACCCTTGCAGACGATAGACACCTCGTATAAAGAGTGGCTCGTTTTTAAAGCATTGTCTCCACCATCTTTGATTAAATCGACTGGTAGTCTATCTTCTCGGGCTGCTTTTCCCAGTTTCATGTCTTGCAGTGCCCTTCTAACTTCATTGCTAGTTATGGCAGAAGCCTCTAAGTTGTTCATTACTACTTTGAACGGAGGTATCGCGGCTGCTTTTGGTACTGTACAGGTGAATATCGAATTCTTCCGCTGCTTTTGCTCTGTCTGCGAGATTGCTGATATTACCCTGTTTGTCTTTGAGGGCATATATGTTTGTTCGTCCGATGCCTAGTTTCCTTCTCACTGTTTTCAGGCTAGGTCGATTTTTTAGTGCTTTTTCAGTCTTTCTCAAGATACAGTGAAAGCTCGTTAATTCGAACTTCAATAATTCGAACTTATGGATAATTCGAACTGTACGATTTGGGCCTGCCAAGCTCCACAGAAGTCTATGTATAAAAAAGTCCGTTAATTCGAACGCTAGAAGGTTCCCTCACGGATGATTCGAACTACGCTCGCCTGGCACATGGCCAGAGAAACGCGCCTACTGCCTACACACATGGCTGTATTGCCTCCGAAACGGAGAGAACGGCGAGAGAAGGCAAATTCGGAAAAAAATCTTATCCGACGCGGAGTCAGGCAGACGGCAGCGGCGGCTGCCACCTCTCCGTTCTACGTAACCTCCGAGACTTCTTGCCCATTGCGAATCTCGGAGGCTTTGCAAATCTTGTACAGCTGGTAATGTTGTGCGGAGATGGCACGGCAAGCGCCAAAACACAGCTAATCAAGTACATCGCAGCTGCGCTTGCAATCAAGAACCAACGAATCAGGGCCTTCGCCACCTTCACATGTTCAGCGTTTTTGCCTCGGCAGTCTTCATCGGTTGTGCACCTCTGTTTTCAGCTTAGGAGGTATCGGCCGTCGTGATTCATTGTGATGGTGTTAGGCCTCGGCTAACGTTCGTTTCGGTGGACATCGGTGGTGTGGCACAGTCGGACCCAGAGCTTCGACTTGAAGAAGGCGTGTGCCGCGGGCACACGCCATCACTTTCTGACTCGCCAAATTTCTGACATGCCCTACTGCTTCCAAATCGCAGTGTACTGTTGCTCTCTTTCACTTTCGCTAGTTCGAGCTTTCGTTAATTCGAACTGAAGCGACTTCCCCTTGCGGTTCGAATTAACGAGCTTTTACTGTATAATTTATAGTATCTCTTAGTTTCTGCTTTTTGATTAGTTTTGTTGGTCACATTCATTCTTTGTCGGTTTTTAATAGGTCCCTTGTTACTTGGGAGTGCTTACCTACTGGTTGCCTTGGGGCCTTACCTCCCACTTCAGTTGCTTCTTCTAAAGCCAGCCTAGTTATGGTTTATCAATATTGCCCTAACTCTCTTCAAATGAATGGATCCTTGCGAAACGCAGACTCATGAAAACATGTATAAGCTTGCTGCTTGCCGCTTTTCAAACAAAGAAAACATCGGCCCCATCCGTCGAAAGCCGTGAAAGCCTGCAGTGTGCGGTGGGTCCCTCAAGGCAGATGAAGGGAGACATGAGCATGGAGAGGGAATCGAATCAATCGGGACATACTCTGATATCGATGCCAGGCTGAAGAAAATGAAGGCTTTCCGGGAAGAGCTTGTGAAAGAGGTTGAACAGATAAAAAATGAGCTAAATCGGGAGCGTGATGAGCGGAAGGTACTGGAAGACAGACTTCAAGCAGCCGATGAAACGTCGAACGGGGCCACCATTGTGATCGAGAATGGTAATGACAATTGAACGTAGTCCCCCAACGTTACAGGAGAGGGAGTGTCAGCAAAAGATGTGGGAATGCGTGTAACGTAGGGAGGAGGTAGCTGGAAAGTGTGGCACCTATTTTGACGCCGCCACAGGCAAAGCAGGAGCGCGACTCACGCGGAAAAGGTCAAAGAGAAGGAGGGAAAGGTGCGAGACAGTGAAATGGCGGCTATTTCCGGCTACTTAAACCTGGCTAGGTGCTCGGAAGGAATTGTGGAGAGGGTGACAGGCGATTGAATAGTGGTGATAGGTACATTTCCAAAGTGGACGCTGAGTTCTGCCATGAAGCGAGCAAAAACAAAGCTCACGGAAAATACCTACGTGCACAACCTTCTAATAGTACCAGGTGGGCTAAATGACGTCCTAAACAGTAATGGGAGAGGATTAGCCCAGTTCTTGGCGAAGGGGGTGGGTAACTTGCGTGAGCTATCCCCTCAGCTGCGTAATCGTAGTATTCACAATGTTGGAGGTGCGTGTACGAGACAGATGTACAAAGAGCGGTAGTGGCTGCTAATGAGGCAATATGGAATATGAGATGATAGAAAGGTTTGGAGGTTGTTGAAGCAAACAGGGAAGTGAGAAGGTGTGGTGGTTGTAAACGAAACCGGATCCACTTGAATTTCAGGCTTGGACGAGAAAGGGGCTGGTGACTTGATAATCATGCTGTTGCTTCTTTAGGAGGCCCACGCGCGCTTCAGGAAGCCAGGCTAGGTAGTAAGGAAGAAGGTCCTCTAAGGGAACCTCAGTATAGCATCACGATTATTAACCGAAAAATGAAGAACCGAGAAAGCTTGCCATGCAATAGGCTACGTAAACATGCAGGGCAACAGAAGAACCGAAAAGTGGGCAGAGATTGAGGAGCACTTTACTGGAGAAGAAATAGAAAACAAAAAGTGTATGCGGTTAAAGGAACGCACCGTAGAGACCCGGAAGAACTGTCAGTGATTGAGAATTACGTTTGGGAAGTGTTCAACATAACTAAGTTAAAAAGAAGGGGAGATGAAGTCAGAATACTTATCAATCTGGTAGCCAAATGGAAAAGAGTAAATTCAAAATTTCAAGAGCCTCTTTGGTTACCAGCCTCAGGTTACCAGGCAGTGGGGAAAAAACTTGGCTGGGCGTTACGTATTTTTGTACCAGAAATAATTGCATATAGAAGAATTAAGGATTAGTGGAGTGCATAAGCGCTGATATTAGGGGCTTCGGGAATGATGCCAAAATTATCCTATTAGGTGATATGAATGCCCACATACAAGATTTAGATGGCTGTAGCGATAACAACGAGAAGTCAACGCAAGAGCTCTGTGAGCATCATAACCTCGTTATCGTGAATACAGTGCCTACGTGTGAAGGGTAGATCACGTGCGAAGTGGGAAACTGTCTATCAACCATTGAAAACTGTCTGATAAAAGAAGGAATTCATAAGTTGAGATAAATGGTCATTGATGAGGAAGGGCATAGGAGCACAGGGAGCGACAATAAACATATCATTTTGAAAATGGGATACGGGTTGGGAAAGAGAGCAAGGAGTTCAAAATGGCCAGTGCAAATTTGTGCGCTGAACAAATAACAAATATAGTCACTAGAGTCGAGAAAGAACTTGGCAAATGGCGAAGTCAAGAGTGGGAAGATAGTGAGCTTCCAAGCGTAATAACGACAAAAATACAGAAACATAAACCACACGTTCGTTGGAAAGGGAAAAAAAAACGAAAAGCTGGTGGAACAGGATGATAACGAGAAGCGATAGTGGAACGACAGAAAGCATCTCGAGAGCACAGGCACGCAAAGAACGCGCAGTTGCCTAGGGATGAAGTAAACAGTTAATGTGAAATACACACCGGGAGAAAAAAAATGTATGGTTGAAATACTATTGCAAGCAAAGATAAAAAGGTGAAAGTGAACGTTGGTTGTCACAAATACATGAGAAAAAGAAGACTGCACCTAGATTATTTTGGGAACGCCTAAAATAGGCAGTAAATCAACAGCAATACTAACTATCCTAGAGGAAGATGGAAACAAACTGGAAGCGGCATTAAACTACAGCCGAATCTTTCCAAGACAACGACGAGGTTATTTTTGGAAAAAAGAAGAAATCAATAAAGAGAACCAGATGGAGAGTGAGCTGGTACTGACAAATTTCAACTGGAAGAAAACCGAAAATACAAAAGCACACAGCCACATGGCTAGACGAGGTTCTTGTTAGGCTGAATAATGAACTAGTACCAAAAAGTAAATCAGCGCTCGTGAAAGCAATGACAAAAGCTTTAAAAGACAGACGAATACCAGTCAGCGACAAAGTAAAAGAATGAATTTAATTTATAAAGGCATGGGGCAGAAAGATAGTTCACTTGTATAGGCCGTTGACGGTCGACAATGCAGACGATCAAATTAAATCTGCAAGCATGGGCAGATAATAAAGGCATTTTGGAAGAACTTTCGAATGGCTCTAGAATAGGTAGGAGTATTGGTGGTAACATATTTGTTCTTACTCACTGTATTGAAATATGAAGAGTAGAAAGTAGACCGTTATATGTGGCCTTTTTAGACATTGCAGGAGCGTATGACAACGTAGACCGCAACGGTTTGTGGGATATTCTGCAAGGGGAAGGCTTAGGTGACGATTATCTACAGCTTTTGAGAGCTTCAACTAGAAAATACCGCTTGCATTGAAAGGGAATGGATGAGGAGCAAGGAGAAAGTTGCTATCAACAAAAAACTGAGGCAGGGATGCCCTATATCTCCCTGTTTATGATGTACATGATGTACATGATGAGGATGGAGAGGCATAAAAATAGCCAACAATTTCGTGTCTGCTGTTAAAAAGCTATACCTATCAAAAAGTACGTGATTTTTTGTCAGTCTGGTTCTCCACCTGTTTCATACTGTGCTGGATCTGTTCAGAAAGCCTAAACACTTCAACACACACCCTTGCAAATGTGTCACTTCTACGTATAATATGCTATCTCGGTTTTTTCATTGTGTATATGCATGTATTCTCCTGACAGTTCTGTTTTATTACCATTGATTGATATGCACTGCTTTTCTTTTGTAATGTTTTTGATTGTATGTATCCACCTAACTGTATTAGGTTGTATCAATAAAAAACTAGATAAGCGCATGACATTGTAGCTGCCACTACAAATATGACTATGGGCCTACACTAGCCTTTGGCTACAGGCCCAACAGTTCCTTTGTACAAATTATTATCAATGAAGAATAAACTGAATTGAATTGAATTGAACTTGAAGGAAGCAATATCGCGCTGAATCACTCATACAAACAGCCGGGTACAGTAGTAGAGGAGCAGCTTCCAGGTTTATTTTATGTGGACGACATCGTGAGGCTAGCGCAGAAGCAAAGTTATTGGCAACATGTGGTTAATATCTGTGCACTGGAAAGCGAGAATTTAGGTTTGAAATTTAGGGTTAGAAAATCAGGTGTTATGGTATTCAATGAAAACAGTGAACATACTGTGGCAATACAGCACCAGGAAATACGTAAGGTAAAATATAAATACCTTGCCATATGGATAAAAGAGGGCAACAGATATATGGAAACAAAGGAAGAAATAACACTCAAGGTGGAAGAAAAATGCTGGCATAATGAAGCACAGAGTGCTATGGGGATACAATCGGCACAAGGTACTCCGAGGCATCTGGAAAGGTATGATGATTCCAGGACTTACTTTTGAAAATGCGGTTATTTGCTTGAAATCAGGGATACAATCAGGACTCGATGGGAACCAAAGGTCAGTGGGATGCCTCGCATTGGGCGGTCACGGTAAAACTAGCAAATGAAGTTGTACAGGGTGGTACGGGATGGACAAGTTTTGATGTGAGCGACGCTCAGAGTAAAATTAATCATGAAGAACGACTGAGGAATATTCAGTCGTTCATAAACAGAAAATAACAGAAAATAAATGGGCTGGGAAAGTATTCAGGTATTTGTACAGGAATACCATTGATTCACAGTAGAGGAAAAGAACGAGGAAGCTTCACAGCAAGTATGCAGCCTGTATGGTAAGCAACACTGCAAAAAAGAACTTCAATCGGGAACTCGGAGAATCTCATGGGCGGCGGTAAGAAACCTGCCATGAGTATCCATTTAAGAGGGAAAAAACGAAATCTGGAAAGCAAAAATTTATGATAACTCAAAGGGAAACTAATCACTTTCGGTGCAAGATATAAGAATGAAGAAGCATGTGCTTGCTGCAGTAAAACTAAGGAAACAATGGAGCATGTTTTATTACTATGTTAAGACATCTGCCCTGTGGTCAATTTAGGCACCACTGGCCTCCTTGAAGCCCTTGGGTTCAGTAAAAGCAGGGGAAAGGTAAACATGTCCACCATAGAGATTAGTAGGAGGTTATTCTAAGATTGGGGGAAGAAAAGTAGGGAACGACAAAAACCGGAGACGTACAAAGGCAAAGTTCTGAGTAGTGGTCATAAAATGTGGTTGTGAAAGTTCATCAGTCTTTTTTTTCCTTTTTTAATTTTTAGCCTAGGCAGGACATTAGGCAGTATAATAGCAAGAGCTTGTCGGCCTATTCCTCTGCCCCATTCCAAAGGGGACGCTGATAACATTCATCCTAGAGTTGTGTGGGGTCGCGTCGCGTCACATTTCCGTTTAGCCGCCCCCATCCTGGCCTAGCCGATCCACGAAATGCTTTGATGCGATATTTGGGTGTTCAGACTCATCAGTGAGGCATTGGTAAGTCGTGCCTTGTGAATTGTTCTAACGCGTCGTGCTTAACAATCGGGTGTCAACGAGATCTAACAAACCACGTTTGCCCCGCACACAGCCCCGTATATCTCGCGAGGTGGCGCAAGTGGCGCGAGTCGGCCATGTCGGTGCCTAGCTACCATAGCCGAGCTACGTCGTGACGTTAGCTCACATCCGGAGATTTCGGCGTGCGCGAACGCGGGCTATCTGAACGTTCGCCGTTGTGTCTCAACTACAACGTGGGGCGGCCGCGAGCAAAACGGAGCGCGTCAACAGGAGCTGGGAACGAGAAAAGCTACTGGGTGGCGTGCACAAGCTGCGACCTTTGGATGTAAATTGATGACACACCCTTTCAGTCTCTGGAGGAAGCACGGTTGGTGGATCGATATGAATGTAAACATTGCGTCTGGCTGAACAGAATAAAAGACACAAGTTTTGGCACCAGCTAAGATAACATAAGAGTGGGAACTGCAAGTGCAAAGAACAATCAGCTATGCAGGAAGTTTAAGATCAAAAACTGAAGGAAATTCGATCTCAGCGGCAGCAAATGACCCACAGATGCGACAAACTCTTGTGACAAGGGAACCAAATGGAGGCGAAGTTCACGACCCAGAGAGTGGGAGACGACAGACAGGGCCTGTGTGGCAGGAAAACCCTTATGACACTGGAGTGGGGAGCCAGACAGCACGAGAGATGAAATCGGAGACACCCGAGCTGTCCACAAAGGACTGGAGAGAGGTGGGCACGCAAAACCAGAAAGACATCCATACAACACCGGCTAGTCACACCAGGACAGCCGAGAAGCACGGGAGTGAGCATCAGGAGCTCGATGTCAGCAGAGTTTCGGAACATGCATTCTGGCAGGTAAAAACGAACAAGAAGCGAAAGCAGATATGCGAGAGGCCACCACCGATAGAATCCTGTAATCCCATTGGGCTCCAGCCAAATGCAGAAAACACCCGGGGAACTATCGACAAAGGACGCTGTGCATTTGTCTTCGGCGATGTGAATGCTCACAGAATGAGGTTCGCTACCCTACAAGCCTCAAAGTGGAGGAAGCTTGTTCTATATCAGACAAACAAGGAAGCCGCCTTCCGGGAAGTGATTGCAGAAGCGGACGCAGTGGCGGAGGTTTGGGGCACAACTGAGGCGATGGTGGCGTTACACACTGATCATAATGATACCATAAGCGAAGACAACCAGTCCTGACATAGCAGTGCGCGAGCTCAAGGACATGGTACAGATTTGGCAGGCAAGGGCCAGTTCACACCGTTGCACCACATACGGTGTCCACCAGTCAGTATGGAGCACGGACATGGTGCGCAAGGAGTGCAAGCTCCTGAATGAAAGCCTGAGAGGAGTATGCACAAAACTGGGACCAAGTATCGAGTGTGTGAGCACTACACGGGCGCCGATAGGTGAAGCGCACAACCTACTCTAATAGTTGAGCACTACAGAGGAATTAGGCACATGCCTGCGTCAGCTGGCCCTGCAAAACAATAGACACTGACAAACACACACCGCATGGCATCGCTCATGGCAGCTCTCGGACAGGCGATGCTACAGACGGCAGGGAAGCAAGGTTAGAGGAACAGCAACAAGGCTTCCCGAAGCCCCAGACAGTAGGGAGAGGGAGACCCTGGCGAAGCCTGAAGAGTAAAGCGGACGTCTTCACAGATGGATACCTGAATATGAACACGGCCCATAACGCGGGGAAATGGGAAGAGTTGTATCATGACATGGAAGCAGAAAAGATCTGTGTGTATGTGGTGGCTGAGCCGCATCTGAGAGATTTAGGACTACCCATACATACAGAATGGTGCTGGGCCGGCAGCAACTGGAACGGTAATGAACGCAAAAGAGGCGGTGTTGGTATTCTGTGACGACAGAGTTTACAGTGGGAAGAGGACAGCGCAGAATGCGCCGAGCATACTGTTGCGTATACAAGTGCCACAACTAAGTCGGGATGAGAGAGGATGTATCCTTCTGCGTCTTTCCATCTGAACCCTACGAACAAGAACGGAGGCGGCATTGGATCCAAGCAGTCAGGCGAGCGGAGTAAGCTCCCGTCTTGTCGCCTTGTCAAGTGGTGTCGGGCTGGTTTCTAAATCAAATTTCGCGTGTATCCTTGGTTTATTCGATAGTGAAGACGGTCAGCCATGGCAGACAGTACCAAACAGCAGAATCTGCAGTCGGTATTTCGTTGGAAACAAAATGAGCAATAGCATGCACCATCCGGCATATGCACCATTTTTCCTTCGCAATGCCACCGCCAAGCCCCTTCCTACGCCACCGCACCAAGTGAACGATACGAAAGGTAAAAATTATCCATTCATTGCCAAGAATTATGTGGGAGGGAAGCTGCCTTGTAATACGAGTGTATGCGCATAGTGCCGGCGCACGCGCGACTAAGCCACCTATGTGTTTATAAAAATGCGCATAAGGATGAGGACTCGGCGCTGAGATGCATCTGGCAAATTTATGTAATTAGTGCTACATGTAGCCAGGATTCTTACGGATCAAACAGCGGAGCACTCAAACCTTTGCTTGCGCGAGTCAGCTGATGCGATAAAGCTTTCTTCTCCATTGGCTGCTGTGGCGAAGTAACATCAGAATTTTTTATGTCTAGCCAGAGAAATACGGAATATCTTCAGGCCAACTAATACTTACGAAACCATAGCGCAGCATGACCGGAGCCATAACTGCTAGATTTGCGAGACAGGCAGCCACGCAAGCATGACATTGATATACAAGAACGGCACCGAGAGCGGCGCTGCTGCGCCGGCGTTGAGAGCGCCGCATGCGAAGCAAAATTCTATTAGCGGGGGGTACCCCTCTCCCATCTCTCGTTCGCGCCGCCTTGATTGCCTCCTGCACTGCGCGTGTTTGGGCACGTTTCGTGCCGCGCGCGGTGTGTGCCTACGTGTGTGCGCGTGGACATTTCTTTCGAAGGGCGGTGTACAGTCTGTTTCACATTTAGGGGAAAACTCGAAGCGCATTGCATCGCGATACGGCGAGCGCTTGAGTCAGGCGGCGGCAGCAGCTCGCGCAGATGCTCGAGGGGCGGGATCTTAACGGCGTCGTCTGCTACGGCGGCGCGCGCTGGCCGCATTGTCGGGAAACGTTCTACTGTCAGGTGCAGGGCGCCGATCACATCGTTACTGCGTGAAATGAGCCGGTATTCTTTGCTAAGCGTTGCGCGACGCCCAATGATACGCCTCGAATGTAAGTTCATCGCTGCAGGGAAGTCATAGACGACGTACTGATTCCATACGTTCTTGACGGCCCGTTTCTGGAAGGCGACTATATAATCTAACGCGACAGGACTCCGATCCACACTGCTCGTGCTGTGCAAGAACTGCTAGAAGAGCACGCAGTCACTCTCTTGGAGCGGCCTCCTCAAACCCCGGGCGCCAACATCATTTAAAATGTCTGGTGCTCGTTGAAAGTATCGCTGGCGCCACATCCCCTCGATCAGTCGCCCGAGGATAGGCTTCGATCGCCCATCGTTAAGCGACTGAGACGTGCAGCGAATGAACACATCCCTGATCAAGTCATTCTACACTTCACTGCCTTCCAGGATGAGCGCTGTCATCGCTGCCGCTGGGGA
Organism: Dermacentor albipictus; assembly: GCF_038994185.2. Classification (NCBI taxonomy): domain Eukaryota; kingdom Metazoa; phylum Arthropoda; class Arachnida; order Ixodida; family Ixodidae; genus Dermacentor; species Dermacentor albipictus. Next base: position 280,318 of record NW_027225596.1, read on the forward strand.
CATGACGAGATACTAACTGAAGTTCCGAGCGTGACGTGTCCAATTCCCCACCGGCGGGCAGGGTTTGTCTGGTGTAGCGAATGATTGTCGAGAAAAATCACTTCCAGCTCATTGTCTGAACCTAAAACGTTCATTTAATCGTGTCCGTTTGTTTCCCCGTGTTCGACTCCCATTGTTGAGTGCTTTGTTTTCCTTTCGAGTCAAACAAAGACTGAGCACGTCGCGCGCACATCTTGGTGCGTTTTGTCACTGCTCAATACGGTAGCACACTCAGTGAAGAAATATACGTGCACACGCTCAGTACTCCGGCCTTTCGAAAGAACAAATGAACCATGTTGTCAAAAGAAGTTTGTGGAACTCCATTATCGCCAATGAAGAATCAGAGTTTGGCCACGCACAACGTTTAGTAAAGAATATCAGCTCAGTTCTCGCAGTACAGATGAAATCGCTGCACTGCCCCTGACAGTACCACGCTTCCCAAAAATGCGGCCAGCGCGCGCCGCCGTAGCAGACGACGCAGATCACGACACCGCCCCTCAAGCGTGTGCGCCTGCTCGAGTTGCTGCCGCCGCACGACTCCATTGCTTGCCGCATCGCGATGCAATACGTTCCGACTTTTCCCATAAGCGTGAAACAGACTGTGCACGCTATATTTGCCTTTAAGAAGATCGGTACGCTTGACGATTATTTTTATGGCTGCAATGCGGCGAATGGGCAGCGTCTGCTTAACCATGTAAGGGACGCTGAGCAGGTAATTGAAAACGACATCGTATGTGCCGCCGGAAAAATCGTCAGCACATAGATGCGGCACACACATACGGCACCTACGAGCTAGAGTCATTTTTGCAGTTTCTCACATTATGTTTGCTACAAATCCGTGTTGTCGCTGATGGCGACAACGGGCTTCTATCGACACTGTGCTGAAATAAACAGGATATATCGCTGCCTAGCACAAGTACGACATGCGCACACAACTTTAACTAGAACGTCCCCTACAATATGGAATAGAGGCAGCAATGTAGACAGCTTGGCCATTTTTAACAGTACTCAAGAGACGGAAGTTGAAAGTATTATTAATCATTCCTGCTTCAGCAATGCCGGCGCGACCAAGACGCGGGTGTGTATCGTCCAGTAATCCGATCGATCGGTGCAATGGTGAAGCGGGAATGAACTCCGGTCATGTTCAATGCATCATGCACATATTCAATTTCTCGGCACGCGTGAACTTCGGCCACTGCTAGCGCGTACAACAGACGTGGTTTCCATTCTTGGGCAGCGCACACACAAACGAAACACGAGAAAGAAGACAGGACAAGCGCTCGTTGAACTTAAAGTTTTTATATGGATAAAAGGATTATGTACCGAGTAATTAATAATTTCACGTGGGTTACATATAGAAACCGTCATACACTCAGGAGTGATCAATGAACGAGCTCGCTTCGTTTGCCGGATGTTTACTTCGCTCGGCGCACCGCAGTAATGCATGTCTGTCGTCTGCTTCTTTCGTACCATTTTCTTGTGAATCGGCAGAATTTCACTGGTGGCATCAACCATATCATGTTTACATTGCTATCGTGACAGTTAACAACACAATAATAATTTCCGGTTATTCGGAAGGCGCCGTCGCAAACAAGAGACGTTTCGCACGCAGCGCGAACTGAACGCGAGCGCCACCGCGAAGGGAAGCGGCGACGGAAACCTACACCCGTTGGAGATGAAATCGCTCCGCCAGGGGAGAAACGAGCGCTGGCGTCTAGGATGAAACTTGGCGTGCGGTCGTCTATAGACCGTTTTTTCGTAGGCGCCGCCATATTGTGAACGCAGTGGCGCCGCCTATGAGCAGCGCCATACTGGCTTGGGTGAAAGCGGTCTTTTGCATGGCAGGTATACGCTCGGCGGTAGGTTCTGGCGTTTGTTTCCGCGGTCGTGCGGTCTGTTTAGTATGACGTGCGTCGTCTACGTAGTAAACGTTTCTGTGAGACGTGCTGAAGTGGTTTAAGGCGTCATGGCCGGAATTTCTTTTGGCGTTGAGGTGGACGGAACACGCAGCGCGATGTGTGCGTGCATATTTGAGCCTACAATCAGCTTCGGAGATCAATTGTGTATTTTTGAATGTTCCAATCACTAATGTGACCTTATTGCAGTATTATCCTCTATTTCTAAGATGCGGTTTAGGAGCCATGAAATATACGCGACGATCGTAACAGCGTGGGTACCGTGCTACAACCGTGGGTACCGTGGGTACAATCGTTCAAACTGTTCACTGCAGGCTATATTGCGTGACTACTTGGTTCGAAGGATGAGGTTTCCGCCCCTCAATAAAATATTTTTGGCAAGTAATAGCAGCATACCTTACAGTCTGAATTAAGCTTGTCCAGCAAAAGGACTGTTTACGAACTGCGCGAGCGTGCTAAGCAGGGGTAGGTGCTGGATTACAGATATCTTTGCTCTTTATACCGCATGGTCCAAGCATAGGGCTTCAGCGGTTATATCATTATAAATGTTGTGCGGCGTGACTATGCGAGGTCGTATTGCGGCGTTAGCCCGTTTTCTCTTGCTTTTTTAAGAAAGAGGCTGCTAACCGAATTTTTTTTTCGGTTGTGTTCGTTCCGTTCTCTACGACGCAATCACACTTATTACGGAAATTTTGTCCTCAAAAATAGGCATCGCATTCTTTTTATGCGATCCCTCTCATATATTATGGCTGTATACAGGCCAAAAAGGTAATGCCGAAGCGCACAGCTCACATATGTATCGTGCTGGTTCACCAACCGCAGTGATCTCTGTGTTGAGCAACGCCATCGGCCTCATGCAGGAAGGCTAGCGTAGACATATGGTAATTTCAAGCCTACTAGACTTGAAATGCGCGAGAACGATGCCGGTGCATCACAAATATTTGATAGCGCCTGCCGCTTAGATGTTTCGTGGTTGCCTTAGGTTGGCCGTGCACGTGCATGCGCTCTTATGCTTTATGTTTTACTCCCTACGCCAAGCGATCAGATAGTGAGCAGATTTACCATTTTATGCTGCTAATACAGAGACACCGGTTTTCTTTGTTGAATTAAAACCGATATAAGCAAAATAGTTTACAACACATAAACACACCGCGACTGATAATGTGCGTACGCCGCGGCTGATAAGGCGCGTCACATTTTTGCTCCCCCAAGAGATATTTCCGCCTAATGTAGTTACCGATGCACCGAAAGGCTTCCCCGACGACCTTATATGAACGGACATGGCGTAAATTTCACAAAGTACCATCTAAAACATCTCGAAATCGTTCCGCAGCACGGGACAACAATACTTCCAAGCAGCGCCGCGCCGGATCGCCCAAGCCAGAGAGGAGGAAAGGCTCTCCGCGTGCCCCGTCCTCCTCGCCCGATGAAAAGGTCTATACACGACGCAACCGTTAAAGAAACACACGTGCTCGCCGCGACGCACTGTGAAAAATATATAAATCTTAAAAAGCTTCTTTCGTCATTTCACCACTTGAAGGCGCTAGCTTCTTTACAAAAACACCACTTGAAGCGGCGCGAGAACGGAACATACGGCTGCGTATGTGTGTGTCTTCTGGTTGTGTGGCTGGAATATGCCGCGTTTCGTCGCCAGGGCGGCGTGCAGCGCACTCTTTTCGACGTGCCGCCTATCCAGCGCTGGTTCCCCATGGCCATTTGTTGAACATGATTGTGCTTACCTCTGACCACGGCTGCTCGATAAAACGCATGAGGAGTGGCCAGTGTTCTTAGATTAGGTCAGTTTAGATGTTTGCATTAGGTAAGCTTAGGTAATGTTTAAATTAGGTAAGCGCACGGGGTCGCCATGGCGACAGAGCGGGCCCCTCCCGTCTCAAGCGCTGAGGAGGTGCTGCGGTCGCGTTAGGATTGGAACTACTGTATATGCTACCTAAGGTAGCAGAGTTGCGCATCTGTTCTATCAAGCCGCTAGCGCCTCTATTGGCAGAACGTCATCATGTGATAGTCAAGCAACCGTGCATGGCGGAGAAGCAGATGCTGAGGCCACTTTTTGTATTTTGCGATGCCGCCGCTGCAGCGAACTGGATTAACACAAGTTTATCGCCAGTCAAATTCAAAGCGAATCCGTTTGATCCTGGCGTTCGCTGTTCGCGTGCTGGCTAGCTGTGGAGCAACAACAGAATGTGCGCAGCGCATCTCACTGTTGGTTCATCGCAGTGTGATCGCAATTTTATCGGAATGGTATAATGACCGAGTGCCCTGCTCCCAACTGCACGAATCGCTCTGAAAGCGGGAAAACTTTTTATTCAATACCATGCACCACACTGCATTCACTGAACTGCGATAAAAAAGGCGGCTCATATTTTCATAATAATGCACTGCTTGGGTTGTTTCTGAACATAAAAGGGGTTATTACTAAGTAAAGATATTTCGTCTACTACTGCTTATGTGAAGCAGGATGCAAGAGGAATGAATGTCATCATTTAACATACAGTAATGGCCTAACTGTACTTTGCATTATTACCTATTTTGTAGCTATGTCAATCCTGTAAGAGAAAAACCTTACCTACACTCCCACAGAAGGCTACTTTTGGAATCCCTGCAGTCGATTCCATTTTATTCCCTGCAGTGAAACGCACATAATTGAGTGACACTTGCAGATGTGGCTGATATCCAGTGCCTGCTGGTAGGTGGGTACGTTTCTGCAGCAAATCTAATGGCGTACCAGAGTCGATATACTAATGGTTGTTCATTGACTCACCAGTAATATTTTAGACTACCTACGCGTTGAGAGCTTTGGTGCATAGGCCTCATTATATTTAGTACAGCTCACTTTGTAAAAGAGCACAAATTGATAAAGCTCAATATATCAATGTTCGCGCGCACTGTTTCTTCTTTTCGGAAATTCGCATTTTGGCTTCATTGCAAGAAAAAGAGGTAGTTGCGGCGCAGTTCTTTTCGTTACTGTTTACATGCTAAAAGAGCACCGCACTGCTCTTAGTAGCGTATTTATCTTTGCTGAAAAATATCTTAGTGCCAAGCAATATTCAAGCAAAGGAAAAATACTCAGGCATCTGATTGTTTACCTCAGTTGCTAACGTTTTGCCAGTTTTTAAGACACTGTTATTTCGAACCTTATACTACCTTGATAAGTAGCTTTTCCAAAAAATAACATCAGCATATTCCCTAAGACTGTTCGGTGCGATCTAATTGTTACCGTCGAAGTTCATGAATGCTGCATCTGACCGGCGTGTATAGAATACACAGTCTATTTAGATGCGCTAGTGCCCATACGTTATTAGGTCAAAAGTTCCTAGAAGGTGCACAGGTGACTTCTAGTCCAAAAACAACTGATATTTGCGCTGCATCTTACGCCACGGGCTAAAAAAGAGCAGCACCTTTTCCTTGACTAGCTTATTCAGTCGGCTGTTTTGACTCGCTTTGTTTGCGATTAGGTGGGAAAGCGGTCCACAAGCGAGGCGAAAGCGTTCGCGGTCGATCGACAATCCGGTAGGCATGTCGCCTGCAAAAACGGAGTGCAGCTTCGCCGCATATATTTGGTTGCTTCCCAGGCAAGATGGCGGACGTACGCGCAACTCTGCTACCTTAGGTAACATGTACAGTAACTCTAACGGATTGGCGACAGAGGGTCATCTGCTACTTCTCCATGTTGACCAGCGGAAGCAAGCCATTTTCGCAGCAGTGAAATTGCAGTAAAGACACTAGAGAAGGCCTAATTGAATATCGCTTACTCATATATGAGAGCTGCGAGAGTCCCTGCACAATACTGGATCACTTGTGTTTCATTCGAGTGGCCTCATTCGTAGCTCTTTCATGGGTCGATTCTTAGGTGCGTCTGCGCTGTTCTCGCACATGTACCTATAGTTATCATAGATGAATGTTTAAACCATTATATAAATTAAGCTTGCGAATATATTTAGAAGCCATCGTGCCACTTGAGCCTAACAACGGAAATTCGAAAGTCGCACTACTAGTCTTATACGACTGAGCGCCACGATGGTGCAGTGTTTCAAGTCTGTAAGCACACCTCACTGCTGGGATACTTAACATTAACGGCACAGTTCATCTGAAGATGCTTCACGTACGTACTAATCTTGGCTTTTCATTAAAATTTTCCCACCAGCTACGAATGAGACACGTAGAGTGGAGGAAGTAATAAAAAAATAGAGCACAGTTCAATACACGACATACTGACAGCTCTGTTTAGAAAAAGCTTCAAATACCAATGATGCGTTTATTCACCAATGCAGTAGATTCACACGTCACATCAACTTCACCTTCTTACAAAAGGAATAGCTCAGGAAGCAGTTAGCTGTTTGCATGCGTAATTTGCAGCGAAACTCATTCGTAAGGCAATGTAGGACTGCAACAATTCTGCAGTAAGTGTTGTGAGTAGTGCATCCAACTCCATGTACACCGTAGCTTTGGAGTGAATACAGGATGTCCCAGGTGTCCACGCAGAGGTTGTTTTCTTGCAGTAGATTAGAAATTTTACTTTCGACGCCTCTAAGCTTGTTGAATAAATCCCACGAAAGGATGCTTACGGCATCCTTCCTTAACTCTCAGCTGTTAGGAAAGTTTCTGGGCACTCTTTACCTGATGACTGGATTTCATTGATGTATGCAATACACTTCTCATGTTTCGGAAAAGTGTGTACGAGATAGCCACACAAATCATACCCAACGCAATCTTGTGCCCCTGGCATGCTGTATCCATGATCTGGCGTAGTGTCTCCCGTTGCCAGATCACTCTTTCGTGAAGTCCATAGCTTCTACAGCTTTAACTTGACCACAGCTTAGAGCTGTTCATGTGTTGTCAGCCGTTCTTTCGTTCCTGCCTTCATGGTTTCTTGAACAGAAGCAAGTATGAAAGTTGGCTCTGCCACAACATCGCCAGTGATGCAAAACTTTATAGGTGTGTGCAGGCTTAAAAGCCTGCATATGTGTGAGCTCATGATAGTCAGGTGGTCTTCATCCCCTTTCAAGCATCTAGTGACTCTGAAGAATCTCTGAAAGAAAGAAAAGTGAAAAAAGGCTGTTTCCCTGAAACATTTACGAACACTTGCGTCCCTATGTGACATAAGTGACATATGTAACCTTTCAAAAAGTTTCCTCATTTCTTACTTCCAAGGCATACTGGTTGAGTTTTCCTGTCAGGACATAGTGTGCTCCTTTGGAATGAAGGTATGTGATCAAATCCAAGACAGACGCTAGTTTCACTCGGAGGGACTCCATGGTCACTTGTGAGGCAAGCGCAACAGTTTCCTCTCTGATGTGGTTCTGCTCGGTCACATCTACAAGTCGAAGGAATTCTTGAACCAGCTTAAAACAAAACGACTATGTAACATTCATTAGTAGCGCGCAAGGAAGTAAAAAGTGACGTTAGTTTTGCACTACTTTCTGCACTATCACACGCTTGGTGTAGTGGATAAAGTAGCAACATGAAAACCACATGTTTGAACAAATTTCATGCTTGGATCATCACAATAGTGTTCTAACCGGGGCTTATTTTGGTGAACGACTTCTCTCTGTTCCTTCATGTCTACACAGGCCACACCAAATATGTTTACTATAATTATTATTGCCCTTGTATGTACAAGCATAATTTCTTGTAAAAAGCTTGTACTATCGCATTTACTGCTTAGTATTTGTGGCGAAACTGACTTGTTTTTGCGTACCTCAATTTCTTTTGATGAGCTTCCTATCCCAAAACGTGGCAGCTTCTTTTTAGGTCATCAAAGAGATCGTTCACCAGTAATGTGAACTGCGCTGTTGCATCACAGTTTTCAAGGCCGGGGCGTTGAAGTCTTCTGTGCATGTTTAGGCCAATGTCAGTGCTTTGGCTGAAAAGCTGCAAAGAAAGCAACAATTTTAGATATCTTCTGCTACGCATGCAAGAATTTCACCATAACTTAAGAGCAACAAGAATGTGTACAATTACACCTGCCTGAACACCAAGCCGCACATTAATTTTTCTCAAAGTGTCGGGGTTCACATGCTCTCTTGTCAGTTTTGGTACTACACGGAGCTGCTGCTCGCTGTTAACCTCCTGAAGTATACAGTAACGGTCATAGTTGATTTTATGTTCGCCATTCTGTAAAGTAAAAAGATGATTGAAAAGTTGGAGCTGATATTTTGTGATCACGATAATTTTGTTACAAGCTAACATAAATAAGCGGATACCTACCACGCCGTACTTGTGACGAAGCAGATGATTTCTTATGCACTTCACAATGTGAGACACACCACAGAGGAAGTATAGACTGCTGTCTGGAATACAGGGATATTCAATTTTGTGCTTATGTGCTTTAGAGCTGCCTGTCACACCAGATGTTGATCACATTCACTTGTTTGTGCTTGCTCCATCGCGTATGATGGCTATCGCTGTAGCATTTTGTTTATGAAGCTCTTTGACGGCTTTCAAAACCATCCTTGCGAGGACTCTTTCAGGAGATGCATTTTTTGTAGCGAAGCTGGCGATTGGTAGTACCCACGAATGAAATGGAGGCACAAACATAAGCACAAATGCATAATCTGCCATGGCTGTAGATTTCTGGTCTACTTTATATGTTTGCTTGTTGAATGTGACAGCTTGGCGCACTTTCATTTCCGCTAGTATGAGGATTCCACAGCACCTTACTCCATTTGTTTCATAAGTGCACCAATGCTGTTAAGCTAAACTTTGTTAAAACGGAACTCTCAAGGCATTCCATTGATAATTTGTTTAAGGCGCGATCGCGTAGGTAGTGGGAAAATATTCATCTTTGACATCAGCCTATAAGCAGCAGGGCTTGATATCTTAAGAGAGAGGTAAGTCATCAACCAGTCGGTTTTATAGCGCTATCCTCTCGCTGATTTGCTTTTGAAGCTTTCAACACTGCGTGAAGAGCAAGCTGTTGCGCTTGAGGAAGACACATTTGAAAGCCCGAATTTCTTTTTTGGATTTCTCGCCAAAAATTGTAGCCCTAATCACTCTTTCTTAGTTACGTTTTTATTTTTTAAACGTACCCTTGGCTGAGGCTTGGGTCGTTCCTCGGATTTCTTTTTTTTTCCGTTTTTCCCGTGCTCGGATATTTTTTCTTGTGCTCTTGCACGGTGGGCAGAAGCTTTTCTGAGACAGCCTAAAGCATTTTGCTCTCCTCCACCCGTCCTGGGTCTTGAAAGCTGATGTTGCTGCCGAAATCGAGGAGATTAAACCAAAATGACAGCCCGTGCACACTTTTAGGTTGCTAACGTAAGTGAGAAATGCGGATAGTTTCTTCAAGCTGGAGAGCTTTAGCGGTTCTCCCGAACCATATTCGTTGTAGACGCACGGAGGAACAAGCCTTCCGCATAAGCTTAGTGCAACAGTGAAGTCTTTCCTCATAACCAAAGCCCTGTCGATCACAATACCACTGTCTTCGTCAACTTTGAAGAGTCATGAGCTGAACACTCCAGGACTCGAAACTTCAGTGCTCTTGGAATGCAGGGAACGAAGATACTTCCTCTGAACACATCTCTAGAACGGAAGGGACCTTAGTTTCTTTAGCATTACTGTTTTTTATGTTTACATCACGTCGCCATCGCTTTCAGACTTACGGACATCGCAATTTACTGTTGCTCTTAGCTTCGAAGGTTTTCTTCTGGGCTTTGGTTCTTTTGCTTTTGATAGGTGCGCAGGAATGTTGGGAAAATGAGTTACTCTGCACTCACCTTAAGCGTCCACCTGCCACGTGGAATCTTAACAATACTGCCTTTAACGATGTGCTCGTTGAAAGTGATTAAGTCCTCGGCACGTTAAGTGCTGCCGACTGCACGTTTTCTCTTGAGAAGCACATCCACTTTGGCAGCCCAGCGCGCTGCATGTCGGCACAGAGACTCTTTGTCAAAGTTGGCTTACAACACAATGCACGTGATCTCTAAGTCACATACCTATATTCCAACTTATAGATAAGCGATAACACCAAAGGAACTTTTTCGGAGTGCACGCCGGCGACAGACAGCCTAGACAGACACCGAGAAAAGCACTGAACGTGCCCGCCGACAGCCGGCGGCTCGATCCCAACGCGATGCCAGCGCCATCTCTGAAGGGATAGACGAGTTGGAGCCGCCTCCTAAGCAGACTTATCCAACTGACCCAATCCACCAACGTTGGGTGCGGCCGGTATTTGTGTTTGCACCGCTATTTGGAGTTTCTGGCGTGGACAAAGCGCAGAAGCAGCTGTGAAGCAACAAAAGCAAAGATGTGGCGCGGCGCCGTATTGGCCGGTTGCCTTTGCTCAAAAAGATTGCGTTCTCGTGATGACTGTGGCAGAAAGCAAGTTCCGCATCCACTCCCAGGGTTCTACGAGGGAAAGTAAGTACCCAAGAAAGTGAACGAGGAAACACCGCCGCGGTAGCTCAATTCGTAGAGCATCGCACGCGAAATGCGAAGGTTGTGGGATCGTCCCCCACCTGCAGCAACTAGTTTTTTCATCCACCTTCAATTCCATTATTTATCGTTTCTTTATTTTATTTATTAGGCACATTGATTTTCCCTTTGATGTGCTTGGTAACAGTGTTTCTTGGCTTCTTATGATGTGCGCACACAAATGTTACTCGAGAAAAAGTGCGATGTTATCAGGTGTTTTGTCACAGAAACGCGGAACGAAATTATGGGCAGGTGTACGTATGTGGTGGTTCTCAGGGAAATGTGCTGGCAGGGCTAATAATTTGGCGATAGAAACTGCGCGACCAGTTTATACATGAGGTTGAGACCCGTATGTAACAGTTACATTTTTTCCTTTTCGGTTGTTTGAGGAGAATAATAGTAACCCTAACCTGATTTTTTTTTTTTTTTGCAGAAGAGGGGTTGTTAAAACTCCTGGCGCGCTGTATCCACAAAATCAACCGAGCCCGCCGCCAGGAAAAAAGGCTCAACATCTACACACACGCCAAAAAAGAGCCTCCAGAGGAGGTCAAGACGGCGGTGCGGGACCGCAGGGCAGAGTTACTTTCGAGCATTAACGCGGTGTTGGCCTACGAGGGTGAGTGACGTTGTTCAGGAGTAATTTGTATGAAATTTGTATAATGCACAGCAGAAAACGTAACCTCAAAATATAATATTTCCAACATTTTTTCTGGCCACGCACGCATAACCTCTTTAATGGGACCCTGAAATGATTTTTTTATTCTGCACAAGGATATGCGTTCTGAACATTTGATCTGAGCCTGCATACACGTTCACTGAGAACACTGTAAGAATAGGCTAGGTGGCTTAACGAAGGCCGTCCAGGCGGAAAAAAGTTGTGCATGTATCGCGTAGCGCTCGGCAGATGGCGCGACAGACACAAGCGCCTTGGTTTTGAAGCAGAAAAGCAGGGCGAGATTTATTACGGATGTGAAAAGCATCATAAAACGTTCTTCGTATGTTATTCCAGCTTCACAAGGAAACTTGTTTGGATTGAAGAAAGCATACGTTTAACGAGACTAAGCGTGCTCCGATAGCCATGTAGTGCACGCTCTCTTCCATGCCGGTACAGGCGCATGGCAAAATGAGGCCAGCGCAACGGTAGTCGGCTACAATACCTACCTCACCCACAGAACTTACCATGATGAGATGCCAAAACCGCCCCGCGAAAATTAGCTTTACGTGTACTGTAACCTAGATAAGCTCGCAGTTAAATTGTAATGCGCTGCAAAACAGCTTTCCGGAGTGGCTATTCGAAGGCCGCATTTTTTAATAACTGAAGTTTAGTGTTCTGGTAGAGGTGGTTGTGATGTTAGTGTACAGGACGGACAAGCGTCGGCTTGTCGGCATTTGCGAATTTCTCGATCATATGGACGACTGTCATTTAAAAGCCAGGGACGCAAAAGCAGTAAAGTTTTGTGCAGATTCACATTTATTTGACAAATACGGAGAGCATGCCATAAATGAAGTATTCGTACAAGCGTTTACGTTCCATAAACAAAGTGGACACTGGCACACATTTTGCACACACGAGGAAGTTCATGGCGCCCACCATTTATTTGAGCAAATTAAACGTAGAGTTTTCACTTACTGAAGCTTCAACAGCTTTTGCAGCTACTGCGACATATTTTTTGCCTCAAATGTCTGTTTGCAGAACTGCCTCATTCTCATGGCTACATATCTGTGTAGCACGCCAGCAATAACTTCTTTTTATAATTGGCACAGGAGAAGTGAAACTTGTACTTATCAAGCATGTTGTGCAATGTTTGTTCATAGGCATTTCTGAGAGCCGCATGCTTGTGGAATTCCATCTCCTTTGCATGAAGCAACTGAAAAAGACATCGCTTTGGGTGCAAAAGGCCTCGCCTGGTTTTACACAGAACAAGGTTGCTTTCCGGCTGATGACGAAGTGCTCTTTGTTCCAATAATCCTTCACGGCATTTTGCACACCTAGTGCTTCTCAAGTACTTCGCGGCATATAAAACCAGCTAAATAAAAAATTATGCAATCTGCAGCTGCCGGTGCTTCATGCAAGTTGTCGAACACGTGGTCATCTTCCTCTTCAGCAGCAACTAGGCCATTTAGCTTCTCTTCGAGTTTCTTCAGGTGTTCTTTTGACTTGACACTGTCGTCAAAAGCAAATTTAATATCTCAGTGTAAGTACAGGTGCACCTTCGCGAGATTCATTTTCAACGTGAGTTTCCGAATTTAGGGGATTTAATAAACCTGTAAACTGCCACCATGTTGTAAAGCTGCAGAAATGCGGGCATAGGTTTGTGGTCATTTTGGCCACCAGACTGTCGCATAATCCCAAAGAAGCGTACCAACACGCCTTGGTTAAGTTTTCCTCTTAAAACATATTTGAAACCACACTCCTTTAGCAGGTATCTTTATAGTTCCAGTGCCGACAAAATAGCCACAAGAAGGCCCTCAGCAGTGTGCTCGGTTAGGCAACTTGCTCTTGTGGTCTTTCCTTTTTCGCATTTTTTGAGCAATGCAACGACGAGGCCAGGACACTCCAATCTCTACTGCCAACAGTGATGCTTTCCTTTGGATGGTTTCGGTTTAGAGCATCAAAAAGATTGTTAAACCTTCGTGTGAATTCGGCTGTTCCCTAGACGTTTCGAGCCCTTTTGTGCCTCACTTCGAGTAGAACTGCAAGCCTTTCGCTACACTTCAGCTGAACAACTGAGTGGCCAGCTTCACCAGCATTTTTTCGGTCGTTGAAGGGTTGATGTGGAACAGAGCTATTTTGAGGCAAACATGCAAATTTTCCGGCTGTTTAGAGTCTCCCATAAACAGCCTGTCAAAATGCACCCAGTGAACGCGATCGCCTTTAACGCTCAACACTTTCTGTGAAAGTAAATGGTTTCGAACGCATTTCATAAGAAGGGGGACGTCAGAAAACAAATATACATTGCGTTTCTCATCAACGGGATGACTGAAGTAGTTACGGGACTGTTCCAATGCTCCAGTGACGCCGAACTCCTTCTACATAGCACGGTTCGTATTTGCGCCATCACAGGCGACCACGCCGTCTAAGACCACCGCGTATTCAAGCAAAAGTGTTGGAAACACTGCTATCGGCTGAGTGTACTTGTTGCCAAATGACCGAAAGGGAAATACAAGCCCGTGGTCAGCAAGCTCGTCGCGGGCTGCTGAAGAACCTTCATAATCAGTGAAGCCACTGTATGTCATCTTCTTCGAATGAACTCGAATTTCCTTTCGAACGCGCATTTCATTGATAACAAGTATTCCGTGGCGTTGAAAATTTTCTTTAGTGGACATCTCCTTCTCAAAGGCTGTGAAAAACCTCTTGTCAAAGTCACACCTGACTCTTATCATGCACAGGAACTTGCACACTGTGCTAACGCAAGGAAGTGGAAGCACCTCACTACCTCGCAGGAACGAGTATGCAGATTGGCTACGTATGTGCAACAGCAAGCACGTCAGAAGCCAATCCTCTGTTTACTGCTGCTTTTTTTGTTCGTCAACCTCGCTGCTCCTACACACTCCTTTACCGCAGTCAGCCGACCACTAGGGAGATCAATTGTGCGTGATTTCTCGCCCAGTTCTTCTCTTGACAATATTTGCATGTGCATATGACCTTCTGCAAGCTCCACCGACATTTTGTTAAAGCGTTTCAGCAGACGATTTTTGGACCTTTTCAGAGCATAATTTGACCGACGCAGTGCTGCAACTTTGTCCTTGCTCTGGTATGAAGTCAACGGACGCGAACCTGAAAGCCTATGCCTGCGCATTCTTTCATCTGTTATTTTTCTGGTGCATTCGCAGTACGTTTGAAAGGCCAGAACATTTGTGACATACTAGTAAGTTCGAGCCACTAGGGTCAAGAACAATAGAGCACCTCTTGTGCCGCCATCTCTGATTGTTGTCGAGATATGCCCAATTTTTATTTCAACGTGTCGATACTCCAGAGTGCTCGGTCCACCATTGCACAGTTTCGTCTTACCAACGTGCTCTAAGATAGCCTTAACGTCATCCACAGTTGCTAAAAGTACCTTCATACTGCACATCTGCCTTTGAAACTGACTTGCGCATCACGGTTGTTTGCCAGCATATCTTCATGAATTTCAACAATTTTAGTGGTTACAAAGGAAGATGCGGGGCTCACTGGCAATAGGCATGCATCTGAAAGTAAACGGCTTTCACGTTTTTTGGTGCGCTCCAGCTGGGAGAAGACGACGCTTTTTACTTCTCCAAAGCCGAGCAGGTGGTATCCCCGTGAGTTTGACGGAAGGAAAAATCGTGGTAAATCGCCGAACAAGCTTGCGAATGCGAGCGTATGCAGACTTTAGGGAGGAGCTAGACCCAACAGATTGAGGCGTTTTATCACATTTGCTCTTCAAACGCATCCATGTCTTGCTCCGGTGCACTCGGCAACGCATCGAAGGAGCTTCCATTAACGCCACCACTGTCAGTGCTACACGAGGCTTCACTCGTTACGATATTTTGATGCAGCGCACCGTCTGTTCGACTGTGACCGCGGTCGTCTTTCCGCCAGGCGCTTCCTTGTTTTCACTGTTTTCGATAGGTAAGCCGGACAGCCGGGAAATCTTATGGCAGCAGCATCGTCGCCAGTGATGGCTTTCACGGAGCACTCACTAAGGCGTGCCTTTTGTAGTGCGCTGTCCAAGTCTTGGACACAAGATGACCTCGAAGTGCTTTTCCCCGACGTGATCATGCGGCTGAAGGACACGATCCTTCCTTGGGATAGCTCGACACCGAAGGTCAATTTCACTGTACAGCCTTTGTAACCTGTTCTGGAGTGGGGAACAAAATGTTTCCTGCCCATCACAATCGCATGTGCACGCCTGACACCAGAAGAAGAAACGCCGAGCCGTGTTGAGATAGGAGCGGGCGGCGCTAACACAGCAAACGTAAGCCTGTGACATCGTCACGCCATCTGTCGGAGAGTGACTAAAACATGCACCAGCGTTGGGACTCTGCCGCTCCATGCCGCCATTCGGCCAGCTAGCCTATTACACTGTGAGTGAGAATAAAAGAACACCGATGGACTCCTTTTTTTGTGAAAGTAAAACGCATGAAAGAGGTGACGCAGGCAGTCTGGTAGAGCATTTCGTGAAACAGAGCTAGTGAAGGGCAAAATACATAGTACAGGGTAAAGAGGCACGCAAGAAACGTGTTTGATAGTTTCGTTTTCGAAGATTCCATACCACCATTACCAAGTTCTGCAACATTACAAGAAACGTGCAGTGCACGTGCCCCCTTACTGCATTTTGTGTTTTCGTGCTGTGCCTGCGTTTAAAAAGCATGTCTATAGCTCCAGCAGATGTATGCGTTAACAATCCAGTTGGTCCATTTAAATATATTGCGGAATGCCAGATCCATAAGGAGAATGCTCTTCTGCATTTGCATCACACAAAACTTCGCACTAGCTTGACTACACAGCGGTTAAAATATGCACATTGCTGCTTATCATGCCGACATACCTTCTCGTGATCAGGTGTTTGATGTAAAAACCTGCACAAACAAGATCGAGGAGTGCTTTCCACAGTGCATTTTAAAAGCTATCGGTGATAAAGTAGCAGAGGGCTCACTGTTCTAACGAAAGAGGTGTTTAGAAGCGGCTAGAGCCATTAAACACATTATAGGACATAGATGCATTTCGTCTTGGTTTAGGAGCTCTTCTGCTACTAAAGAATGAAGAGGGACGGTACCATGCTGTGTTGCACCTGAGGAGGTCGTTCAAACGTGCAGAGCTCAATTATTCCTCTACGATGCAGGAAGCTCTCGCAGTTCAATGAATATTAAAAGATTTGCAACCATACTTTATTAGCCAGATTTAAGCGTAATATTTACCACCATGCATTTTGGTCGGTTTTGCACGCAAAACAAGGACATCACTGCCTCCTTCACAGGTCCCATTTTTTTGCAAGTGTTTGATGTTGACGTTATTTACGAAAACGCACAGTGACAGACAACAAAGCCTACCTCTTCAACCTCATCCCGCAATCGTCCCTCATCTTTACCTCTCCTTAACGTAGCATTCACTAACGTGCGCAGTTTGTTGCCCAAACGAGAACAACTTCGCAGCTTCACTCACGATATCGATGCCGACATCATAGTACCAACTGAAACGTGGCTAAACGGAGACGTAAGAGATAGCGAAATTTTCCCTCCTAATTCCGGCTATGTTCTGTATCGCCATGATCGGAGCAACCGGAGAGGAGGGGGTGTTCTATTAGCTATCAGAAACACCTTCTCATCTTCCCTGATCAGTCGGGATGATGATCTCGAACTATTGTGGACTTGCGCTTACAATGGTGCTGGAAAGACAATTTTCGGCGTGTGCTACAGGCCGCCGGAAAGCTATCCGTCATTCTGCGATTCACTCCGTAAAGCACTAGCCGACATCACTGACAAATTCCCTAACGCACCTATTCACCTCTTTGGTGATTTCAATTACCCTAACATTAACTGGCCTCTGCTTTCTGTCACCAACAGGTCACCGTTATCAGAAGCTAAACAATTTATTGATCCTATGCTAGACTTCAACCTACATCTGGTGATATCAAGTCCTACAAGAGGAGATAACACCCTGGACCTTATGCTCACATATTGCCCCGATAGCGCAAGGAGCGTTACCACACCACCCGGTCTTAGCGATCACAACCTCATTCATATCTGCATGGCAATAGCACCTAAGAAAAAGTCACCCACAACAAAAATAATAAAAGATTACAAAAGGGCGGACTTTGACGCCATCAATAACGAACTGCAAATTTTTTAAATGATTTCCAGCAGTCTTACTTATCAAGAACTGTTGATAGCACCTGGGAACTTTATAAGAATGTATTGCTCAACCTAGAAGCTAGATACATACCAACAGTTCTCATGAAATCTGACTTTAACAATGAATGGTTTAATAAACGACTAAAACTCTCCTTGCTAAAAAGAGAAGGCTTTACCAAAAAGCCAAACTTACAAATAACTCAGAAACATGTGAAAAATACGAACTGTGCGCTAACCAATATATTCAGGAGCTGACGATAGCCAAAGATAACTTCTTTAATCATGACCTTCTGACAATTCTACGATCAAACCCCAATAAATTCTGGCGCTTGCATTCTAGACACATTCTAGACAGATTGAACTAACAGATCCTTATGGTAATCTCATCAATTCTGAGAAATGCGCGTAGGCTCTTAACGACTACTTTACCTCAGGTTTCTCCATCGCTAACGACACTCCCATTGAACCAATACCACCACTCTCAGTAAAATTAATGCCAGACAACAAGCTCAACCCTGATGGCATATGTAGCCTCATTAATTCACTCAAACTAACCACGTCAGCCGGGTGTGATGGAATCAACGCCAAAATACTAGTTAACACCAGTAACATTTCTAGCCAAGTAATACATCTAATATTTACGCAATCCTTAAAGACTGAAAGCTTGCCCGACGACTGGAAGACGGCCCATGTCGTACCAATCTTCAAGAGTGGCGACCGCTCCCGTGCTATAAATTATCGCCCAATTTCTCTGACCAGCATTCCTTCTAAACTTCTAGAACATATAATCTCATCCAACCTAATGTCACACCCGGAATCTATCAACTTCTTTTACCCTCACCAGCACGGCTTCAGAAAACTATTTTCATGCGAGACCCAACTCGCCGAGTTCACCTATGACATTCTACATTTCATGGACCTTCATTTGCAGATTGATGGCATTTTCTGGGATTACTCAAAAGCATTCGACCGCGTTTCCCACAATCACCTACTTCAAAAACTCGCATCTATCGCAATCCCAAATAGCATGCTTACCTGGCTTGAACACTTCTTAAAAGGGCGCACACAGTTTACCTCTGCAAATAACCATAATTCATCTCTTAGCAGCGTAACATCTGGTGTGCCACAGGGTGCTGGTTTATCGCCTCTACATTTCCTCGTCTACATCAATGACTTACCTGCTAACATTAAGAATAAATTACGTCTTTTCGCGGAAGACTGTGTCCTATATTACCCAATCAAAGGCTCGAATGAAATCGCCGCACTACAACAGGATCTCGATTCCATTGCAGTATGGTGCGAGAAATGGTACATGCCGCTTAACCTTGCTAAATGCAAAGCTCAGTCATTCACCCGCAACCACAGTCACACCCACACAATAAATTCTGCTCCTATCAATTATGCCCCGTCTTACAAATATCTCGGCGTTCACATGACATCGACACTATCATGGGCAACTCATGTTGACACCATCTGTTCTAATGCTTCACACACCCTTGGATATTAAAAACGCAACCTGAAAGCAGCATCACAAGAAATAAAAAAGCTAGCATATCTAGCACTCGTACATCCTCAGTTGGAATATGCGTCATCTATCTGGCACCCTTCCCAATTATATCTAATCTATGACATAAAAGCAATACGAAATCGCGCTGCTCGGTTTATAACTTCCAATTACTCTCGTGATACCAGCATAACCGCACTAAAACGTACACTTGAACTACCATCACTTGCTTCCCGCCGGATCATCTCTCGCCTCTGCTTGCTTCACACCTTTTATGACCATCCACACTCCAGGCATTCCCTGTTAAATCCACCCTTACGTACATCATCTCGCTTAAGCCACAGTCGTCCCATAGCAAACACCCGATCGTCTGCCATGAACACTTCATTCTTTGCCGATGCTATAACCCATTGGAACCACCTCCCAGAAGATATCGTGTCATGCAATGACCGTGAAACGTTCCGCGAAATGTTGAATAACCACACTGCCTAATTGCCGATACCACCGACCCTTACTCTAACATGATGTTCCTTTTTTTTCACAATTGTCCTTGGCTTGCATTTGTTTATTGTTTCTTTACTGTTCTGTACATTTCTTCTAACATTGTTGCAAGAAATAAAGCCCTCCCTTATGTAATGCCTCCTGGCCTTTAAGGTGAAAATAAATGAAATCAAATCAAATGAATTCCACTATCTTCTGGACTATCAACTTCTGGACCTAGCTAATCAGGCATTGGGTGCGCGCGTGCACACACACGCAGACAA
The DNA here is from genome assembly GCF_038994185.2 of Dermacentor albipictus. NCBI lineage: Eukaryota > Metazoa > Arthropoda > Arachnida > Ixodida > Ixodidae > Dermacentor > Dermacentor albipictus. The sequence goes on from NW_027225596.1 coordinate 299,784, forward strand.
TTTCTCTAACGCGCTCTTTACCGCAACTATGCGACTTGTTTCCCACACTTCACACACACACTCCTTTCCACTTTGACATTCCTGATGCTAATCCAATAAAATGTACTTGTCGAACATTTAGGCAGTGCTTCTATGCCGACATGCTACCACGAATTCTAACGAAATTATGGTTGGACACTGCGAAAATTGCGTGCAATTCTATCGCGACAATACATAT